>NC_090282.1:64678842-64995092 GCF_037392515.1 Haliotis asinina | reverse complement strand
ATGGTTGATGACACTAAGATGTAATATGCAGCGTAGCAAACAGCCCTGGCAGTCGCCTGTAACATGCTCCACGTCTCATTTACTTACTAATCTTATAAGTTTCGATATTCTGTGTGTGGCTGAAGACCTTTAATATGAGAAACAAACCTTAACTGCTGCTTGATTTCCACATTATATGTGTTTCAGTAAGGCCATTACACATGCTCTAGTTATGGGTTATACTACATTCAGTTGTGACATATACCTATTTCACCTATGCTATATACTACCTCCAGCTATGACATATACTTGTTTCATCTATGCTACATACTACCTCCAGCTATGCCATATACCTGTTTACAGCTATAGATAAACAATCCAGCTATGCCACAGATATATGTTATCCAGCTGTGCCACAGATCAATTATACAGCTATGCCACAGATTAATTATCCAGCAATGCCTCAGATCAATTATCCAGCTATGCCTTAGATAAATTATCCAGCTATGCCTTAGATAAATTATCCACCAGTACCTTAGATAAATTATCCAGCAATGCCTCAGATCAATTATCCAGCAATGCCTTCGATCAATTATCCAGCTATGCCTTAGATAAATTATCCAGCAATGCCTTCGATCAATTATCCAGCTATGCCTTAGATAAATTATCCAGCAATGCCTCAGATCAATTATCCAGCTATGCCTTAGATAAATTATCCAGCTATGCCTTAGATAAATTATCCAGCTATGCCTTAGATAAATTATCCACCAGTACCTCAGATCAATTATCCAGCAATGCCTCAGATCAATTATCCAGCAATGCCTTCGATCAATTATCCAGCTATGCCTTAGATAAATTATCCAGCAATGCCTCAGATCAATTATCCAGCAATGCCTTCGATCAATTATCCAGCTATGCCACAGATCAATTATCCAGCTATGCCTTAGATAAATTGTCCAGCTATGCCTCAGATCAATTATCCAGCAATGCCTCAGATCAGTTATCCAGCAATGCCTTGGATCAATTATCCAGCTATGCCTCAGATCAATTATCCAGCTATGCCACAGATCAATTATCCAGCAATGCCTTGGATCAGTTATCCAGCTGTGCCACAGATGAATTATCCAGCAATGCCTCAGATCAATTCTTCAACTATGTCACAGATGAATTATCCAGCTATGCCTCAGATCAATTATCCAGCAATGCCTCAGATCAGTTATCCAGCAATGCCACAGATGAATTATCCAGCTATGCCTTAGATACATTATCCAGCAATGCCACAGATCAATTATCCAGCTATGCCACACAGAAATTTTATCAAACACTCATTGTTCAGCTCTGACACTCACCTTGTACAACTGTACTGTACACAGGGATATGTGAGGTACACTGGGTCACCACCTCCCTGTACTTACTAACACTTAACTGACAGCATCAATGTCATCCTAATCCAGTCAGCTGGCTTTGATCCATCATCCAATTAAACATAACTTGTTTATAATCATCATAAAAAAACAGATGCAGAAAGATTTCTTAATGAAAGAATATCTTAATTTAGGTTCTTAGATCAATATATAGGTGTACTTAGATGATTTAAAAGTTGTATTTATGTTCATTTCCTCACATCAGTGTAATTATGAAGAGAGAATTAGTGATGCTTACAAGACGCTGACAGACTGCAGTAGCTGGAAACATTTCCATGACATCAGCTAAATTCAAGCTTGTGAAACTTCAATGTTTAGACTTTAACTAATGAAGAAAGTCTCTGAGCTATTTTTTATTATATTTTATGATTCTTGTTTAGGTTCTTTTTTTTCTTTGAAATATGTTGATGTCAAAGACTAGATGATAGTCTAAAAAGACATAAACATGCATTCCTAGTGGAGTATGCAGTTTTGACAAGTGTAATTCAGGGAAACACTTCTGCAATAGTCTGGCATATTCAGTTTGTAGAAAATTCAGAGAGTTATTAAATTTTTTTTTTTTTTACTGAAGATAGAAACAAGCATTTTTAATGGGGTTTGTTTCATAATAAAAGTGTGTACATCTATTGCTCTAACTTCCATACACCAAGTTGTTGATCACTGGATTTGTCTGGTCCAGACTCGATTATTTACAGACCGCCGCCATGTAGCTGTAATATTGCTGTGTGCTGCGTAAAACTAAACTCACTCACTCACTCCATACACCAAGTGCATGCTCATTCGCATACAAACAGACAGCTCATTATTACCTAGACAACCCAGTCTGCCTGTGAGGCGCTAGAAGGTATTGTCACATGTTGTATCCCACTGGGTAGCCATTTTCTGCTGGGTGGACAGAGGCAAGTTTGAACAGCTCACCTGCCTAAGGTGAGGTCACATGTATCATATGTGCTTCATTGCAGGACAGGACTGTAAGGGGTTAAGCCAGCAAACACAGTCAACCACCCAAGAAGTCTCCGAGCTGAATATTCCTTAACTTCAACTTATTTGTGGCTTGAGGTCTATGCAGAGCACCACACACAACCAGTTTCAGTGTGCAATCAGCACTATTTTTTCTGACTTTGGAAGCTCGAACATATCCAGTGTTGTATATTTTAAATGTATAGCTCCTTGTATTGCAATTTCTACATTTGGAGAAACCACTAGAGGAGAAGTGGTTAACAATGTAATAGTAATATATTAAATATATAAAATATTATATATATTAAATGGTGTTATTCTTCATATCAACATTAAGCCGTCTATGCTGTCATGTAAAACATCAAACTCACCTGCTTCCGTAACAAAACCTCCATTTCTTCACCAGAAGAACCTACCAAGGAAATATGGTATTATCATAGTGTCAGTTTCGTTTGTGTTATTGTATTTCGCTTACTGCTTGTGAGACTTCAGCTTGATGGCAGGTGGGCTTTGAAGGAACACCACATAATGTAACTACGAAAATAACAGGAGAGGAATGCATTCTTAAAGTTCTTTGTCTTTTGAACAGCCCTGTTCTAAACAATGGGGTGTATATGCGTACATAGTAGTGCAAAGATGTCAAGATTATATATAGTGCCAAGAAGGATTTTGGGAAACTCTCATAGGTACCTCTTTCATGTCATCTCAGAGTCACACGTGACACAAAAAGGATGGATATTACATAAATCAACTCTCTCTAGGGCAGATGGTCTTGCAAGTCATTCAGCAGCAAACATGTTCCTTCTGATTTGACAGGACTCAATTCAAGTGTTCTACCTGTGAGGCTGGTTGTTTTGTAGCTGTCTCTGGTGGAAAGAGGATCAGTGAAGGTCTACTATTACTGGGAGTACCACTGGTGCCTCTAAAAACACTGATTCTGGAAAGGAAACAGTGGTGAGGCACTCTTCACTGGCCCTCTTGAGAGACATTACTGTTTTTATCACACTTGAAGATCTCTACAGGGAAAGAGTGATTGAGTGGTTGGTTGAGTGAGTGAGTGGTCAAGTGAGTTAGTGAGTGAGCGAGCTAACTAGCAAATCCATAGAGTTCAGGTGTTCCCAGAAACACTGTTAACAGAATTATATAGTACTATCAATCAGTATCATCTGCATTGTGTATATTAATGGCTAAACTGAAGCAATCCTATTATCTCAGCAATGATATATGTCATTACAAGTTGAAAGTTTAAGAAAACTGAATACACTTGGAGTGCTGAATTGCAATATTTAACAGAATCCTACCTTTCATTCAAAACTATAGCTATATGATTAATTAATTTTATTAGTGTCTTGTTACAATTCTTATTGGTTCTGCTTACTGAAATATGAAGCTGTTCTAATAATATTTAATGATAATGTCAGTTTCGTCTGTGAAATGGGATATTGATTTAATAACTGACAGTGACAGTGGTTGAGACAATAATTACATGAATAACATTTTACTTATTGTAATCATACAGATCTTTTGATCATCCATAAAATCTGATTAACAAGAGACAAGGGAGGTGATCGTCTTATACTGTGAGGATTCAGGTGACTGATTAACCACTTAAACGTTTTCCAATAAACTGCTAAATTGACTTGATTTGTAAAGACCATTATAAATATCAAACAATGTCTCTTCCATAAAAAACACTGAATCAGATAGATAAGGAATGTAGTATTTGACTCTGTGATATTGCTAACAGACACAAATTTGATCAATAGTGGTATAAAGATCCAGAACTGCCTTCAAAGTGTTTGGTCAAATAACATTGTTAAATGTCTAAGAAAAGCTTTAGAAAAGTTATGTGATTGGTACAAATCATGTTCAGTGCAATTCTCTTTCTGGAATTGTACTGGAATTCTGTAATGGTCCTTCAGGTACATCATCATCATCATCATCATCATCATCATCATCATCATCATCATCATCATCATCATCAACATCAGCAGCAGCAGCAGCAGCAGCAGCTCAGAATGTAATCATTGATTAGCCTGTGATTTATAAACACAGGCTTTCATAGTCATCATAATGATGATGATCATCATAAAAATCATCAGCTTCAAAAATGTTCAAAATGCACATATAGCATATATATATATATGTATATATATTGTCTCAAGCAGCTTCAAGGTACTAAAAAAAAACACCCCAAATTAGACTTTCACCAAGGCTATATAAATCAAGTCATTTCAGGCAAAGAATTCTTCCAATTAAATACTTTTGCAAGAAATTCAATATAAAACCACCCAAGGTTCCCTGAATGTTACTTGCTTTATTAAGAAAAATGTTTCCTGTGTAAGACGAACACATTCAATGTGCCTCCTCCTCTTGGTTCTCAACATGTTCTCAACATGTCCTCAACAATTTCTGTATCCTGGATGGTAAGCATAACTTGTTTTATGGTGTTTCCAAGTCACGCTATTCCTAATACGGAAGGATATTTACAAAAAAGTAAATATGGCTGCTTGAATCAATACAAATATATGTGACTAAATTTTGCAACAAAATCTTAGTTTCATTCCAGACATATTGATTGTATTGATCCAGGTAGAAGTAAAGAACTTCTGGAGGCAGGAACATGGCTCTGTTGTCAGTCATTCCCTCTTTTATTGTTTATTTTGTTGAGTATTGTGGGATTAGATGTCTCTAACACTGGCCAAACAGCATTACAAATAACAGCAGCTGTTGTTCTGGTTCTTGGTCTGTTTTGAGGACGAACCCAGCAAGAACTTTTATTGCGCAAAAGTCATCCATTCTTGAACTATTTTTATAAATATTGAGTTCTATCTGAATTAGTGAGTTGGGATTTATGCTGCTTTTATCAATATTCCATCAATATCACCAGAAATGGACTTACCACATTGTATCCTTCTAGTGAATCAAACCTGAGTGTTAGGCATGACAAGCAAATGCTTTAACCAGTATTTTACCCCACCTCCCTGAGATTTCCAAGATAGAATATGTCTTCAACAATGTTCCAATACAGAGCAAAAACAGTTCTGATGTAAGATCAATACATCTATGCATTCATGCACGTAATTTTTGTTTGAAAACACTTGATTTAGAAGTATGATATGAATAAAATGAAATAAATTTGACTCCACTATAGTATAAATGAACAACAATGCATGACACTAATTTGTTTTATATAATCTTAGAAAGAAATTTTGCCTCAGCAGAAATATGTTGCCATAGTGTTAATCCTTCTACTAGCAAAATACTTTTAAAAGCAACAAAATCTGCAAATAAGATAAATTTCTTTTGATTACATGTGCAAGACGAAACACTACTCAGGGACTTGATGCATTAGGTGTATCTCAAAGACTAAACAAAACTATCGCCTAGGGAACAACCTGGTTATTAAAACTGAGCATATCTTGATAAATGCAGAGTCTAATGAATTGCATGGTCTCAAATTGCTATTTCCATTCACGCACAAGCTAACAAGTCTACATTGTCTCTGACACTCTTCTCCCTTCAAGGAGTCTAAAGCAATGATATTCTGTGTGATGTGAAATTAAGCACAAAATTAGCATCATTGCAAAATCACACACTTTTTACGCTTAATTACTCCTTTTTTCTTTTCAACTCTAGTAATCAATTACTCTGTGGTCTACTGAACATGTATATTTCATGCTGCCAGTTATGTTCATAGCTGGGTCTGAGCTGAAACTGTCTTCAAAGACAGGAAAAGGTCCATTCCATGCCTAAGGATATATAGGCTGTTACTTTGGCATCAATGGACATTAGTAGCTCTCAGACATTTGAAGATGTTTAGAGCTTCAATGAAATCCTCAGCTTTTGTGAAACTCTTTACTCAGTATGTAACAATACATACTTGGCATCATGGTTTAAGACTTCTTAAGACATCATCTCATTACTGGAATCCCAATTGGATCCTTTGACATTTTTGACCTGCGTTTTATTTTCAAAAAGAAATGATCTTGTTCAAATTCATTACCTCAATAAGAGCCCTGAGCTAAACTATAAAACATTGATTTGTAAAAGAAACATGGTATAAAATACATCTTATTTTCAGAAGAAAAGGTTACTGTTATATTTTATAGCTTAAAAGTTTCTGTCAGTGTTTAATTCAAGACAGAAAAATGAAACAATAAAGTTCTTGATCTTTTTTGAGAGTTGTTAGGATTAAATCACTATGACCATTTCATGAGATGTAAGGAAATATAGGGAAAGATGATTCCTTTATTTCCAGAGATCTAAATGAATACATTCAGTGTTAGAGCACTGAACACATACATGAGAAACTGTTGAAGAAACTAATTTCTGGATCAGTTAATTTTGACATTATGATACCCCTGGTGCTTATTAAATTGACAGTGATGAAAACTTTTGTGTGAAGACCACTCCCCTAAGACCAGAGCTATTGAGCCACCTACCACATATACAAAATCAAAATGTCAATGGTGGAGAATAATCAGTCTTAATTATCTGTGGCAATGGATTCCATGGGGCTTTGAAGGCAGTATAGTGATGGAATTATATATAAATGAAGCACTGATAATCAGTTGTGACACCATCTGTGTGGAAAAAGGGATGACTGGGTCCTGTGATACTCGTTGCAATCATGTTTACACATTTCAATAAAAATGTTTGGTATTTGTTGCCTAGTGCTATACCCAGTCATACTCTAACTGTGGCCTGTGAACAATCACGTGTGGTCCAGACAATCTGTGATCAGTATTGTGAGCAATGATGGAGTGAGTGAGTTGAATTTTGCGCCACTGTTCCAACAATGTCACTGCGTAGGACACACGAAATGTGCTCATGACATTGTATCCTGGTAAATCAAACCTGAGTGTTAGCCATGACAAGTGAAAGCTCCAACCAGTAGGTTACCTCACATCTCAGAGAGATCCAAGATTGAATATTTCTTCAATAATGTTCTGATATGGAGAAAAGACAGTTCTGATGGAGTGAATGAATTGAATTTCGTGCTTTTTATCAATAGTTTAGTAGGTGGGGTGCACTACAAGTCGGTTTTACATATTGTACCCATGTGGAAAATCAAAGACAAATCTTTGGCAAGACAAGCAAACACATCAACCATTAGACTAGACTACTCCACCACCCCAGCAATGATTGAAGTGGGTGTGGTGCAACAATGAATCCAATAACAAAGCATGACCACCTAATTAAGTGAATTTTGTTTTGTGCCACACTCAGTAAATATTCCAGCAATGTGTCTGTAAATAAACCAGACAATCCAGTGATCAACATTCGCTTTGACCTATGCAACTCGGATATGATAACGTGTCAACCAAGTCAGTGAGTCTGACCACCAGATGATACAACAAGCATGGTTTAAAGAAGATCAGTTCTTACCATGATCCTCATAAGTCCTATAATGAACTGTGTCCACGCAATGTGACATTTGCTCCAAAACTGTTTAGTATCATATGGTTAGTCTTCGTCTGCAACATTTTAATGCACACTGTTTTATATGTAAAAAACAGAATCAGTCACTTGAGACTGTTCAAATAGATAACATGTTATTTTTGTCATGACACCCTCAGGATACCCTCATTAATCTCATATTTCCAGACTCCATGCTAATACTAAAAAATCAGGAAGTGTTAGACACATGCTGTCACAGGAGATGCATCATTTAGAATTCAGTCTATCTATTAGTTCTCATTTATAATTCATTTAATCCAACAAATAAAGTTGGAAATGAAATATAAAAAATATTTAAAGTAAGTGGTTTTATAAATCGAGCTGACAATATATAGCACACAAATATTGTAAATTAAGTACTTATTAAAAGACAATGCATACTGAGATGGCAGAACACTTTGAGGAGCTTATAGGCATACTTGATGGGACCAGCTAGTTTCAGAGACAAGGCATTGTTTTGCCTGCATTTTTGGAAACAAGAGTTCACAAACTGCATTATAAGGAATTGTGACCGACTTTGTATGTTTATGGTGCTGAATTCAAAAGGTAGGCTGATGTTGGGAAAATATGAAAATTCAGTTCAGAAGTTAAAATAGTTTAGCATAGAGGTGATGTCAACCTTCCTTTGGTCATGTGATGTAATAGATGTCATGTAATAAAGTATTCACATCAAAATCAGTGAGTGTGTGAGTTTAGTTTTACGCCACACTCAGCAATATTCCAGCTATATGGCAATGGTCTGTAAATAATCCAGACAATCCAATGATCAACATGAGCATCGATTTCTGCAATAGGGATATAATGGCATGTGTCAACCAAGTCACTTAGCCTAACAACCCAATCCCGTTAGTCTCATCTTACGACAAGCATGGGTTACTGAAGATCAATTATCACCTGGATCTTCATAAGACACACTAAAATCAGCAAGGAACAATTTCTGGCAAGAAGACTCAGATGGTTCATGTCTGATAGTATCAAGCCTACACATGGGTTCATTGCATCCTATCTAAGAAACAGATGGAACACTATTTTTTATTGTAACAAAACACTCACTCACCCTTTATAGAGAGAATGAAAACATCAAGCGTTATGACAATATGTCTGAATTGTGCTTGAATATTCCTAAATTTGACATAAAACCAAATCCTCACACCCTGTTATGCATTACATCAAGGATGATGGCTCTAAACCCAGTCAAATGGAAATATGCATAGCTGAGACAAATGAACCTTATTTGTGTTGTCTGTGCCAGACTGAAGGTTGTAATGGCTGGAATATTGCATCAATCCAGTACAACCAAGGACTGACGAACAACATCTGTCTACAATGACATACAGCCATAACTGTCAAGAAAGATTCGCATATATATCATACTAACTGAAGGGACTTGAGCCATATTATGATCTCAGAGAAGGACAGTGTAATGAGTTTTCCAGCCAGATTCTTCTTTCGGCTTATGTTTTAAACATGTAGACTGAAGCTGTGTCTTATAATGCTTATTAACATATGTATATAAACTTTTTTAAATTTTGAAAAGTGATCTGTTTGACACACTCATAAAACTTATTCAATATTGCCAAGTGCAGCGTAAAAGGAAATTTACTCAATGTAACTCTTTCTATGCTGATTCTGTAATGACCACTTTTGAAATAATGATGAGCTTTTGCATGGATTACTATCAAATGCATGAAACTTGTCTAAAACAATGTACACTTTAATAAATAGATTGTTTATATGAAATGTAGTCTAAAAAATGTTAGCATCAGAAAAAAATGTACTATTTAAACTGTTTATTAAACTCATATTCAATCTACATTGTCATAAATGACACATGTGACACTATATCATTTCATTTATATTGTCATCTTGCTGAATAAATGACACCTGTGACACTATCTCTTTTCATGTATATTGTCACTTTACTGAATAAATGACACCTGTGACACTATCTGTTTTCATGTATATTGTCATCTTGCCGGATAAATGACATCTGTGACACCATCTCTTTTCATGTATATTGTCATCTTGCTGGATAAATGACACCTGTGACACTATATCGTTTCATGTATATTGTCATCTTGCTGGATAAATGACACCTGTGACACCATCTCTTTTCATGTATATTGTCACTTTACTGAATAAATGACACCTGTGACACCATCTATTTTCATGTATATTGTCATCTTGCCGGATAAATGACACCTGTGACACTACATTGTTTCATGTATATTGTCATTTTGCAGGATAAATGACACCTGTGACACTATCTCCTTTCATGTATATTGTCATCTTGCTGAATAAATGACACCTGTGACACTATATTTTTCCATGTATATTGTCATCTTGCTGGATAAATGACACCTGTGACACTATATTTTTCCATGTATATTGTCATCTTGCTGGATAAATGGCACCTGTGACGCCATCTCCTTTCATGTATATTGTCATCTTGCTGAATAAATGACACCTGTGACACTATATTTTTCCATGTATATTGTCATCTTGCTGGATAAATGACACCTGTGACACCATCTCTTTTCATGTATATTGTCATCTTGCTGGATGAATGACACCTGTGACACTATATCGTTTCATTTTTAATGTCATCTTGCTGGATAAATGACATCTGTGACACTATATCGTTTCATTTATATTATCATCTTGCTAGATAAATGACACTATATTTTTTCCTTTATATTGTCATCTTGCTGGATAAAATTTCAACAAATTTGAGTCAGTTTGAAAGATTTATATTACACTTAATGGATTTCCTGTGTGAACCCATATTCCATGCTTAACACTGTACATGTTCATGCTTTGGTTTCTCTTTCTCAGACACAGTAAGACCTACCTAGCTACATATTAATATAAGATTATTCCATGATTTTGATAGTGCTTAGGTACCTTTTCTATAGAGGCCATTATGATATGTAGAACGCCCTGAGTACTTTTTGTGAATGATATTTCATGAGGGATAGAATTCCAATTTAGCGATCCCTTGACCTTTGGGCTGTTTACCTTGATTTTGTGGAAAGTAACAATGAAATGATTAAGTTTGTTTTGGTGTTCTCTGAAGTGTGTGAGAACATGGGAACACCTTGATTCACTTCTCTATCTTTCCATGTCATTGTGAAGATGGACACTGCAAATTTTGTTATTGTGTTCAGCCACAGTCATTATTGTTGAGCATATTTGGCACGATCAAAGACCTTTGTAGAGAAGTAGGCATTATCACATTCTTGTGTTGTTGTACTTGGAAACATGGGTTAAATGAACTATCAGTGTTTGGGATTAATGCTGAATGGCTATGCATTAGCCTTCAAGGCCAAACAGAAAGTTGATCTTTCATGTCAAAGGACTATGTTACACTTCAATGTGAAAATGATCAGGAATGCTTCTATTGTCCTTCACCTTCAGAGAGAGGGACTGGTTCTATTGATAGACCTCATAGAACAGCAATGTACAACAAAGTACAACAATGTTCAACAATGTACAACAAGTTCATGGAATGTGAGTTACCATACAACCACAGAAAAGGCATTTTGAATTGGGGGCAACATAATGTGAAAAACAATTTGTGTTTCATACCTCAATTGATTAGCCAATTAATTATGTTTGTCATAAAACAGTCACCAAATGACTGAATTATGCATTCTTTTTACATCCAAACTTGATTAGTATCCTTCAAAGAGATGTGTTCTTTGCTTGCCATTTCTGTGTAGGTTCAACATTTGCTGTGAAAAAAATAAACCTTCCTGCTTCATTAACCACTGAAGTGTTTAATGTCCCAGAAAATCATAATTAATCACAAATCCTTCAGGACGTCTGTAAAACACTATTTCTTGCATAAGAGTAAGATGCCTGAAGTCCTTTGATCTGATGGTAAAATCATGGAGTTAATGCAGATCATTCCATGAGACACTGGTGTAAGGCAACAGCAATTTATATCTAACCTACTACTTCACTCATACATTTGACAAGATGCTACTTCACTCACACGTTTGACATGATGCTCCTTCACTCACACATCTGACATGATGATACTTCACTCACACGTTTGACATGATGATACTTCACTCACACGTTTGACATGATGATACTTCACTCACACATTTGACATGATGCCACTTCACCCATGTTTGACATGATGCTACTTCACTCACACGTTTGACATGATGCTACTTCACTCACGTTTGACATGATGCTGCTTCACTCACACGTTTGACGTGATGCTACTTCACTGGTACGTTTGACATGATGCTACTTCACTCACATGATTGACATGATGCTACTTCACTCTCATGTTTGACATGATGCTACTTCACTCATATGTTTGTCATCATGTCAGCATCAGTTTATGTTAACTGCCACCTCATTGATAGGAAAGGCATGACTAAGAAGTGTGGGAGATCAGTTTTCAATCCCTGGTGTTTGGAACTATGGAGATGATAGAGGGACTAGTTGACTCAGTGTCAGCACAGCTTCAGGCAATGTGGGGTGTCCAGTTTAAACTGCAACTTGGTATCTCATCGGTAGTGCTGGCTGTCATACAACCTGCAATACGATACATCATGATACTAAAATGTTAGTCACGATGATATATTGCTGTAGCATTATACACTGAAGCTGCGATACATATGATACGAATCCCAATACAAGGGTGGAGATGTGATATGTATCATAATACTAAAATCTAACACCAACTATAAAACACCTTTGGATAAAAACAAACCATTTAAAAGTATTCCATCAAGTTCCGCCAGGATTTTTTAATGTTTATTCAGAAATGAGATAATTAAGTTTATTCATGGAATTTGTGAATGTTGTTAAAATGTGAGCGCTGTGTTTGACACAATTTCTGGCATAAGGATTTCTGAGAAACTTATGAAGGGAAAGTAAGTGTGCATATATTTTAATTATAAAACAAAAGTAAGTCTTTCTTGACATATACCACGTTTCAGCATTATTCAAAGTAAAACAACAATTTATCATGACCCATTTGAAGTATCATATCAGGATATATGACAATGTAAACCTTTGTGTCAGTTCTCTGTATCAGGGGCCCATGAATCAATGCATCAATGCAAATCAGCGAATCATCACACCACTCCTCAAAGTAGATTATAGGTACACACTGGATACGGAAGGCATCTAAGGTGTCACAATTTGTTGTACAGAGTTACTTCCCTTGAGTATGCCAGGAACTTATATTTGAATCTTTGTAAAATGTTTCTAGGTTAGACAACACAATTCCTATGGAGATATGAGCAATGTCGAAGTGGTAAATATCTGTGATCTGTGATTTTAAGTGCAATATCATAAACATGACTAGATCTTGTAAGTGTTAAGTCAAATTAGGTTTAATCATGTGTGATGTCCATATGTTGTACTTTGATGTTGGTGTTTAATGTTGTAGTCAGCTGTAGTCAATCCAGTGATTGATAGAGCTGTGACAATATATCGCATTATCAATAATCATGCTACTTTATTGGGCAATAAATATATCGATACTTTTTTTCTATCTTGATATGTATCGTTGACCTTAGAATTGTCAATTTTCATTAAAAATTGACAGTTATGTCAAAACGTACACTGTTACTGGATATCAAAATGTACGTTTTTGATCAAAATAACTAAAAATAGCACATTGTGATATGAATCAAATTGTATTGTATCATTCCAAGATATCGGTATATTTATCATATCATGAATTTTTGGTATCGTCACAACTCTAGTGATTGATGTCATGAGCGGATGTCTATTAAGTGGGTTAAAATGATGTTCAGTCTACCAAGTTACTATTCCTGGTCCAATACATATGGCTAACATGAGAATTAGGTGGACACAATGTTGGAACTGGATGACTGCATGTCATTCTGCTCAAATAACAGTGTATAAAACGCCCAAAATTCCAAACTAGACAGACAGACTGGTAACTTTAAACAAAATACCAGTCGCCTGTCTGGTTTTCCACAATAAAAAAATATGAAAAAATAACGTTTCTGTATACTTTACTGTTTGTAGGCATTGCAATGAACTACATAACACCAACAGTCAATGTACTGAGTTTAGGTAAAGTGAAAGTACACATGTTGAGATTGGTTGTTGGTTTATACCTCAAACTTCTCAAACTGACAGCATGGGAATCTGGTACTATGAATATTTACTGGTAGGCATAAAAATGTCTACTAGGCCACCATACATACTACTTTTGAAATTTGACTGTCTGACATGAAAACAAATCATTCCAGATGGTCAGGCAGGCGGGAATTTTAAACACTGCTAAAAGTGCTTATGTTTGCTTGTATGGTCAACCACTGTTTATATAATGTACAGGCTGTCATGGCTCAGCAGGAATATTTAAATTCTGACAGTGGCATCAAAATAACATTCAGTCAGTCACTAATGCAATGTTGACAGTGATCCTCTTTCTGTGCGACAGTCCAGCTGATGGGAAGATGAGTTGAGTAGAGACTGTGTTTTTACTGACTGAAACAGTATCAATATCATGTCAGACTAATGCAAGAGGAAAGCTTCCATGAAACCTTGAGCACTTGTTGAGATGAGCTCCTGAAACCCTTTGGCCAAATGGACATCTGTGTCTCAGGAGGTTTGGTGAAGGAGAGAGGGTAGTGTTAGTCTTGAGAGAGGGGGATGTTGTCAGTTGAAAGGAGCAGGGGAAAGAGAAACTAGAAAACATGGATGATACAGACTATGCATATTCTTTTTAAATGGAATAATGGATGGATGGACAGATAAATGGACAAATGAACAAACAAATGACAGATGGGTGGATGGTAACAATATAAATAGTAAAACATTACTTCTATTGTGACGTACAAAGAGACACAATAGAACTTCTCATGATCAGAATTGAGCAGGTGTGCATTCTGGAGATGTACATAAAGAAATATAAACAAGAAAAAAAAACAAGAAAAATCCCAGCATCAAATGGAATGACAGAAATTCCTAGAATCCTTTTCAGTAATTAACCTCAACTACAAATCCTTGACCGCATCAGAATATGTCACGTCAACTGAGAAATTAATTAACCAAAGCTAAGAATAGCACCAGTTAGCATATCCATCATTATCCCCAAATCAGTAGATAGCCATAACCTGAAAGGAACTATCGATAGAATAAGCAAAAGCCTCCAACACTCCTCTTTACGGTGACATCTTTATTCGTCATAGTGTTAATCCTCCACGCCGTGACGCCTCCCCATCGTGCCTCCAGTCATCCCCATCAAAGGAAAACCACGCCTAATCCTTGCCAGTTTTTCCAGAACTCATTTAGCCAAAAATACCCCCTGGGTCTGGAAGCAGGGGATCAGTGTAGCGTGATAGTATGATTCAAATGTGCGTGGTGTGAGATCAGACTAATTCTATTGGTTGAGTGATCATATGCATGGATTAATGTCCCCTTATCGGAGAGGCCCATGCCCTGTTCAGCTTGTCACAAGCATTCTAAACAGTCCTGACATGCCATTTACAGGATCCATTTAAGCGCGGTAGGTGGTACGAGATAAGTAACAGAATATTTCTAAAGGGAATCAATAGGGAAGATGAACAAAAGTAAAATGTAACACTCTATTGTAGAGTTTTGAAATAAGACTAGATTGACCATTAGTAATTGTGTGCAGGCGGAAGGGTTTACTGTAGTGGGGATGTTTCATCTTATGACTCTGTGAGCAATCATTGTGATCTAGAACCTTAAACATGCATGTTTTGGTGGGCTTGTTGTCTGAGGCATTTTTAGTCAGAATTCTGTCCCTTGATCCTGTCAGGATCTGTTGATTGTGGTTGTGAAAACTATACTCTGCATTGCGTAAGGAAATGTTAGGTACTTTATGTTGCCTGGTATCCGGTGTATTCTATGTACCTAGAATTAGAACGGTTTTGAAGATCTTACATTTTTTCTTGCTGAATCATTTACAGTGAGTGAGTGAGTTTAGTTTTATGCCGCACTCAGCAATATTCCTGCTACATAATCGAGTCTGAGCCAGACAGTCTAGTTATCAACAGCATGAGCATCAATCTGTGCAAATGGGAACTGATGACATGTGTCAACCAAGTCAGCGAGCCTGACCACCCGATCCCATTAGTCGCCTCTTATGACAAGCGGAGTCACCTTTTATGGCAAGTGTGGGTTGCTGAAGGCCTATTCTACCTTGGACCTTCACGGGTCGAATCATTTATTACAGGTTTAGCGGACATGCCAGCCAGAACTAAAGTTGTTTGACACTAAAACTATGCAATTCATCCAAAATAACTGTTTCAAAGCATATATTCTATACAGTGCCTGTATATACAAATTAATTAATAAAATATGCTTTCTTCAAATGAAGTTTAAATGAGTTTTGCTGAGAAAACAGTTGCCTAGCCAGCTGACAACCAGTTACAATGGTCAAGCTTTTACATCAGAAGACCTGCCATCCACAGGACTTGTCAATGAATTCATGTGGTAAGAGCTATTGACTCTGACCTCTACATCACACACAGCAAGTGTTAACCTGAATATGAGAAAACCTGAGTACAAAGGAACGTTGATACAAAGGACAGATGACCACCCTTGTCTGTATCTTCATAAACCTGTCACACTTTTGTACAGATCAATAGCACTATTACTTTTATTTTTTGAAAAAAAACAAACAGAAGAGGCAGGATCAAGACAGCCAGAAGCATCACATATTACAAATGAAACTCTGTGTCTGAATATTATCAGACATATCCATGTTATCTGTCATTTTTTGGGGTGGGTTGGTGGTGGGGGCCGTACAGTCCATTTGGTTTAAAAGCAGCCCGATGAAAGGCGGTCTAACTGAAAAACTGATAAACAAATAATATGTAATGAAATGCTGATCCTAACATTGTGTAATTTTTGTTCAATTTTGTTGCTGTAAAGTATAGAATAGACTGAGATATATTGGTTACCATAAAAACATCATTGATTGTGATGTAAATAAATAAATAAATAAATAAATAAATAAATAAATAAATAAATAAATAAATAAATAAATAAATAAATAAATAAATAAATAAATAAATAAATATTTTTTGTCGTTTTTTCCGTAGGTTTTTACTTCTAGCAATCATGGCAATAACTTGTTAAAGGCAAATCTCTTCAACTGAAAACAGAGACTATTGTCATAAGAACAATGAACTTTTCACCTTAAGAATATACTGTCTATAAAAACTGAAACATCTATGAGATTCAGTCCAAGCAGAAGACTTGCCTGTGTTCAGCTATTAAACAATTGTTATCTGAAAGGTCAGTTTAGGCTCACAAATAATTGTGGATTGTAAGTTAAACTTTAATATCTATAACTATTTCTAAATGTTTTGCTTATATTTCAAGATAAGTAGACAAAGATAAAATTTGATATTAATTCGACTTTACATTTCAAAAGTACGTTTACATAATGATTGCTGATGTTATTGTCAATAGACATACCAATAACTGTTTCATGTTACATCCAGAATGAAAACCAGACCATTGGCATACCATTCTTGAAGGCATCTGGCAGAGTGTCATTGAGCAAACTTCTTCCAATCCCCGCTAACACAGCTGGGCCTCCCTTCATAAAGCATTAAGGTGATAGCAAGTCGTTAAGGTAACTTTAGTGTTAAGGAATGGGAGTTAAGGTTAACCTTAGTAAAGGTTTCTTCGACAAAGTAGCCCCAGGTATCATAATTAACTCTGATTTGAGATATTTTGATATTATACAGGACATTTTGATATATCGAAATAAATATCATCTGAAACATGAATTTTAAGTCACAATGGTTTAATCAAGAAATAAGAGACTTTCTAATATAGATCTATATATTAAGAATCTTCTCATTGATCTCAGATATCACTATATTGTATTCATTGTATACACTGATACAAATGTTCCAGTGATACAAATAATGCTGTATGTATTTCCAAGTGGTAGATAGCAGTTCGTACCTGCACACCTAGACAGATAATGTTGAATGGAGTTGAAACATATGTGGCAGAAGCACCAATAGCTTTGCCAGAAACTGACACTTTTGTGACCTTTTGAATTAAGGCAACAATTAATGAATTATTAGATTTGCAATCAACTTATTCATAAATGGACATGATTTTTGTACAAAAGTTTACTAACAAAATGGTTGCAGCATCAGATTAACCTATATTGAGGTTGATTCCCATCACTGCTGGAGTCCTGATTATCTGGTGGCACACATTCTGCTTAAAGTGAATTATCATGGTGTGACTTGTAGTAACAACTTGTTGGATACAACTTGTATTACCAACAAATATCATAACGACTTTGTTATTCTTGTGCTTTTAAGTTGCATACAACTCGTATCTCTTGGGTTACTGAATAAGTCATGGAAAAAGAAGCGTGTGTCTGCAATTGGTTTCTTAGATGAACACTCCATAAAACATATAAACCACTCATTTTTTTCCCCAGGTAAAGTGCATTTTTCAGTCTTGTCTTGATATCAACATAAGAAAATTGATGTCAGTCAGAGGTGGACACATATCAAAGCAATTTGATTGGTCAAAAGCCTACAACTCAGTTGCAACTAGATGTATGTAATTTCGAATTGTTATGATTTGGGTGTTCTCTCATTACAAGTGTGTTGCATTCTATATGTTGTTACAACAAGTCACAAAGCGAGAATATGGAAAAATATTAATGAATGCTCTATGACACCGTTTCATTAAAAGGATGATCTGAAACCATGGTATCACCACCAATGACACAAATTCTTATGCAAAATGTAAGTGTTTGTTTGTGTGTGAAAACTTGAATACATATATGGTGGATTTCAGATAGTAAAGAATAAAGGGACATGCAACACTGATTATTCTCATCTAAAGGCACATATGGACAATAAAGTGTATTGAAGCAGGCAACAATAAAAACATGCTTGTTAACTTATTACAGTCTAACAATGTGTGTCTTTGTGCAGATAATGCAATTTTGCAAGTAATATCAGAATATTCATCTAGATTGAACAATAACAGAACTATGTAATGAAATTATTTTTTTTAACAGTGTGGTCAATTACTCTTTGGTGCAGTTTGAAATTTTGCTACTTGACTGAATCTATTTTACTTCAAATAATACACACACTCGCACACACACACACACACTCACACAGACACACACTCGCGCACGCTCACGCACACACACACACACGCACGTGCACATGCACGCACGCACGCACACACGCACGCACACCATGCATGCACTCACATTTTGTATTGATGTAATGTATAAAAGGCTGTTGTCACCAAATCAAATGCTCTCATTTAAAAACAATTAGACAATTTGTTAACACAACATCATTTCAATATCCTCCTTTTTTATTTATCTTGTGTTAATTAAATGATTCCAAAATTCCCAAACCAAAAGTTTATAATAAACCTTTCATCTTGTATAATAAAAATGGATATGAATGTCAAAACATGACAATTCGACAAAAATATATTTTTGTAGAAACACGTCAATGATTCTTGACTTAAGTAACTGAAGATCTGTTGTAAGGCTTGATGAAGTGTATAAGTGTTCGTGTTCACACTGTGAGAACATACAGCACGGCATTAGAAGCCTATTCTTATCGATGGAAACCTTACTCAAGTTGACCATTCCCGAGTTCCACAGAACTGTGCAAAGACATGGACATAAAAAGCTTGCTGTGAGTTGGTGGTTCAATAAATGGAATTGATTGCCCTTTTATTCAAAAAGCCACTCTGATCGACGTTATTGGATTATTGAGTGCTCTGTGTCCTGGATGTAAAAGTTGTGTATGCAGGATTACAACACAACACAATAAGTGTTGTGGTGAACACTACAACCACATACACATACAAGCTAAGTGTTTTATAGGGTGTCAGGAAGTGATTGTACTCCTTTTTATGGTACAGTAATACATGGCGGGATGGAGTATTTATTGATGGATGCAGACTATAGACTGTCCATGGAGAGGCCAGGACATGCTTGTGTAGTTAATTGATGTTGGATTCATCATCAAATTGTTGGCTTACATGTTCCTCAATTGAATGGGTGGCGTTTATCTTGTGGAAATGGCACCACGGAAGTGCTGTCTATCCTTGATTGCAAGGTGATAAGAGGTTTTTAACAATAGGTGTTGCGACCTTACTACAGTTAAACAAACAAATCATGTTATGTACTTCTGTTGTTCTTCCTGTAGTGAGTGAGTGAACGAACATATTACATCACTTCAGACGAGGCTCAGCCATTTAACACTGGTTTTTGTTGGGACCGATTTCATTTCAATGCTGCCTTTAGCTAGCTGGTTAGTTAGTTAGTGAGTTTAGTTTTATGACACACTCAACGATATTTCAGCTGTATGGTGGCAGTTTGTAAATAATCAAGTCTGGTCCAGATAATCCAGTGGTCAACAGCATGAGCATTGATCCGTGCAATTGGGAACCGATGACATATGTCAAACAAGTCATAAAGCCTGACCACCCGATCCCATTAGTCACCTCAAATGACAAGTCTAGTCATCTTCTGTGGCAAGTATGGGTTGCTGAAGACCTATTTATGGGTTGCAGCCTTTAGCAATGTTTTGATTAGTTGTTCTGTTGGTGTTTCATATTTGAATTTTGGGGAACAATTTCATTTATCGATTTGTTAATGTAAGTTCCGCTAGTTTATAGAGTTACAAGTACTACACTAAATGTCAAAAGAAATGCCAATCTGTTTTTTTGCCAAGTTTTTAAATAGGAAACATAAACATGAAAGCTTTATGAGATTTCATTTTGTATAAACTTGCATTTGTTTAGCTGTTCAGTATATAGTTGCATTGTTGGTACAGTAATTCTCAGTTTAACGACCCGTGAAGGTACGAGGGTAGAATAGGCCTTCAGCAACCCATGCTTGCCACAAGAGGTGACTGCTTGTTGTAAGAGGCGACTAATGGGATCAGGTGGTCAGGTTTGCTGACTTGGATGACACATGTCATCAGTTCCCAATTGTGCAGATCAATGCTCATGCTGTCGATCACTGGATTGTTTCGCCTAGACTCATTTATTTACAGACTGCCACCATACATCAGGAATATTGCTGAATGTGGCGTAAAACTAAACTCACTCACTCACTTTTCATTTTAACCTTTCTCCTTATTTTTTGGTTTTGTTATTGCCCTGTCACAAACACAACCATTATCTGACATATAACTATCATTTGATAAATGCAGAAAAAGAGTTGTTTTTTTGTTCAGGCCAATTTCTTGTCTTGACTCAGAATTTGTGTTTGATTGATAGTATGCAGGATCATTTTTTCTTGTTTGTTTCTTTTTGTTTAATTTGATTCTGATTACAGAAATTTGCATAAAAGAAATAAAGACGGTATTACTTATGTTCTGATAACCTAGAAAATCTGCTTAACCTTAAAACCTGTGAAGATCTGGGTTGGAATTGATCTTAGCAACCCATGCTTGTTATAGAAGCATATAATGGGATTTGGTGATCAGGCTTGCTGATTTGGTTGGCATATATTCCCTCCCATAATGCAGACCTCCAAAAACACAGACCTCCTAAAATGCAGACTGAAACAGCTCACTAATTACTTTGGCCATGCTGGTCACCCCTAATCAATGAATGGTCTGCATTTTGGGAGGATATATAATATTATCTAAGTATGCCATTTAACAACAAATTAAAAACACACAAACAAAAAAATGATAAAGACATAAAGAAATATTTCTTGACGTATAGGGATTCATGTGTAATATATTTGATAAATATTCTTAACATATTTTGCAAGTTTTAAATATTATAATAATTTCACAGTTTAAATATGCAGTCATTTAACGATATAGGATTTGCATTCATATTCCGTGAATTAGTAACTCTCTTGTATTTCTTTTATTGACCATGACAGATATTATTCTATAATGTCATCCTTAATTTTGCTTTTATCCTGCTTGCCAGGGAATTAATGACTTAAGTCCATTGCAAATAAAATAACATCGCACAAATGGAATGTTTCCCAACTCCTCTGGATTTGTTTGCGATAAAAAAAGGCATTGCTTCTCTTATAGCCAGAAAAAAAAACAGCAGTGGAATAATTGGATTGTTCATCCCACACTTGTGATCACTGGGTTGTCTGGTCCATTCATTGTTTACAGACCTCCACAAAGTGACAAATCCCTATCCACATCCATAAGAAATCTCTGCTGAAAGCAAATTAAGATAAGTAGGGCATGCTCATAAAGTTAGTACTAGAGAAAGTATGCATAACTCTGGAATTATTTAAAAAAGAAATGTGGTCATGCATATTATGAAAAGTGTTTTGATTTTGTCATACAAGTACAATATTGTGAACATGTTCACGGGTTTTTCCCAAACACCACAGATATTGTAGCCATGTTTGACATTGCTTGAATCACAAGACACTGCAGGTCATTACCCAGAAACTGAAGGTTAGAAAAGCTCAAGGTGCTGGAGATCTCTTGTTCCCAGAAGTAAATGCTGAGACATTGGAGATATATCCTTTACCAAAAATAAGTAAGGAGACATAGAGGATACTAAACGACCTTCCGTGTAATTCCATTTTTATTAAACGAGTTAATGATTTGGTATCAAACGAGCGAAAGCGAGTTTGGTACTGAATCTATCTGTAACGAGTTAATAAAAATGATATTTCATGGAAACGAGTTTAGTATTCTGTTTATTACTCGCCAACATATATTTACAGAAACTGACATGAAATTCCCTACAGTGTGAGGACTCTCAGCTTTCCACGAGTCAGGCAAGGTCTAATAGAAATGCGACATCGGCATTAGCATTCTAATGTCACAACTTTTGACGTCATACGTCAATCGGTATTACACTAGTGCAATATTGCCGTAAAAATATTACACTGCAGTATCTTCATCGGGCGAGCAATAAATAATGATATGGCGCAGTTAAGATCTGTTACTTTCGAGAAGACATGGGGAGACAAATTTGGAACCGAATACCTATAGATCGGCAGAAAAACATGACAAAGACAAATTCAGGATACTTGAAATCTGTTGTTCTGCCAAAACAACCCCCCCAAAAAGATGGTGAGAAACAGCGGACATTGTAGATTTTTTTATTCATTGAACAGAATGGGAGACCGACATAAAGTTATGGAGACTTGAAAACTTCAAGCATCCCATGTATTTATTGATGTTCAGGAGGCTTAAATATACTGAATCTCTCTTTTTCAGAATTTACTTTTTTAATTTCAACAATAAAAAGTAAAAAGGAAGGTGAAGTGATGTATGTTCGCTGAAATTCACTTACAGGAAATATGTTTCTATTTCATGCATAATATTTAAATTTGAATCCTATAAAAAAGTACTAGGGTTTATGCAGGTAGCAGAGGCATTAGCTGTAGGTCTGCTTGGTTCCTGAAATGGAACCTTTAGTTGTTGGTGATCTATAGCCCATTTTTATACAGTCATGTTCTAATTTGACATCCAATTTTAGAGAGATCCTAGTTTTATTTCTTGATACCATGATATTCTAGTTGGTTTTACTCTCAATCCTTGACAGTTTATTATAACTGACATGTATTTATGGTGAATTCAAAGCTTGTTATAGTCATCATAGGGCTTAAATATTGCCATTGTGACTGTAAATGTGACTCATTCACTCAATCGTTTAAAATATTTAAATACTTGAATTGATAATTGACTAACAAATTTATTGAAATTCATGGATGCACAAAAATCTCTTTCGTTTCAATAAAAATGACACATGTAAAGTAAATGTCACAAAACAAATGATGTTTTCAATTTTGAAAATACATTTCCATATAACCAGATATTTCAATGCTAAGATTATGTATCTAAAACTATTTGTTCTGAAACAACATGCAGTATTCACCATTTGTTTTGAAAATATTCACTCACAGTGACATGTTTAATAAATTTAAGCAGATGAAATATAAAATGAAAATTAGCTGTATGAATAATAGATTTCCCATCAGGGCCTCAGATAATTATGATAAAAAACAGTTTAACATTATTTTAGCAAATGCTTTTATCAAAATTGATTTAATTTCTACTTTCTTTCCAACATTAAAAGTAATCATGATATGTTTTCTTAGCTGAATAACATTGGTAAAATTCTCATTAAAGAAAACATTGGAAGTTGTTTGAATCTAATAAATGTTATGATACAACCTGATCTGCTGTGTGTTTGTTTCTAATAGTGGCTGTAATATTTATTCCATGTATTTCTATATGTTGATTTACACAATGTTTTATCAATCATTCAATGAATAAATATGTGATTATTTGATTGTCATTGTAGTTGTTGACTCAATAATGAAGCATACAGTCATGTGCTTCATTAAGGGAAATATGATTCCTGATTAGTATAACTGCTAATGAAAACCAAACTGATCCATTGTCTGTATAATTGGCAAACATTATGGAAAGAGAATTGGTTTGGGATCTTACAGTAAAGATTGTTTATTCATCTTTGGTACAAATAGCAGTGTGGACATTGCATCTGTCATCTGTTTTCCAATTTCTCCAAATTGTCATGGGCACTGGCCTGGGGTAACTGTGTGGTTAAAACATTCGCTCGTCACACCAGAGACCCAGGTTCAATTCCCCACATGGGTACAAAGTGTGAAGCCCATGTCTGGTGTCCTGTGCCATGATATTGTTGTAATATTGCTTAAAGCAACATAAAAACTAAATTCACTCATAATTATCAATCATCATAAAGTCAGGTTCAGGTAGTGAGTCCTCGTTGCAGCTAACTGACAAACTAGGATTTGGGGGGGACAAGCACTTCCTCTCCATGTTTGTCAAAATGTTCTCAGTTTAAGTAAACCTAGGCTCAATATTATTTGCTTTCATGGCAGTACTAAGCCTACCAACCACTACCAGAATGTCACATCAGTTAACCTTTTGAATTGGCCAATCAGAACACATTTTACCAAATTGTGAAAGTTGGCATTCCCACATACCATTTTAACCTTTACCTAAACAATGTTTGTACTGGAACAATTCCAAATGCTATTTTCCACATGCCCACATCCAAGTGATATGGATGGAGGACACCATTATTCACAACCATGACTAAACAGACTATGAAAATAGTATTTTTGTCAATATTCCAGAATGTCATCTTCTAGAAATGTAAGGTACCATGTTATCATGAACTTGTGTATACTGCAGGTCAAATATCTGTGTTTTATGCAGATTTTTGGTTGTTGAGAGATTAATGTCAATGATTGAGGAAAAGAAATTCCAAAAGTATTTTGTAAGTCTTGCCAAGTAGTAGCTATTGGCTGATTGGTTAACTCCTTTTAGCCATCCCATGTTTGACTGGACAGCAATAGGTTCCTCAAAGGTTATTTGATATGACTTTCTGTGAGGGTATGTTAGAGTAATTATAGCAATTTAACAAATAACACTGAGTCTTAGACTGATAATGTCCTATAGTTATAATGAACTAAATATAGTTCCCTATCAGTTCCTTAAACTTATTATACCAGTACCAGATACAGATATATCACAAGAGGAGAAAAATAAATACTTTTACACATTGTACCCATTTTGAGAATCAAACCCAGGTCTTAAGCATGATGAACGAATGCTTTACCCTCTATGCTGTGCATCAGTTTAACTACACACAAATGCAGCATCATTAAAGTGGATAAGTTCAATACCTTTCCCCTGACAATGTTTGCATAGAACGAGGCTAACAATGCTTGCATCTGATACTGATCAACAGAGTCCTGTACAATGTCTATCTTCTAAATCAGGCTTTGTATCACAAATCAAGATAAACTTCCACTTTTGACAGAAATTCTCATTAACCTGAAATTTAGTTTGTGGCCTGTCTGACCTTCTTTGGAATTTGTTTACAGAAAAGTAATCTAACAACAGTTTGTTGTAATTTCACCAACAACTGGAGTGGAAATAGAAAGCATTGATTCTCTTTGAAGCATGGCATCATCACTCACATGAAATATGTCCCTGCCATGTTTGGTAACCGGAACCTTGCAATCAGTCCGCTCCACGAGGTAAGGAAAGAGGCTTTCGGTTAAAAAACACAAGGAGTTGTGATGAAGTATTATAGTGTATATTGGTCACATACAGACAGTCCTGTTAGGAATATCGGTGTTAACTTTGTTCAGGTATGTTATCTATTCCTCCTAGTACACATCACAGATTGTCGGCTAGCTGATAAACTTGTAACTGAAGCAGTGTACAGAAGGGAGAATTTGGTCTGAGAAAAATAGATTAATAGAATAGTTGATGAAAAACATACTTGACATAGATGTGTGTTGGTTACAGAACAAAAGAAGGAGGACAGATCACACTCTGGAGTCTGTCTGGGTCCTTAAAATATCATCTTGGCTCTAAAGGTTGCTATTAAAGACCACTTGTGAAAAGGATATCCAATTCCAGAGAAGAAAATGTACCAATAGAGTCTCTTATGGAAGGCACATTTACATGCTAGGAGGATCCCCTTCTGGAGTACATCTGAATACAAGGCACAAGATGGAATGAGACATGAGTGCTTAGTGTGCACAGAACCATATTTCCTCACGTTTCCAAATCTACAAATCTTAGTGAAAAAAGGATAAACTATTGCAAACAACCTCAGACACAAGAAAGACTGTTGGCATCATGACATGCTAGTAGGATCTTCAATTGAAAGCCATCTGACAGTCTGATGCACAGGAAGAACAGTCTATTGGAGTCCATATGAGAAGATTTGAGGTATGTGTTGACCATTTTGTCCACAGCACCTCTGCAATGTTGCAGACCTAAAATCTTTGGCACAAGAAAGTGCAACTATTGATAGACAGACTTAGGCACAAAGCAGACTGATGACAATCTGAAACAACATAAGGATCTTCAACTGGAAGTCAGCTGACACAAGAAGGATCAACTACTTTTGACAGTCTTGCGCAGATGACGGACAATCTGTTGGACATAATTGGAGGCACAGGCAGGGTCATCTATTGCAGACAGCACACAGCAAAGGAAGAGTGATCTTTTCCTGACAATATGGAACATGAGAAGGATCATATATTGCAGACAATGTGAGACTCTAGTTGGATCAACTCTTGTAAATACCCTGGGGCACAAGAAGGATCATCAATTATGTGAGGCTCGCCAAGGTGGACAGTATCTTGTAAATACCCTGAGGCACAAAAAGAATCATCAGTTACAGACTGTGTTCAACTTCGGTTGCATCATCTGTTTCAGATAACTTAATGAAATGTTCCACTTCTCTGAGATGCCAGATTTGCAGTTATAATTATTACAGTTCATGTGCATCTCTGCATCTCACACAGATCAGGAAACAAGTAACCAATTCATTTTCCATGCTTATGTTATATATTACATGCATCTGATATATCTTACATAACAGGACATTACGCATATATTTGTCAAATGTATTCTTAGAAAATGAGGAATTTCATTAATTCAAAATTGCCACATTATTACACTTTTTATAAATAAATAAGTCACTGTGTTCATAAACAGAAAATTATTTAAATGAGGAACTTCATCTCTAGATTAAAGACATTGAGTTGATAAAATAAACCCATTTTTTCTTAAATAAACTTTATTCAAACTACATCTGAACATACATTAGCAAAAAGTAACTGAATTTAAACAAAATTTTGAAAGTTTTTATACGAAAACTAATTTTTCACATTTGAAGAAAAGCCATTTAGACACAAAGGCAATACTGATGTTTCACTCTTTAGTGTCACAGAATTGCAGAATGACAGAATTATGATTCAATGGAATAAACTACAGTGCAATATTTAGCAATTACAGGGATGAAAACATAATGCCCTTCTGGGCTAAGATAAAAGCTTGAACACACAAACAGCAATAATTCAGTCAAAAAGATATTAAAATGGTATCAATATCAAATCAAAATGTAAAATGATCTGTGTAATGGCATTTGAATGTGCTCCATGTGGCCACATGGTTTAGAACTTGATTTGAATTCCCAAAACTAAGTTTTAATGACAGGGATACAACAATGATCACACTTTGTTCATACGATAAATGCTTGGAAAATATATATTATGGATAGAAAGTAACAAGAAATATACCTTTTTAAGTGGCATTTTTAGAAGCTGGTATGCCTCATGTCCACACACTATACATCAGCCCTGTCTATTATTATACACTCTCATCCCACCTATGTATATATTTCTCCTTATACATATGATTTGCATCTTTTGTTTGAGAACGGTGCTAGAATCTACACCAAAACATTGCTTCCATTGCAAGAAAGAAGTTGTCTATCCATAAAAGTCTTCACGCTCAAGAAATATATCATCTAAAGATGTTTCACAAAGTGATTATTTTACTACACCTGAAGCATAGTTTAAAGGTTCTGGTGGGCCATGATATACTTTTCTTTCTGAGTATTAGATATCACCACAAAATGATATTGATTCCTATACTCATGCTTATGATATTGTCTGAATGCTACAAAGGATAGGATTTTCCCAGGAGACTGACATGGTCATCCTCAGCTTTGAATTCACCAGCATGTATACATTATTCAAGTTTCATGGAAGGTCACATTTTGATAGAGTAAGCTTTTCAATTAAGTTTCACCATCAAAGACTTTGTCAGAGCCTTGAGATTTCATGGAGTGCATTCTTGTGAGATTGCTAGTGAGTCAGAATGGTTTTATGTTGCTTTTAGCAATATTCCAGCAATATTATGGCAGTAGATACCAGATATGGATTTCACACAACATGCCCATCGAGGGATTCGAACCCAGATCTTCAGCATGATGAACAATGCTTTAATTGCAAGGCTACACCACTGCCCGTGGTGAAATTACTAAGCATGAAGACATGACTATGGACATGAGGTGTGATTAAGTAAGGATACGATATATTGACAAACAACTTTATTTGCATGGAGCAGTGTTTCGGTGTAGGTTCTAACAGCATTATGGTTTAAATAGTTTTTATTCAAAATAAAGACAACACGTTGAAAAGACAAAACGGTTTGAACAAAAAAGACTGACAAACAGGTGGAACTAGGCCTATATGCCTCTCCTATAACACCATTATCAAACAAGTCCTTGCTAAAGAAAGAAAATTACCAACAGTCACGTACAGGATAGCATATTTTTGCCTGATAACAGTGATAGAATCAACACCAAAACATCACTCTTCATTGTAAATAAAAAAGTTGTTGATCAATATATCTTATCCTTAGTTCTTAGTCCAACTTCAACATGCCTTTCAAAAAAGTTACAGTGTGCAGTGCTATTCCATACTATGGGCAAAGTAAGTTTTCATCCCTTGCTCAATGGCACTTTATTTGACTGGGTGGTCACACTTGGTTGATGGTGTGGCCCATGATGTTAGTCATTGTTCATGATGCTGTTCATGAGATTGTCTGGACTGGACATGATTGTATACAGGCCACCATTGTATAGCAGGAGTAGAGCCAAGAGGGGTAAGGTAACAAATATACTCACACTTTTTGTCAACACTCATGTCATCACTGATCATCAGTGAGCCTTTCATGTAATTTTCATCACCATGTTGTCTGTTGTAATCTGTTAATGAGATAATCAACGGTGATTATTCACTGATGTTGACATTTTAAATTTATCTCTGTCTGCAGATCATGTGGCATGAAGTGACTGAAGCTGTATAAGATCATCAAGGTTTGATTTGAAATTTGGTCAAAAGAAGACTGTCTAGGCTTCCACTGATTGCCACTGGTTAATCATCTTTGATGAATTGTTATCACATGTCTAGGTCCAGTGTATTATAGTATACCTGTTATTCCCTACATGCCAGTTTGTCTACAAAACCATGACTGGAGCCTTATCTGGCCTATACAAGCAGCTGATATTGAACCAGTCTACCATACATGTTCTCAGTGAAAGATTAGGTTTCCAGTAAGCTGTATAGGAATGTATTATTTGAAAAAGGGATACATTATAAATTTAAGATAGAACATTTCTATGAATTCATGCGGCTTATGGGCAGAGTTAACAGTTGCTGTTAATTAGTTTTATGTGATGATGGAACTAGAACAAGCCCTGAAATGTTGTATTCAAAGAATAAGAAGATGAAACCCAGACAATTCTCTCTGTTCATCAAATACCATTTTCTTAAAGGCCAATTGCACATTGTAAGTTGTTATTTTTAAGTAATGATAGGTTTAACTAATGAAGTTTGCTTGTATGTATGTTCTGTCAATAGTCAGTCACTTAAGTCAACACAAGTTGTCATCAGTTCCTACCAGTCAACTCCATGCAGTCAACACCAGTTAACAGCTAGAAAACTCCATGCAGTAAATGCCAGAAAGTCTGAAACAGTCAACACCAAAAAACTCCATGCAGTAAATGCCAGAAAGTCTGAAACAGTGAACACCAGAAAACTCCATGCAGTAAATGCCAGTTAACTCCATGCTAACACCATTCAACAACTAGCCAGCAAAACAAAACTTTATGCATTCAACAACTGTCTTTTCGAGACAACATTAGGCAAGCCCAGTGAACTCTATGCAATAAAAGTTTTGTCAGTGATATGTATTTCAGAAACCTTTTTGTATACCTTCATTCAGAAATTGTCAGTAGTTACATTTTTTTATTACCACAGTGTCCAATACAATATCATAAACTGTCTCCCTGTCCCTGGTACTGATTAACACTACTGTGAATACATTTCATGTTTTAAGCAGTACTCTGTGTGTGTGCATGGCTTTCAATTTTACCACCATCATTGGATAATTCTGTTAAGTAAAAAATGCTTACAACAGAAATGTAGAGAATTTAACAATTCATTGCTTTTCTATGTACTGACCTATTTTTGACAAACATTTGAAAACCAACACCTTCACCAAATATAAAAAAACAACACCTACAACATGTTTGGAGAAGAGATTCAGCAAAGGAACTAATAGAAGTCAGAGTGGGGGATAAGGAATACAAATGAACTAAGTTTGTTTTTTATGTAACTGTAAAAGTTGATATCGCAAGAGCTGTACAAGGTCACACTCGGTCATTTGGGAATTTTGACTTTTGTTTAATTTTCATTAAAAAAATCATACAATATAATGAGAATCATCATTGCTTGTATGTTGTGTTTTTGTTATACCACTGTTAAACCAAGTTGCACTGTCTTAATTGTTTGTTTTAGAAATACCATCTTTATGAAGCAATGTGATGTGATTTATAGGGATGTTAAACAGTGGCATATTCATTGAGATTGTATATGGCACTGCAATTCTGAATGTTAATGTCTGTTCTTTAAGAGCTGGAGAGCACTTTGGAGTTAAGAGGAAGTAATGGTTATTTTCGGAGTACTGGTCAAAATTGCCACACGTCAAAATAGCCATAAGACATGCGAGAAAAAATGGCCACAAAGCCCTAGTTGATATGGCCATACCAAAAAGTCCAAATGGCCATGCCAAAACGTCAAAATGACTAAACATTATTTTTTATTTGTTTTCCGTTGTTGTATGATGTGATGTCAAAGTGTAAAAGTTTCTTTTTGGGATGGACATTTTGTAGAAGGGGTTGTGGCCATTTTGAGTGTGTGCGAGTATGTGTGTGCATGTGTGTGTGTATGTGTTAGTGTGTGTGTGTGTTAGTGTGTGTGTGTATGTGTGCGTGTGTGTGTGCGTGTGCGTGTGCATGTGTGTGTGTTCATGTGTGCGTGTGCATGTATGCATTTTTTTATGAGTTGTGTGTTGTGCATGCATGTGTGAGGTTATAGCACTTGCACATTTAGATACCATGTCGTTTTAACATTGCTACTGCTGTTCAGGAAACAAAAGCACCATCATTTATTGTCTTGAAATTGGTATTTAAATGAAGCTTAACATGCATCATATGAAGCCTAACTCACCTCCAGACTACCATTACATTTAAGAAGAGCCACCCTATCAACAGTTGAACAGTTTACTGACATTTTCCTTTATTTGTAGTATTAGAACTTGTAGTACTAGCATTTGAAATGAGATGCCTTTTTCGTAATGTCCAACAGTAGTAATTAGAAGTACTGAGTCTTACTGCAGTCCCTATGTAGGATCTGAAAAGTAGTAACACAAGGAAACAGTATTAGCTGCACCTAATCTCTCGCATAGCATTCAGTTGTAAGAAATTACCTCTTAAAATTTCATTTATAAGCTGAATTTACTATGTGGAAAGTGGGAGTTTCATATTTCTTAAAATGAGAATGGTCACATAACCTTTTTATGAAATATTTATGAGAAAAAGTGCACAACATCCTGATTACAAAGCCTTCCCAGACAGATTTTAAGTCCAGATTGCATTTTTCTAGCTTTGAAGTACAAAGTTTCTTCTCATCAAGTTACACAGTGTCAGATTTCTTCGCAATCAATGCAAGATAATTCATACATTTTGTCTTTTGTACTGAATTAATCAACAAAATGCTCGAAGTGACCTTTGTCATAGGAAGTTAATAATGTTCAAGCAGTATCTCCGTTATCTCTGAGTGTCAGGTTGCTTCTGACAATTTTATCAGATACTGCTTCCTTAACACAAGACAACAAGAAGGATTAATGCAGTTTTTCGACAATTAACTTAATGACAAATAGATCCATGATCATCAAGCACGAAACAGAGATCATTATCAGATCATAATTAAATATTTTAACAGTAATCCACTAACAAGTGATTACCCTCACTGCTACTGTCTAATGCATTCTAGATAGTCACATGCAATCTACACAATGAATAAATGCAGGTTTCAGACTCAAAGTCATCAATCATACTGACAGGTCCATTATTCTATTATACCATGACCAACAGGAAACAGTTGATAACCAGCCATACTTCAGTGCACATATAAGAACAGATTTGGACCGACTGGGGCCGAAGATTGCCATTTGGTTAATAGTCTTGTAAATCTGCTGTCATTAAGGGAATCAGGAGTTATGGATCAAAGGATCAAAGTCCTCACTGTGGTCAGTGATGATACTACTGACCATCATACAGTGCCAGGCATTGAATCTGTCCACTGTGTTCCGAGTATTTTAGTTTGTCTGTGGTATTTATTTCTAGATTTAAATTACCTTGTCAAAATACAGACATAGAGGTTGCTGTAGATCCCTATGCACAAGGTGACCTTGTTGGCATCTAGTTCAGGTGTAAGAGTGTGATAAGGGGACATCACTCACTCTGATGCCAGTTGTGCATAAAGCATCATTTAGGGTGCTTAACCTTTCAAATATTTACAACAACATTTCGATAATGTTCCTCAGCATGAAACCATCCAGATTTCTTCATGTCACTGTGACATATTTTGTGCTGACAGGTCTTGTCTGATGTAGATATCAATGTATATGTATATATATAAACACGTATCTATATCAGACAGATATAGATACATGTTTATCACCTGACTGGATCTTGACTGACCAATACAGATACATGTTTATCACCTGACTAGATCTTGACTGTCCAATACAGAAACATGTTTATCACCTCAGGATCTTGACTGTCTGATACAGATACATGTTTATCACCTCAGGATCTTGACTGTCTGATACAGATACATGTTTATCACCTCAGGATCTTGACTGTCTGATACAGATACATGTTTGTCACCTGACTGGATCATGACTGTCCAATACAGAAACATGTTTATCACCTGACTGGATCTTGACTGTCTGATACAGATGCATGTTTATCACCTGAATGGATCTTGACTGTCTGATACAGATACATGTTTATCACCTGAATGGATCTTGACTGTCTGATACAGATACATGTTTATCACCTGACTGGATCATGACTGTCCAATACAGAAACATGTTTATCACCTGACTGGATCTTGACTGTCTGATACAGATGCATGTTTATCACCTGAATGGATCTTGACTGTCTGATACAGATACATGTTTATCACCTCAGGATCTTGACTGTCTGATACAGATACATGTTTGTCACCTGACTGGATCATGACTGTCCAATACTGAAACATGTTTATCACCTGACTGGATCTTGACTGTCTGATACAGATACATGTTTATCACCTGAATGGATCTTGACTGTCTGATACAGATACATGTTTATCACCTGAATGGATCTTGACTATCTGATACAGATACATGTTTATCACCTGAATGGATCTTGCCTGTCTGGTACAGAAACATGTTTATCACCTGACTGGATCTTGACTGTCTGATACAGAAACATGTTTATCACCTGAATGGATCTTGCCTGTCTGGTACAGGAACATGTTTATCACCTGACTGGATCTTGACTGTCTGATACAGAAACATGTTTATCACCTGAATGGATCTTGACTGTCTGATACAGATGCATGTTTATCACCTGAATGGATCTTGACTGTCTGATACAGATACATGTTTATCACCTGAATGGATCTTGCCTGTCTGGTACAGGAACATGTTTATCACCTGACTGGATCATGACTGTCCAATGCAGAGACATGTTTATCACCTCAGGATCTTGACTGTCTGATACAGACATATGTTTATCACCTGACTGGATCTTGACTGTCTGATACAGAAACATGTTTATCACCGGAATGGATCTTGCCTGTCTGGTACAGGAACATGTTTATCACCTGACTGGATCATGACTGTCTGATACAGAAACATGTTTGTCACCTGAATGGATCTTGACTGTCTGATACAGATGCATGTTTATCACCTGAATGGATCTTGACTGTCTGATACAGATACATGTTTATCACCTGAATGGATCTTGCCTGTCTGGTACAGGAACATGTTTATCACCTGAATGGATCATGACTGTCCAATACAGAAACATGTTTATCACCTCAGGATCTTGACTGTCTGATACAGACGTATGTTTATCACCTGACTGGATCATGACTGTCCAATACGGAAACATGTTTAACACCTCAGGATCTTGACTGTCTGATACAGATACATGTTTATCACCTCAGGATGTTGATTGTCTGATACAATCAAGCCTGACATGGTCTTTTAACAAGGGCAGATAACTAAGATTCTAGCTCAAAACCATTCTTGAAAGATCCACTTGCTTAGAGTTAAGCAACACAAAAGCCTCCAAAAACATATGTCTAATACCTTTCTGAGTGACCAACCATCAGGCACAGTGATCAGGTTTACATTCTCAAACACAAGAACAACAGGAATTCGACATCTTGTCTTTTATTATGATGCATTGGCAACATGCAACTGCCAAACCATATGTCCCTGCAAGGCACTCATTGTGATGACCAGTGCCAACCACCTGACTTTTACCTGAATTCCTGCGCTCATTACAGATAACAAATGAGATTCCTGACATTCACCCTGAAGACAGCAGCAGCCTCGTTAGTGATACAGCAGAGGTGAGGTGATGTGAAATGGGGTTCAGCATCATGTTCAAGATTCTTGTACCTTTGTAGTGATATACGTGCGTGATTGTGCATGTGTGTGCGGCTGCTGGAATGAGTCTAGACAAATGCTGGTTTTATTGAGCTAGCCCACTCTGATACCATGTCCCACGTGGTCCCATGTAACTCATTCAAACACAGTAAAAATGACGAGATATTTTCATCCTCTCTATGACAAGTGCTAGACTGGGTAATAAGTACGATCTGTTACCATCTTTTGGTTCACAGCAGGGCTCAAACCCCCAACCTTCAACTCACTAGGCAAATGGTCAGTCTTTGAATACCAAGCAATCAGTTATAAAGTAGGTAGACGCATAAGTATCTTAGAAGAACACTTCGGATGCTTGTCTATCCGGTATTTGATGTCTTGGTGCTATGATGATATATACCCTGATTCCATCCTTAAGCTCTGAGTCATCCTGGAATTTCATCTCTCTTAGCATGAGTGGGTAGGTCATTCTACAGAAAATGGCAATTTGATGTCCCCGTGGACAAGGATCAATTTTTTAATTTCATGGGATAATTTACTGAAAAAAAAAAAAAATATATATATATATATATATATATATATGGTACTAAGCATCCTAATCCCTATAAATGTTATTTTATTATGGGCTAATCTGTGGCAAATTACCTGTACTAGTTGCCCATTCATCATTTATTGTGTTGAGTTGTGTCTCTTTGTCATGACAGAATCCTATGATTGTGGGCTTTCAATCCTGGTCACCCTGATTATGTTCCCATGTTTATCCAGCATAATACCAGTGCTGGTTTTCACAGAAGAGACAATATCTAAGACATGCATCCATTGTATTTTTCTTACTATTTAACACTAACACTGTTAGACCCTAATAACTAGAGGTAAGATTGAGGGGGATTGTCATAGTGATAGTCTATTGTGACAACTATTACAATACTGTTGCAGTTTTTTCTCTTTTTTCTCATTTGAAGTCACTTTCCAAATGAATGTATAGTTTTTATAAAGTTAGGACAAACTGAAGTACTTCCAGCATTGTTATCCACAGTTTCACACATGTTGTGTTTGATATTATGATTATTTAATAATTTAAGAACGAATGAATGAATGAACAAACAAATGAACAAACAAAAGACCAAATAAATGCTCTTTGTTTTTTCCCCAGTGGTTTGGAGGGTACATTGCATTATAGTCGCACTTACAATAGAAACATACATATGACATATGAAGAGAAATATGAAGAGTTGTATATGCATATCATGTCATACAATTGCACAACTATAATATACACCCTAAGTTTTATGTGCTGACATTTGTAGCTACAATGCTCATGAATGTTATATCTACCACTGATTAACTGCTATGAAAGACTCAACAACTGGATAATTTGATGCATCATAACAGGCCTACCAATAACTTACTCATGTCGCTAGTTTGTATCTTGCCTATTCATTTGAAATCAACATTTCACTCAGTGTGTTCTTCTGAGCATTACTTCATAGCTTACAATTATTAGCTTCTTTGAGTGAGCAAGGACATTCTTATGGATGAGCATTTAGCTTTTCCTTCTCAACTCCCTGGGGAGTATTTGGCTTATACTGCCTGTCATGACAGCATGTTATCAGACAGACTCATCTCCACCACAGAGGTACCCATTTGCAGCTGGGTTGAGTGGGACGCATAGTCACAGTATTTTGTCCAATGACAATAACCGCAACTAGGCATCTGCACGTGTTTATGTGTCCACCAATGGCCACCTACCATTAGATGATTGGTTCTTGTAAGTGCAAAGGTATGTACACTGCACACAAGGGGTTGTGACAGCACTAAAAGAGCCTGCAAGAACTGTTAACCCCAAGGTTTCTACACGCGGTCACAAGTGGGTATAGATCCAGGCACCTTTCGCTTACTAGCAAGGCACCTTTGACAGCTTGCCCAGCATTTACAAAGTTTTCAAGTTGTGTGTATTTTTATGTTTTGATTTACTAAAGTATTTGTCCTTGGTCACCCTGCTCATGTCAGATCAAGAATTACGTGTATGGTAGACATGCAAGGTTGATTGTGTTTGTAACATCCAGGGTACACTCTCTTCAACTCCTCTGAAAAGAAACGTCAATAAATCATGACGCAAATGTGGCCAATGTCACCATTTGAAACAAACAAACAAACAAACAAAAGAGTTCATCTTCATTGCCTACATCCTCTATTGATCTGTAAATCCTCATCCTTCATACCAGCTTAAGGAAACAATTTTCATTAGCCAACATTCTGCATGGCCACCTCGTAAAGCCTAAATCTTCAATTTCCCCAAAATTCCTTTTGTTGCCATGGATTTACACCTAAACAATGAAATAAAAAGAAAGGTAAAGTTATGTTACAAAGTGTTGTTGAGTGGGAGGGGTGGCTTCTGTTTTATTATGAGATAAAAAACAGAGAAAGACCAACATGTGCGACAATAATTTTCAGCAGTTACCTGCTTGGCAGGAAAGCCATTTACTAGACCACTGTTGAAAGAAAGACCCTTTTGTAATAAGCTATTTGAATTCCAGCACCATGGAAAACAAGTTGAAACTGAGCTGAAAAACATTGCTTCATTTTATTTTTTATTCAGTTGAAAGGAATGTTATGTGTAAAATAAATTGTTTGGCATGCAGGTTCAACTGAAAGGCATTTGGTAGCAATCAGTTACCATTGGTTACCAAAAGCAACACAAGCAAACAAAAGGTACCAGAATATAAAAATAGGTAACAATATGTTGCAAAAAGTTACAGAAGGTGAAAGAATTAATTAAATATCTTTTCTTTTTGTCAATGAATATTTTCCTTTTTCACAAAAAATGCAGAAAACAAAAATCAGGGGGTAAAATATACTGAAAGGCAAAAGAAACATTGCTGGAGATTGTGTAGACGTCAAATGGTTGTTGTTGATCTCTCATTAACCTGGCCATAGCTGCTGTGTTCAGCTATGTTCAATAATGCTGTATTGGGCAAAACAGGTAGTGGTACAACCAACATTCATGTTTTCCTCAAACTTGACATTTTGGTGCATAATAGTATTTATTAAACATAGATTACAATACTCCAAGATACTTAAATATCATTTATAATATTATGATGTTTCTTTTACCTGTTAGTATATTAATAGGGTTTATGGTGTTGATATTTGTTTAATTATAGTTGTAAATCATATTATCAGAGTTGGTCGGTTGACGGTTGGTAATTACACAGTGCACATCACAACTTGGGTAAAGTTAAGCAATGCTGGTCACAAAAAGAAGATAGATGGATGACCAAGATTGGCAGCTCAATTCCTGAGAGTTCCAAGAGCTCTGAACACATGTCACATTCGGTGACTACTTTGGCAGTTTATTCAAAATATGCCTCAGTTCACTCAGCATTTGAATGGATGTTGAGTAGGATGAGATGGTAATGTGACTGTTAACCTTCTCGCCCTTCACATACCGCATGGGTTGTACTATCCCCAGGGAGCTGAAAATGAAAATTGCATGCACACCGATCTGATGACTTGGTACTAACCTCAAGCTTTAAGCATGCTTTTGGGTGTGGATTTGGCACGTGCTAAATATGTACATTATTATTATGCCTTTGTTTCTGTAGAGGTGCTGAAACTGCTGGGTAGTTTTAACATCATAAACACCATATCTCTGGAACCCACACTCCCTGTGAATCTCAACAACTAGGATAACAGAAGCATCTGTCTCTTAAAGTTGTTTTGGAGGCACTTAGGGCAATATTTTAGTTTTAGGAATTGACTATTATTATGTGTGTCTATTCCATCAAGTAAGAATTCCATTCTGCAGAAACTATTTACCATCTGTCCATTTTATTCACTCATATTCAACTTTAAAATGGAAAAAATGTAAATGTAGTAAATATGTATTTACAAAATTACCAGATTTCTTAAAAGTTGCTTCTTAAAAAAGGACCATGGTTGAATTTTCCTAATTGGGGGATCACTATCCATGTTAATAGAATCTTATATCAACACCTTAATTCACAAAAAGTAATGTTTACAAAATTTTCAGGGACAGCTGTCTCCTAGACCCAATCCAGTCTACCTATAAGTACTAAATAGCTAGACATGCCAAGCTGCCGCAAGTTTCATAAAACAAAATATGTTTGGATCAGATAACTTTTCAAAATGAACATTTTACAATTGACAATTGTTTTCTTTTCAATATTTTATTCCATATTTTGCAATAATACCCACTAGCTGAAATGATATTCTAGAAAGTCCAGTAATCTAATATCATAATGTTTCTGAGGACTAAGCACCTTTGAATATTGTTTAAATATTCATTGAACTACATCTATTACATGGAGCCTTCATTGATCACTTAATGAGTTACAAGTGATTTTGTGATATCCAAGCAATATATACTCCCCATCAAAAGTTTAGACTCATTGAAACCAGCCACTATAAGTTATGTATATATATCTGGTTACATCAAAGATTAATTTCTCCACTGACTAGGGGAAACCAACTACAAACCCTATGCAGATGCATCAGTTTGCTGAAAAGCATGTCCAAATACAGTGGAAGCTGTTTAATCTGGCACTAATTGGGACTCAAAATATAATCCATTTCGGAGAATGTGCCAGATTGCAGAGCTGATGATAAATGTACAATGACGATAAATGGACGGGATTTAGATTTTATGCCAGTGTTGCCAACTTGCTGGATTAGACGCATGCCGGTTTGGACAGATTCCACTGTAGTATGCACGTGACCAGCAGCATTTGGGTGTAAAGTTTTGTCAAGAATTCACCAATTTTCAGCACGAGTTTTATCCCTTCTTGAACTCATGACAATAACCTTTTCAGCTGTATGTATTTGTTTAACAACACATCAGTTCAGGTGTAAACAGTACTTTAAAACAGTATGGAAAAGTTTGCAAAATTCTGTTTAGCTCAGTTGCCCAAAGGAGTGAGTGAGTGAGTGAGTGAGTGAGTTTAGTTTTACACCACACTCAGCAATATTCCAGCTATATGGAAGCGGTCTGTAAATAATCAAGTCTGGACCAGACAATCCAGTGATCAACAACATGAGCATCGATCTGCACAACTGGGAACTGTTGACATGTGTCAACCAAGCGTAGTCGCCTCTTATGGCAAGCATGGGTTGCTGAAGGCCTATTCTACCCTGGCACCTTCATGAGTCAGTTGCCTGAAGGAAGTAGCGATATTTATACTGGTGAGTCTAAACGTTTGGTGGGAAGGATATGTTGTGTTTATGAAGATAATAAACATTATACTGAACATGATGTATGGTATGTTCTAAACCAGCCTCAGTGGGAATTATAATGCAGGAATGTGAAAATCCCCAAATGCCTCCTAAATATGGCTAATGAGGATAGATTGGCATTGGTAAACAGTGATGCTAAATCTGTGACATTGTTCACTGCAATGAGGAGCCTCAAGCTCCTACTTCACTATTATCAGCCAACGAGGAAACAGTAGCCCATTAATGTCAGTATACCCAGTTGGGTAGAGTGTTGGTCATGCTATCAACCACTGATTGTGTGTCACAATGTCCAGTTGTGAAGATTGTCATTCATGCTATCAACCACTGATTGTGTGTCACAATGTCCAGTTGTGAAGATTGTCATTCATGCTATCAACCACTGATTGTGTGTCACAATGTCCAGTTGTGAAGATTGTCATTCATGCTATCAACCACTGATTGTGTGTCACAATGTCCAGTTGTGAAGATTGTCATTCTTGCTATCAACCACTGATTGTGTGTCACTATGCCACATAGCACAACCATTGCTGTCAGCCACTAGTCTGCAGGCCTATGTATATCTGGGCCATGATCTGATTACTGCCCACATAAAACAGCATTCACCTAACTATACCACACTGTATCTCAGTTATTTTGTGACACAATTGCTTCAATTTTACTATCAACCATCATATAAACATGGAAAAGATTTACCTTCTTTCTGTATTTCCTATTTATAACATTGTGTTCACTTAAAGACAAACTCAAACAACTGAAAGTGTTCAAGGGCAAAATGTATCTCTCGCTCTTATTAATTTCTTTTTCAACTTCTATGACATGACCTGGTAGTTGCAATGATCTCAAAACATTTTTCCAAAAGTATTGGTGGAGACTTACATATCTTACAAAAGATATTGGCATGAAATTATATTTCCAACTGATGTGTTGGCCTTCTGGACAAAGGAAACCAAATGCTGTGCGGCACATTTTTCCAACTATAAAGAAGCATTTTCTAAAAGAATAAAAAGGCTTCTCTCCCCAAACCACAAGATAATTCCAACAATGTTCAGTGCTGTCTTGATGCACTTTGAACACTGGGACACTCTACACTAATTGATATATCTGACAGAGTGTTTTTTACACTGGATGCTTCCAAGTTTAGAAATGATTCCAATATAAGTAATGGTAATTGAGTTAGTTCCAGTGGCACTGTTCATGGCTGTCACAGAATTCTTCATATCATACTCCAGGGAATATATAAATGTCACTGTGAAAGAAAATCTTAAATATTGTTAGACATTTCGGAACCTCTGGACCAATGGTCACGTCACATCTGATACAAATATTATCATTTCAAGTAAGAGGTCTTACGTTTTGGTTATTATTGTTAGTTAAAGTTGAATGTCTGCATGTATTATCCCAAGTTGGGAATGTTCTGTTTTTCTAAATCTGTCATCCTGTTGTTTTTGTGGTTTCAACGAAAAGTTGAAAGCTGGAACACAGATGATGTCATTCATGCCCTGGGAGCCTCGTCTTTGTAACTGAACGCTAGAGTGTTACATCCCCAATGATTTTAAAATGACTTATGATATGCATCTAATGTTGATTTTTTTATGGATTAAATTCATCATTTTTGTTCTATGAAAATCCCATGATGTGAATCAAAACTCAATTACTGATGTCCATCCCCATTACATTCTGAGAGAATGTGTCATATCACCAAATACATATATGTCCTTGAATATACTTCAGTCCTCACAAGGACATGGTGGACCGTGACCAGAATCTCTTTTGTTGTGTTGACACTTCTCTACAGGACAAAGGCTAAGGTGTCAGTTTTGAAGTTGTAGTTTAGTTTTACACTGCACTCTAACCACATCCTCTTCCAAGCAATGCTTATTCCAAACCAACTTGAAGGAATATTGTTTCCCCACAATACAGCTGCATGTCTGAACAAAAAACTAGTAGAAAAGGTCAATTTGTAGAAGGCAGAACATATTACTACCATTTGAGAGTTTAACTTGTTGGCCCCACTGGGCAATGAAGAGCTAAGTACAGTGGGCACTACTTATCTAAATTGTCTGCAACAGCAGACCAGTAATACCCAGGACTCTCTGCCTTTGCATAAGTGAACTAAAGATGAGCAGTTTTTTGAAGCCTGTTATTGGACAAGCTTTTCCTGTCCATAAGGGGTTTCGGTAATAAATCTGTCATGGGAAGTTATATGACAAACATTAAAAACATATTATGAAATTATTTCTTTTAAATTGTGGATCATTTTGTAGCATGGTTTGCAGCAAGTTTGGATTAAGTCAAAGAACGTTACTTGGTGATATGAAACATTTCTGTTTTATGGGAGACATTTCTTCAATCAACAGACATTTGAGATGATAAAAAATGTCTATCTTTCCTATGGATCTGTTTTTTTATGCGAGTAAATTTTATATTGAACTATTACATATTAGTTTTTGTAATGCTTTTGATTAAGAAGGATCATGGTATTAAAACTTGTTTGTATATTCTGGCTACTAACTCAACTGTATTTCTTGCCTTGTTTTTTTTTTCAAAATATTGATATACAATTGATAATTAAATGCTGCACAACAACATCTGTGGACATGTACACTTTGGTCTATAAGACAGTCCACAACAAACATGCACGATAACATCTATGGACATGTACGCCTTGGTCTATAAGACAGTCCACAACAAACATGCATAATAACATCTGTGGACATGTACACCTTGGTCTGTAAGACAGTCCACAACAAAGAGACACAGCAATGTCGGTGATGGTAATCTTCCTGAAGTGTTGCACATGTAAACCCAGTAACTTTGTCTGAAGTTTTGTGAATATAGACACAACAATTTTATCAATGATGATCTTCCAGAAGTAGTGTGAATATTTTAGACACAGTAAATTCACCAATGGTGATCTTCCAAAAGGTTTGTTAGTGTAGAATTTCATCAGTGGTTATCTTCCAGAAGTGTTGTAAATGTAGACTCAGCAATTTGCCAGCGGTGATCAAGAAGTGGCATGAAAGTAGACGTCGCAACTTCACAATGGTGATCTTTCACAATGGTGATCTTCCAGAAGTGTTGTGAATGTAGACTCAGCAATTTGCCAATGGTGATCTAGAAGTGGCATGAAAGTAGACGTCGCAACTTCACAATGGTGATCTTTCACAATGGTGATCTTCCAGAAGTGTTGTGAATGTAGACTCAGCAATTTGCCAATGGTGATCTAGAAGTGGCATGAAAGTAGACGTCGCAACTTCACAATGGTGATCTTTTTTAAGTGTTGTCAATGTAGACTTAGCAATTTCACAATGGTGATCTTTTTTAAGTGTTGTTGTTGTTAATTAATATAAGGGTAACACTATTTTTCAGGGCATTATCATTTGCAGAAGCCAGAGGTCTTTCATTAACTGCCTGACGAAGGAGGGCAGTTGAAAAGACAGAGGGCTCCTGCAAATGATAATGCCCTAAAAAATCGTGTTACCGCTATTATAGCTAAAATGAATAGAATTTTTAATAAAATAAGAATAAAAACAGCAGCATCGCTTTAGAAGCATTTACTGCCAACAACAAATGACGGAGGTCACTGACACACATTTTACAAATATAGATACGTCATAGAACTACACAGATGACGTCACTATAGAGAGTGGCGACATTCGACCTTGACCTTTGCCCATACTGCCAGCCGCCATTGTTTTCAGTGATCAACAACATTAGACTACATGTCGATATTTTCATTGCTGTATGTTGTCATTTATGGTACAGTTGGTATGGCTGGCATAGGCAGGAAAGTGCATAATGGCAGAGGCACATGTGATGAGTGTGAGCCAGATATATGGTCAATAATGAACCCAAGTTCAAGCGAGCCGTTGGTGATTGAACTTCAACAGCTGAACTACCTATGACTACACCTAACAACAGGCTTGATAATGGAACGTTGTTAAGCATTTTGCGGGCATTATCAAGTTACAGTGGACTGCTCGTTTTTGATAACGTGCGGTCATTTTAATGATAATTCTATGCATTTTAGCTATAATATTCAATAACATGTTTCAAATTAATATCTTTAACAGGATCAGATGTTTAGCCTCACTGACTGTGTCATCATGTCCCTTTTGTGTAGGTCGCTGCTCATGCTTTTCATTGCTGGATTCTCTGGTCCAGATTCAATTACTTACAAACTGCTGGAAAGTACAGCAGTAACCAACCAACCAACCAGCCAACCATTCAGATACTGAAAGAAACTCATTTGGCTTATTGCCTATAGCTTATGTACTCTTCACAGGAAGATCTAAATTAAGAATAATTTCATGATAAATTTTGTTTCAAAATGTAAACCTTTCCACATTAGGAGCAGTTTCACTTTGGTTATGTTACTTGATTCATCAGCATCATGTCATTTTTCTTTGTGTTAAACTGCACATACTTGTTCAATGACACTACTACTACTACTACTACTACTACTACTACTACTACCACCACCACCACCACCACCACCACTACTACTACTACTACTACTACTACTACTACTACTACTACTACTACTACTACTACTACTACTACTACTACTACTACTACCACCACCACCACCATCACCACCACCACCACCACCACTACTACTACTACCACCACCACCACCACCACCACCACCACCACCACCACTACTACTACTACTACTACTACTACTACTACTACTACTACTACCACCACCACCACCATCACCATCACCACCACCACCACCACTACTACTACTACCACTACTACTACTACTACTACTACTACTACTACTACTACTACTACTACTACTACTACTACTACTACTACTACTACTACTACTACTACTACTACTACTACCACCACCACCACCACCACCACCACTACTACTACTCAATGACGACACTACTACTACTACTACTACTACTACTACTACCACCACCACCACTACTAATACTACTACTACTACTACTACTACTACTACTACTACTACTACCACCACCACCACCACCACCACCACCACCACCACTACTACTACTACTACTACTACTACTACCACCACCACCACCACCACCACCACTACTACTACTACTACTCAATGACACTACTACTACTACTACTACTACCACCACCACCACCACCACTACTACTACTACTCAATGACACTACTACTACTACTCAATGACACTATTACTACCACCACCACCACCATCACCACCACCACCACTACTACTACTCAATGACACTACTACTACTACTACTACCACCACCACCACCACCACCACCACTACTACTACTACTACTACTACTACTACTACTACTACTACTACTACTACCACCACCACCACCACCACCACCACCACCACTACTACTACTACTACTACTACTACTACCGATAATGTTTCCTGGGAGAGCTCACATTTGCTGTCTGGGCTGCATGTAGAGGGGGAGAGGGCCCTGAGCTGATGATGAGCCTTACTGGGCTGACTCTTCCAGGATCACCCAAACCCTCTCTGCTGCATTTCTATCTCAATCTGTAAAACATAATAATTCACCTATATAGCGCCTAATATCCATCTGACTAGATGCTCACTGGATGCTGTAATCAGAATCTGATTATTATTACCCCGGATAACCCAAGCTGGCCCTTTTGCACTAAAAAGTTATATCCATCTGACTAGATGCTCACTGGATGCTGTAATCAGAATGTGATTATTATTACCCCGGATAACCCAAGCTGGCCCTTTTTGCACTAAAAAGTTATAGTCACATGACTTTATCTCACCGGGTACCAATTTTCTGCGGGGTGAACAGAGGCAATTATGAACAAACTCACTTGCCTAAGGTGAGACAACATGTATGACATATGCTTCATTGTGGGGCAGGACGTGAGTCCTAGAAACTCTCAGTAACTCTCACTACTGTTCAAAGCTCTGTTGAACTAAGCCCACTAAACTCTATTATATTGTGTTACCTTGTCAAGCAATCAAAATGAGAATTTCAAACCTCCAACTTCCAAAGAGTTGATTCTTCCATGCGCAACAGTTCAAATGATTAATTGAGCAAAATCATGAAAGAAGAAATTTATCAGAAACTGAAATCATGAACTGCCATGTTGTAATATTGAACCACCATACCAGGCACCAAAATTTGTCATGGATGAAGTAGAATGGCGCCATCTTCAGCTCATGTACAACATTCAGTGACGTTATAGACTCCACGCTATGACCTTTTAATGCCTTCTAACAAAACCACACTGTCTTTTGTCTCTTGACGAGTGGGGCGGAATGCAATGCTGACAATGTCTAATTTATTGTTGTTAAATATTGAAAAATACCAAATGATTTTTGCAGACAGAATGTCAGTATCAAGAGCGTGTTCCATGACCAAAATGTGAGAAAAATATATGTAATTATTTTTTGTTGTTTGGTGTTTAATGCTGTACTCGGTAATGTTCAAACTGCTTGACAATAGTTTGTACAACAGGGAATGTGGATCAGATGAACCACTAACTGAGGAGTATTGCATGCAGTGTACTAAGTTAATTCATACATGCAGTATGGTGTGATTTAACATACATGTGGTATGGTGTTATTAAACATACATGCTGTATTCTGTGATTAAACATACATGCAGTATTCTGTGATTAAATATACATGCATTATGGAACGAGGAACGATAAATGCAGTATGGTATTGTTAAGCATTAATGTAGTATGGAATGATGAATAATGCATGCAGTATGTTATGACTAGACATACAGGTGGTATGACATGATGAATCCTACATGCAGCCCAGTATGATGAACCACACAGTATGGTATGATGAAGTATGTAATCTTGCGTTATCCATGAAACACTGTATGATGCCACATGCAGTCTGGTGCGGTGAAATGTAGGCAGTAGTCAAAAGCATGAATGAACTCTCTTATAAAACAGCCTAATCTTGCCTCCTTTTACAAATTTGGTATATATACTATTCCAAAAAAAGAAGCGCATAGGCGAGAAATCTGTTGCGAAAATGTATTTTCAAACATGTATGACTCGTCCAGAAGTAGACTTTAGTTCATGAAATTTTACACCAGTTTAGAAGAACATAATGTCTGTACAACCAAGTGATTATTTTTAGATAACAGAGAGGCTGATCACAGATCTTGACTAGGTAGTCGGGTTTCCTGCCTCTTGGACCAGTCTCTTTCAACCTGTTTGACCAGATATCCTCTGAAGTCCAGGCACCCTGGCTGCTGTGCTCTCACTTGTGGCAGTATGATCACGCAACTGTAGTACCCGGATGTGCCGATTTTGGATTGAAGTGGCAACACGAGGTCTGCCTGTATGGAGACGGTCATTTGTTATACCTGTTTGGTTGCGACGAGTTGCAAGCCATGATATCTTGCTTAGACTAACATTCAGATGCCTGGCAACAGAAAACTGGTAATCTCCAGCATGCAGTCTTTCAGTGGTGATGCTCCGTGTCACAGTCAAGACATGATATAGCAATTTGACCTTGAAACTCCTTCAAAACGAATGCCAATTTTTGAAAGTATCCTGGATTTTTATTGCCAGACAGTGAATGCTCTTTGCTGTAAAATTTCAACTTGACAGTGATTTCTAATCCTTGTAAGAAATCTCTAGAAAATCAACATTTTCTTGTAAAATCGATTTTTTACTTGTGCAGTGGTGTAAAGTCATGTTATCAACATGATTGTTGATTGTTTGAACACAACAGGTAATTAATAGATTTCTAAAACTACAAATTGCCTTTGTGTTTCTGTCTTGGATTGTATATCTCAAGACTTTTGTTTTGGATTGTTAGCATTATGAGCATTCATCTAGTGAATGAAGTTTAGCACATTATAAATGCACTTATTATTATTATTAACTGCATGATGTTGTAAATCCAACTGAGTGAGTGAGTGGGTGAGTGAGTGAGTCAGTCAGTCGGTCAGTCAGTTTTGATCAGCAATTTTGCGTTTTTTCACGATTAGTCTGTTTGAAGGATGGAAGTGATTATACAGTTTATAGGGAGTAAAAAGATCATGACTTGACAGTGATGATGTGGTAATGATAACAGATCTAGAGCATGCACATATCTTTCTGTTGTTGTGGTACGAAGCCAGCAACTAGTGACTGATCATCGCAGCTTCCAGGATTAGTTATGACAGGATGTCAGATCTCTCACCTTCTCACACAGGTGGCCTTGTAGATGTATAAGGAATATGGAATGATATACATTCTGATAGCTTCTGTTGGACAGGGATCTTATAGATCCTTCACCTTCTCACATGGCTGGTCTTGTAGATGATCTATGAGGAGGGAATGGTATATGAGTGAACACATATTCTGATAGCTTCTACTGGATATGAATACACAATGCCTTTTAGAAAGTGGTCAAATGTAACATATGTTATATTTGGGGTTACACTTTCTTAGTAAAGTACAACTTCTAGTACTTTTGATGGGTTGAGTGCCATCTGGAATTTGAACCCACACCAGCAGTGGGTAAGTGGGTTAGACAGCTGACTTTGTGTGCAGGGGATTAGGTGTCTGACTCAGAGGGTGTGGGTTCAATTCAGAGGGTGTGGGTTCAGATCTTCAGTTAACATGGTGCTACATTGAAACCACAGTGGATTTATATTGATTATTGATTTATAGTGGGAAAATAAGTTAGGGATATTTTTTTTTGTGACTGATATTTTATCAGTGTGTCAAAGAATAAATACATCATTATTCATAATTTTAAAATTTCCATATATCACTAACTAGTTTTGTCCAGTATTTAAACATGGATGCTGATAGTTTTTAACTGGGATCTCTATAAGACATTCATGTCAGTCATAATGTTGGTCTTACTGAGAAACTGGCAATAATGTATAGAAAATAAGCAGTGAAATAGAAATATATTGAGTTATCAGTCCCAACCAAGGAAACAGTATAGAATTTCTACATTAGTTTATAAGAGATGGAAATTTGTATATATCTGAGTTGTGAGTAGATAGTCCTACTCTTATCTGTTCTTGGAAAATCTTGAAAAATTTAGGTTTTCTGATGGAGCAAATTATCCTTGAATTGACATCAAATGAAAACCTGGTGTTATTATGAATCCTTTAATATTTCAGACAATCCATTGATATGAGACAATGTTGCTTCAACAAGACCAGATGCCAAACAAGACAAGATGGATAACCTTTCGAACGATGAAGAGTAGTGGAACAATTGTAATGAATTAGGCAATCAGCATTACTGAAAAATTGTAACACTCAGAGAGAATAACTGAAACAGTTGTCCTGATATCCTTCTGTTGATAAATTCCCTGATATCCTTGTGCCACAGTCCTTGCCCCTATGGGTAACATGTATCCGTTTCTAATGAAGGCTTAGATGTTCAAGAGATGGCACAATTTTATGGATGATCAACTTCTTTATTTAACAATGACAGCATTTCAGTAGAGGTTCTTATACCATTTTCAAGCAAATGGGGGAATGATGGGGTGTTCTGGTTAGATCAACAATGGAGTTTGTGATGCCACTGTTGCACTGGAGCTGACATGAAGAATGGACATACTTCAGTGTTCATGTGACTTGAACTTCAGGGTGAGTGGGTGACACAAAATTAAAAGCTTTAAGCTGTTAGGTGGCATCAATAAAGGTCTCAGGACTCATTGCCTTCAGCGCTGATGGTCTCAGAGGAATGAATATAGTTTGCTGGCACAGCCAATGTCACTGCTGTTTCTCAGTGGGGTTTTACTGGAAACTGGGATAGCAATCTCATTATGAAAGTACATTTTACTCTGAAACCAAACTCTGTGAAGATCTAGCAACCTACATGGGTTGCATGATGTGAGCACCAAGTGAACTCTGATGGGGACAGTCTTAAAGGCACACTGCCATGCCACATTTCTCTAAAAGTCAGTCTTGCCTTTCTCTCATTAATGCTAACTATCAGCCCTCAGCAAAGGATTTATTCTGAAAACAAAAAAGTGCGTATTAAGAATACAATCAAAAAGTTTGAACGAATCAATGCAAGTTGCATTAAATCGACTCTTGCGACCTCTACTGACCAACTGGATTTCAAGCAAACCTCTTAGAGCTATGTTCCTTTGAACGCTCTTTAGGAATATCCTATGATGCAGCTTGTGATTGAGGCCAATTCAGCAAACATCAACAACATCATGTGCATCAGTTTTCTATGTTCAGAGCTCTGGTAACATTCCATATATGGCAAGTGTTGTCTGTTTGGAAGCTGTTCACCTTGAAGTTTAAATTATCGATTTCAGGCAAGCCATAAGGGACAATAAGTCTTTTATTGTATCAGTTGGAAGCTAAAGGGAGTGCATATGCCCTGATGTATATATTACAGATCAAAATATTGTCAAATAAATGTGGTACTGTGCCTTTATGGCTGTAGGGGGTCCTCAGGCAAATAGTCAGCTTTCTGAAATAGTTTACCATAACTTTTTCCCACTTGATTTATGTTAATCTGGATACAATAAAAACCACACAGAACACAAATATAGCACAACTTTTAAGGGTAGATATCATGATGTAGAAATGAGAGGATGTACTGTATCATCAACAGTAAATGCTTTGAGTTTATTATTTTGCATTCTGAATGCCATCATTGTAAATGTTTTCATGACATAGACAATATAATGTTGTCTGGAAGCTCTTCTTACTCTTGCACAAATGGAGAAGGTTTGATGCTGATTGGCAAATAAGAACATTCTCTTGATGTAATCTTCGTCTCCGAGATGATACCTGTCTGTGTCAAGATGGAACGACATCCCCGCTGAAGGTCATGTAAACTGACCCCTGAGATCTATACAATCTAAATACACTATCTTTAGGTTATTGATGTAATCAGATATCAGCTTTCTAAAACAATTTTCCACTTTAAATTTTTGTACAGCCTTCAGGGGCCAATTTCAATCTCTGTCAAAGTAAAAACCCTTTGTTATAGGAGCCATGGATCTAAATACTACAGGATATATCAAAATATCCACAACAGTTTCATGACATGGCATTACTTCTTTCTGTCTGCATATACTTGATTACATTTGTTTTTGACTTTCAAAATCAAGAAAGCTTTCCTTATATCACATATAACTGTAGATAAGCCAAATTCTGAGGACCAAAAAAAAGCATATTTCATTTGGAGGCTTGAGTAGATGCAATATAATAGTGATATCTATTGCTGACCAGTGTTATATATCTGAGAGACATGATTTCACTGCAGTTAATGTAAACATTTCTTTAGACACTTTGTGTAAAATTAATGAATTAGATTGCAAACACAAACCAGATATGCAAAATTCATGGTGTTTTTTATTACAAGATAGTGTAACAACAGAATTAACTTGCATAATTGAAGATATATATTGTTGACACAATATTTCCGATGACTGATTTATGGCATTATGATGGCTTATCTATGGAACATACCATTTTGATACTGATTAGAAGTGTCAAGGATCTCAGCTATCTATGAGATTGGCTCTTGTATGGTTTACAAAAAGTAGCAAGTCTAGATGACTACAGTTTCAGAAAAACAGATAAAGTCTGTATTCTAGGAATATAATGAAGGAAAAAAACTGTTCCCAATTGTGCAGATCGATGCTCATGTTGTTGATCACTGGACTGTCTGGTCCAGACTCAATTATTTACAGACTGCTGCTATATAGCTGGAATATTGCTGAGTGCAGCGTAAAACTAAACTCACTCACTCACTCACTTCACTTTCAAGGCTTCAATAGTGTGTCGCTAAACTTTACATCAAAGACACCAGAGTGGATAACACACATTATCCATGTGTTATTCAAACCCTTTTCGCCAGATTGAGCAAACGCTGCAACCACAGGACTAACCCATCATCATACATGTTCAGGTGTACAGTAACCACCTGTTACCCTGACTGATGTCAGAAGGTCGTTCCAGCAGGTCAGGATCCAGCATCATATTACAGAGTGTGTATCACTGCAGTAGGGCTGATTTTCTGTTGCCTGACATAGGTTAATACAGGTAACCCAAAGATGAATACACATGGGTGTCAGTGTTGTGTCGACTTGTCATTGCGAGTAGCATTTGCTCACCTTCCACAATCCTTAAATGGATGTGTAATTGGAGCTGGTTTTACGAGAAAGTTAAATAAAATTCTAATTTTTTTTTAGCAATATTCACAGGAATGGCAGTGATACAGAATGGTCTTAGTGGTAACCTTTTGGTTAAAGCTTGTCATACTGGAAATCCATATTCAATTCCTCACAAGGTTTCATTGGGTGAAGCCCATTTCTGGTGTCTCCCTCTGTGTTGTGGCAGTATTGCTGAAAGTGGTCTAAAACCATGCTCACTCACTCACTCACTCACTCACTCATTCACTCACTAACTCACTCACTCACTCACTCACTCACTCACTCACTCACTGTGTCTATTGTTTCCTCCTCTCCATACTGATCTGCTGCTGTTGTGAAAGGTTGTGATCTAATTGATATATGCAGTCTATAATAATCTGTCAGGTGAGCTTAAATGTGTGAGTACAAGTCTCCCTTGTTGTAAAGAACATATACTTATCAGTTATGTCTACAGGTTTTTAAGAAAATAAATGTAACTGTAACCTGACAGCAGTGTTCATACAGGACTAGACAAGATAAATTGAACAACAACTTCAAAATGTGAACCCCCTTGTCTTTGGTGTATTACTGATTGTTGTGATGATGCCTCTGTTTCAGGACACCTTTAGGCCAGACCAATAATATTGCTTCTGTCAGTGTATGCTATATATGGGGCCAAAAAAGAATCCAAAAATTGTGTCTTGTAATTTTACACTTTGGATTTTACCTTTTGAACAGAGAAAATTAATTTATATTTTTTCTTCAATAAATAGTATGACCAGGTGGTTCTGTAAAACTTGAATAAATATGACCAGGTGGTTCTGTAAAACTTGAATAAATATGACCAGGTGGTTCTGTAAAACTTGAATAAATATGACCAGGTGGATCTGTAAAACTTGAATAAATATGACCAGGTCGTTCTGTGAAACAAGAAATATAATTGGTCTGGCCTAAAGGTGTCCTTCTGGAGCAGAGGCATCATCACAATAATCAGTAATACACCAAAGACAAGGGGGTTCATATTTTGAACTCTTATTGGAAATCAGCTGGGCGTTTTGGCTTTTTGAGTACACACTTTACTAAACTTGTGCAGCATTCAGGGGTATTTGAACTTCAAAATGATGAAGACTTAAATCAGACAAAACAACCTCTCCAATCATGGAAAACAGAACCAGTAAAATCTTCAAGAACTGTACCCTAGTCAGGAATCAAACGCCAGCTCCATGCTCCCCAACTGAAATAGTTAACTTTATGGTGAGTAAGAACACTTCCAACACAGGTATGTAAGTACAGGTTCTGGTTACAAATAGCTCTGTGAGCATGATGTATTGCTTTGGTACAGGATATGGAGTGGAATGTATAAGAAACATTAACTGGCAGAGACAAAAGATTAAAGTTCTGGTAATGTACTGAATCAGTTTACCAAACCACTACACAACACAAACTGTCAGTTTTCTGACCTGGATGTAGTGTTAGATCAGGATCATCTCAGGATGATCAGGATGCAGAAAGGTTACTCTAGAGTTACATGTTCTCCTTCAAAACCTGACTTTGACACAATATCATGTGTTACCGTTCATCTAGGTTCTTCATGCATGTGGGTATTTCTAAGTACAAAATTTATAAAAACTTATGAGTGAGTAGAGCTTGATGTATACACACACAAATGAATATTTACACATATGAACATTTACATATGCATGTTCATTTGCATACAAACGAAAATATATATGTGCATGGAAATGTAGATACGAAAGAACACCGACATACAAATTAACATTTGCTTATGCATGAGCATAGTAGGCAAACCAGTCAGAGAAAGATGTTGTATATCCTATATAAACCCTTCTAATCAGTCCTGTAGTTATTTGAACCATAAATGATGCTAAGACCAAAATGTCATAAAGGATTTGAGTTTCTAATTTGTTTTTAAATAGAATCCATCAAACTTATGCAGTTTCAATATTAGTTTGCTTATGTTGATATGAGGTTGTCTGTTTCCAGTTTCATTAGGAACTGACCATTTAACGTGGATACTGGAGGAGTTTTCTTGAATTTTCACAAGAAGAGGAATACTGTTTTCAAACTTGTTTCAATTTTTTTTTCACAATAGTCAGTTATATTAAAGTTGAAATTAAAAGATGACATGTCACCAAAGCTAAACCACACAAAGATGTATCCTCAAACATATCCCCAAAAATGACTGGAAGTTAGGCCAAACTTTGTGATATTATTTCCGGACTAACAAAATAGCATTGTATGTAGAATTGATAACAGGCATGCATTTAATTTTCATAGCATCAACTTATTCAAGGCATTAGTTTATTTTGGGTTTACAAACGTGAAAATTGTAGATGATGTACGGAAGCATTCATCTCCATCAAAGAAGGCCCTGTTCCCTTTATCATTTGTTTAGATTGCAGTCTTCAGAGAAATATATTGTGCGTTTCATCAGTGAATGTTTAGACAGTTAACAAATCCACTATTTTTATCTTCAGTTTGTGAAAATTATCTCCTTACTTTAAGAAAGAATAATTTTGCATAGCCTTAGTTGTACCTGTACCGTACTGAAGATAACTAGCTGTCTAGAGGATAACTACTTGTATTGAAGATAACTAATTGTATTGAAGATAACTTGTTGTATTGAAGATAACTAGTTTCCTATTTTCATGAAGTGAACATTTAAACTTGATTGTGCTTCACTTGCTCCTGGTTAGTAGATCTACTTGAAGGTTTCAAATCCCCCCCAAAACTGGCTCAATCATGTGAAAAATTTCATTTTCAACATTTTCACAACATACCAATTTAAGCATCTTATGATCCAGGAACACTTGTGACTAAACAAGGTGGTCTGGGATACATATGCACTTTTGTCTTCAAAGATTCTGACAAATGTCAAATGCAATTTAGAAAGAAAACAGTAGATGAAACACTGCACTTCCTCCTTGATGACATCCTATGTAGACTTTTGGGTAAAACACATAGTAATGACACAGACATACCCTTGGTCAGAGTATTAGAACAGTTTGATAATTGTGTTGTATATATTATTATTATTATAGGTGAGTAAGTGAGTATGGTTTTATGCTGTTATTAGCTATGTTCCAGCAATATCATGGCTGGGGACACAAGAAATGGGCTTCACACATTGTACCCATGTGGAGAATTGAACCCAGGACTTTGGCATGATTAGCAGTGGGTTTAGCCCCTAGGCTACCCTACCATCCTATCATTATTATATTTATCAGTATCTCACTCTGGAAAGTTCTTTGCTTTAGCAAATTGTTCCAAAGGATATGATTGTGCAGAATTCCAGAGCTGTCAAGAACAAAACCTACTGAAATATTTCAGTTTTATTACATATTTAAATCTAATTTTGTATGGATGTTGAACAGAATTTGTTGCTTTTATTTACAAATCAATAACTGTCATGAACAATTAATGCAGATGAAATTTGTATGTTATCATTGCATTCACATTTATTTTTTATGGCAAAGATAAATTATTTGAGTTATCTTGAAAAATATGCTTGTTGTATACATAGAGTGTACTGATGGATTTTCATGAAATTGCAGAAGATAAACAGGATACAGAGTATGACTGGACAGAGAACAAAGCTCACAGACTGAGACTGCCCTTTTAGTTCAACAGGTCTGATCTATGCTGATTGATAGAATGATGTGTGGACAGACATGTTTTATGTGTGTGAGTGTGAGCATGTGTGTGTGTGTATGAGTGCATGCATGGTGTGTGAGTGTGTGAGCATGGTGTATGTGTGTGCATGATGTGCACACATTGTGTATGTGCATTGTGTGCGTGCATGGTGTATGTGTATGAGTGTGCATTCATTGTGGATGTGTGTGAGCACAGGCATTGTATGCATGCATGGTGTCTGCGTGTAAGTGTGAACATTGTGTGTGCATGTGTGTGATAATTGTCTCTGCATGATGTATGTGTGTGAGTGCGGTGTGTGTGTGTAGGGTGCAGTGAGTGTGTGAGTGTGTGTGTGCAGCATGTGTGTGCAGCATGTGTGCGTGCGTGTGTGTGCATGCATGCATAGTGGGTTGGTAAGAATGTGAGCATTGTCTAATTGTCTAAGCATGATGTATGTGTGTGTGTGTATTAACTGCGTGTGCCTGGTGTACATGCATGGTTGTGTGAGTGTAAGTATTGTGTGTGCATGGTGTATGTGTGTGAGTTTGAACTATATGTGTGTGCATGTATGGTGTGTGTTGTGAATGTGCATGCAGTGCTGAGGTGTATAGTGTGTATTTGTTTAATGTAAGTGTGCATGTGACCATGCACTGTGTGTATGTGGTGTCATTATGTGTCTTGCATATATGAACATGCATTTTGTTGGATATGGTGTGTGTGTGTGTTTGTGTGTGTGTCTGTGTGTGTGTGTGTGTCTGTGTGTGTGTGTCTGTCTGTGTCTGTCTGTGTCTGTGTCTGTCTGTCTGTGTGCATGTGCATGTGTGTGCAGTGTGCCTGTGCTCTCTGTGCATCGCTGCTTGTGCTATTCTGACTAATACTGAGCATGCAAAACCTTTGACAACACCCAGTGTCATCACTGATTTCCATGACAATATCTGTTCGCTTTTTTTCACCTTTCCATTTCAGGAGATAACGGCAACTGTCTTGTCTCTAGCATTGACACTGTAGTGAACCTCAGCTCACCAACACCTTTAATCTTCAGGCCTGAATCAAACACCACCAACTCACAAAATGTTAGCATTATGATCTATTTGCCTGCTTTTTGTGTCTCTGAATGAAACAAAACAACACAACACAATGTGCTGAAACAGTTTGCATAATTTCTCATCATTAGGCTGTCTATTTAAGCCCACAAGAATATAAATCTCATCTGGCATTCTAAAAGCAAAATATACATCCATAAATATGCATTATACTCAGAATGTGGTTACATTGTAAATGTGTTTAGTGATGGATAAAGATATGGGGATTATATTGGCACAATATACTAATACTCAAGCATAATTTTAATGATAGTAATAAATCCTAAAAAACAAGATGATTTGAAATTTCAAAAGACCTAATGTCAGTGCAGCCAATCCCACTTGGAATGCTGGGATTCTCCTACTTGGGACACAACAAGATCATAGGGAGCTATGGTGCTTGATGATGAAAGATGTCATAAATTACCAGCAGGTTGAAAAAAGCTTTCTTGGGGGTGGTATAACAGTGAGGTATAGTGTTACAGTAACATTACCCTAACGGTAAAATAAATGTTCTGCTTCAGCAAGCAAACTCAATGGATTTGCGAGGCACGGAAGCTCACACGTGAACAAGCCCTGTGTGATCGTTCTTCACGGATGGTTCATGTCAGAACCATATTCCACACGCTAAACTGTGGGCTGTTATCAGGTAATGTTGTATACACATTATGTAGTTAGGTACACGAGATGGTTAAAATATGGAAGAATGCTTGGAATTCTGGGAAAAGATATTTAAACTGTATCTCTGTTTGAATTTTTGAATGATGCTTTAAAATGCTTTGTGCACAGTCAGCCTTGCAGAAGCAACGGTATTATTATTTTGATTACAGTCACAGGATATAAAAACAACTTTCAAAAGAATAATTCATGGACAGAGTGTTCATAAGTGTGTATATGAGCAAGGAATTTAATGTTATTCATGAACCTGGTTTATTCATTGCAAATAGTAGAAAGAGAAGCATAAACAGGGTTAAATGACTCCAGTGAACAATTTGAGAATCCTACACAAAAAAACCCATGTTACACAAATAGGATGGTTCAGGGACAACTGTAAACTTTCCCGTAGGCTTTACTGAATGCAAAACCCATAGATGTATAGTAATTCCATACTTTAAAGAAGCAAGTCTGTTATAGGGATATTTATATATTGTTTAAAATTAACATTTAGACTTGTGCAAGTCTAGGGTAACCCAAAACCTATATTTTTTGCAATATATGCTTCGAATGAAAATCAAACCAATGTTTAAGTTAGCGTCTGTGGCCAAGAGACTTTTCAACGTAATTCAGGTTATGTTATGTAGTTCAGATTGTGTGTCAGTTTTTCAAATGCAATGCAAAAGTCCTACATTTTTTAAGCTCTTTCGGTGCTAAGAGAGTCATATGTTAATGTTAATGTATGGCTTTTATGACCATCTTAGTGCTAAGACATCTTCGAAAATGTAGGCCCAGTGTCCATTGCATAATTAGGTAGATGGGAAATAGATAGAGGATACAGAGACACTCTCTACTGCTGAGCTGACATGTGCATAACGTTTTATTACAAATTATTGGACTGATTATATATTTGTGATTATCTCTACTTCTTATCATCATGGATATTATGCTGGATAATAGATTTGCTAGTTTCTGAATATATAACTTTGACAGAAACAAACAAACCCATTTAAATTGAACAGGAGACTCAGGGAGACCAGAGATTCAGAGATGAGTATCTAGAGTTGTTCATTTAGAGCTTCAGAAAAAATATGGTTCAGGGATTGTTAGACAGACAAACCATGAAATAAACTTACCATCTACATTAGAGGGACGTATTGGCTTTCCATAATGGCACTACAAGTACTGCTACAAGATATGAACACATTCCATTTGTCCCATAAAGATGTCAGTAGTTATTGTTCTTCAGCAAAGGCCAGTCCTGAAACCTTTCAGCAAATAGTGGGTCTTCTACAATAACATGAACACATACCAGACTTTTCTAAAAATATAAGCAGATACCAGCCATTTTATGGAGATATCATACAGATATCAACAGATAACAGCCTTTCTTTAACCAGATCAACATATACAAGCTTTATTTATAAAGATGTTCACAGATTGCTGAACATCTGTTACCATTTAAACATTTACATGGCCTTTTATAAAGATATCAACACATAATTGCCCTTATGTACAGATATCAACAGATACCAGCCCTTCTAATACCATATCAAGTCATACAATCCCTTTTATAAATATGTCAAGAGCTCCAGCCCTTTTATTCTATGATCAAGACATATGATATCCCTTTTATAAAGATATTGACAAATGTCATCCATTCCATTACATATCAAAACATACAATCCCTCTTATAAAGATATTGACAGATACCAGTCCTTTCACCATGTCAAGTCATGCATGTCCTTTTCTAAACACGTAATATCCTCCATGTAAAGATATTGACAGATATCAGTCCTATTACCATATCAAGTCACAATCCCTTTTATAAACATATTGACAGATACCATCCATTCAGTTACCATATTGAAAGATACAATCCCTTTTATAAACATATTGACAGATACCATCCATTCAGTTACCATATTGAAAGATACAATCCCTTTTATAAACATATTGACAGATACCATCCATTCAGTTACCATATTGAAAGATACAATCCCTTTTATAAACATATTGACAGATACCATCCATTCAGTTACCATATTGAAAGATACAATCCCTTTTATAAATATGTCGACAGATGTCAGCGGTTCTGTTACCATATCAAGTCATACAATCCCTTTTATAAAGATATTGATAGATATCATCCATTCTATTACTATATCAAGACATACAGAAGATATTGACAGATACAAGTCTCTATTGTCAAACATTACAAGGTCTTCAAAAGGGTAGTAGCACATTCCACTTCTTCTATGATAAGGGTACAGAAATACTTGCATTACTATTGCACATACATACCGTACAACCATACAAACTGTACATGCATACTGTACATTCATACAAACTGTACATGCATACTGTACAACCATGCAAACTGTATGTGTATACACACTGACGTCAGTTCTCATTGTTGGATTATTGTAGTCTGTCGTACAGACCCTGAAGTATAAATATCCAAGAAAGCCCACGCAAGTCTAGAAAATGTGGCAAGTCTAGATCTCCTTAGCTTCTGAAAATGAAGAAAGTCTCAAGGCTCCATTTCACTGTTATTTTTTTTCACTGTGAACATTTTTCAGTAAAATATGTTCATTTCAGAGACTAGCTGTTAGTCTAGGATTATTGCAACCAGTCCTTTAAATTAATGTCCAGCATTGCTGTTTATATGACTTATGTGTTTTCAGACAAGAGCATGTAAAGCCCTACTCCGATCACCTGTATTCCATTCTCCCTGTGCACCCATCTCCCCAATTCCCAGTCTGGAAGAGTCAGCAGCTCACACACGGCATGTTTCTCCATGCTTCACACCATGTGTATAGGCAATGAGAGTTCTAAACAGAATCCACCCAGTTTAACAACTGCTGATGAAAGAAAAGACAAATAAACAATTAGGTAATGGAGGCTGAATTAACATGTCAGTGGTAGACATGAAACCTTTGGACAAGCAGTCACTTCCGGCCTGCATCTGTGCCAGGCGTTCAGTATCAGGGGAGTTACAGCATCAACCAGGAATGCCAGGAGACTGATTCCTGGTACTCATTTCTGTAAACCTGGGCCTAAATTCTATACATATATGTAATACTCTTGTCCTTCAGGAATCTATGATTTCATAAATATTAGCTGAACACTTACGACCACACACATGGAAAATGGCCACGTGCATTGAAATTAACCACTTCAAACTATACGCACGATCATACACTGGGTTTTATTATCTTGTAATTACCGAAGGATTCAGTTAAAATTGTATACTATTCTTTGAATGAACAAATGCGCAACATTTCAAAATAAACCATGATTAAGTAGAATCAGAAGACTGATAAACATCCTCATGTGCTGTTTGTTGGTGGATCATGTTTGTTCTTTGGATCAATTCTCCATTTCAAGTAATGAACACATTGCAATGACATCTTTATCTCTTAGTTTGTAGGCCATCAATCTCTGTATTGATAAAATCTATATGTACATATTAATTCCTGTGGCAATAAACATGAACTGTGTACCAAACATTTATTACAAGAATGATTTAATGAAAATATTCTGATTTAGTACATTACAAAACTCTTTCATGAAACTTCATTTCTATTTATTTTAGAGGGTTCAACAGGTTACTGAACCTCTAAAATCTCAAATTCAAAAAAAGGTTTTGAAAAATTAATACTTTCACATTACCAATAATAGTTTTTGATTCTAACTACTGAAAAGAATTAGTCTTTTGGCTTCAGCAAAAGTAATTTATCACTGGTTGAGTGTAATCTATTGTGGAGGTTGTGTTACAAATTAAGGAACTTCTGATAATCCCAAAGACACATAAAAGCCAGATATATTTTCATTGGTATACTTTACACATAGAATCTATAAATCATTTGTCAGCAGTACTTTGACTGCTGACAGTTTCTAGGACATCTGTCCTGCCCCACAATTAAGCATGTGATCGCACCTCAGGCAAGTGAGCTTGTTCAAAATTGCTCCTATTCACCCAGCAGAAAGTGGGTACCTGGTGGGATAAGTCATGTGACTATTTACCTTCAGTGCCTCACATGCAGATTGGCTTATCCAGGGTAATAATGATGAGATTGTGGGTGCTATGATCTTTCACCCAGTAAATTGAGTTTAGCATGTTACAACTGCACTTATTATTACTTTATTATTTACTTTGTACTGCCTGTTTCAAAATTTAAAGTGACCTTACAAGTAGGTTATGGTAAGGGTGTCTTGCCTGTCTACAGAATAAGGACTATTGGCAGTAAATGATGGAAAACATAAACTTTTGTTTTCTATTCTGTTTTTATTTTCACAGGGAATTTGTCTATGTATTTACTGGACTGCTTCAGTTATCAAATAGGGATGATACCAGGTGTTTATGAAAAGACCAGAATACCCAGCCTCATCCATAACAAATACATGCAAAGATAGGTCAATTCTTTTCCTGAAACAACATATACTTGGAAGGTGGCAAGATAACAGTTTTGTATGATATATGTCAAATAGTGAATGAGGCTTTACACTGCTTTTTGCAATAATAAAGCAATATCACAGCAGGGGACACCAGAAATGGGCTTCACACACTGTACCCATGTGGGAAATTGAACCCAGGTTTTCAGTTTGATAAGTGAATGCTTTAACCACTAGGCCACCCCACTGACCCACATTATCCCATTGGGTACCCTTTTTCTTTCCTGGAAGACCAGAAAATGTGGTACCATCTTATATTTAACCTGGCAAGGTGACAACAATTACAATATTAAATATTTAACCTGGTCAAACCTGGTCCCAAACCACCAGCCAAAGTGACAACAAATACCATCTTTTAATATTTAACTTGGCCGGGGTATCAAAGCACCAGGCAAGGTGACAACAAGTACCATCTTTAATATTTAACCTGGCTGGGTTATCAAAACACCAGGCAAGATGACAACAAGTACCATCTTTAACATCTATCCTGACTGGGGTATCAAAAGCACCAGGCAAGATGACAACAAATACCATCTTCAATATTTAACCTGGCCAGGGTATCAAAGCACCAGGCAAGGTGACAACAAGTACCATCTTTAATATTTAACCTGGCTGGGTTATCAAAACACCAGGCAAGATGACAACAAGTACCATTTTTAATATCTAACCTGGCCGGGTTATCAAAGCACCAGGCAAGGTGACAACAAGTACCATCTTTAATATTTAACCTGGCTGGGTTATCAAAACACCAGGCAAGATGACAACAAGTACCATCTTTAATATCTAACCTGGCCGGGTTATCAAAGCACCAGGCAATTTGACAACAAGTACCATCTTTTATTATTTACCACAGCTAGGATATCAAACTACCATCCTTTTTCTCTCCTAGAAGTTATGCTATCCATTTAGTCTAATCTAGTCATGCAAGAATCCAATCGGTATTGATTTGAGTCCCAATTCTCTCCAATTAGGATCCCTGGTCTGTCAGGAGAGCACCTGTGCAAGTGGGTTTCATCAAAGTGATTCTGTCACTGATCTTCTTCAGACAGAGCTTTGCTCTGACGTTAAGTTGACACTACCTTGATATTACCGAAATACTGCTCAGTGCATGGCCATTCTTCACTAAATTCAATCTTCAGAACAGACACAATATTATTTGTATCAATTTTTTGTGTGAGTTCAGGTTGAAGAAATCAGCTCCCTGTCAGTTACTCAGTCTGTCTCAGGAATAATCACCCTGATGGTATCATTTTAGAATTGGTCCCCAGAAACCTGGGCCAGTCACAAGAGGTGATAATGGATCAGTCTACAGGTTTAGTGATTTGGTGTCTGATTATATGGATCGCTGTTCATAATATCAATCACTTAATCATCCGGTCTGATTATCTGCACACTGCCTTCATGAAGCTAATATAAGTAACAAACAAGAGGTGCATGCGTGCGTGCGTGCGTGCCTGCGTGCGTGCGTGCGTGCACCATTCCAACAAAAGTAGGGAATAATCCAGTTTGCAAGCATACTGCTAGCCAGTGCAATGCATATGAGAAAAAGTAATATACATCCATATCATCATCATCATCATCATCATCATCATCGTTATCTGTTTTTATCATTTGCATTTGATCAATCTTGTAAATCCAATATCCCCCAACTTATATTGATTGTATATCTTCACTGATACATCAACCTGCTGAAATATCAGATGTAACTGATACCAAACCAGTAAGCAGTTCCACTTGAAATAAACAGTCTATTTTGTGATTTTTGTCATAGCGAAATTAATATACACCTCATGTTTCAATTTACATTCAATAATCATAAATTTACAAATTAAAATCAAACCTTTACATCAAATTAAATTTACATGTATCAAATCTACATTTCAAACCTGAAAAGTACAAACACATTTTATTTCAACATATACTAAACAGCAAAAGAAATGCAATTCTGTTTTTTTGTCATGGTCTTAAGTAGAAAACACAAACATGAACACTTACTTTTATGAGATTATAATCCGCGTACCCTCACACAGACATACAGAAGATATAATGCTAAGATCACTATAATACCCATACCTTAACACAGACTTACAGAAGATATGATGCTAAGATGATTGTAATCCCATACTTTAACACAGACTTACAGAAGATATAATGCTAAGATCATTATAATTCCCATTCCTCAACACAAACTTACAGAAGGTATAATGCTAAGATCGTTGTAGTCCCCAAACCTTCACACAGACTTACAGAAGATACAATGCTAAGATGACACAGCACTAAGAACAATGACATTCCCGCACTTTGACACAAAAGATGTAATGCTAACTTTGCCCATCCTTCTCCCATGCAGGCACTCCTCATTAACCACATGAACCTCTCAAGACTTGTGTTTTCATCCGGCTAAAAAGCCTTTATCCATCTCCCCATCTGTCAGCTGCCGTAATCGATACAGACGTCCATCCCACTGTATCAAAGTGAGCGAGGACCCCAACCATGACAACAATAACATTGTCATAATGCCAATCCAATTGTCATGATGATATCTGCCCATTTCCAGAATGACTGTTGGAGCATTGTGTTACTTGCAGTCTCATGGACTTCCTACTTAGGTACTTTTTTCGGGAGTCATGGGAGCAGAAATGGTCAATGGCCATTTGACATGAAGTCATGTAGAGTAGAATATTTAAAAACATAATATTGCTAATGGTTGGCCAATCTGGTCCCAAGGAATTTTACTTGAATGATGGAATTTGGAGTATGATTTTTAAGAGACAACACAAGCATTTTTCAGTTTTTACATGTAAAACAATTTGCTATTATCAGACAAATATAATTGTTGTGTTTGGAATTTTTGTTAATCCAAGAGTTTAGTTTACTAAAGAGAGTTTACAAAAAAAGTTTATTGTCAGTTATATTTATTGATATTAACTAGAAAAGTTCAGCTTTTAGATTTTCAATACAGAATGTTTGATGTAATTAACAATTCAAGAATGAACTGATAACAATGAATTATGTAGATAGTGTACGTAGTATTTGTAATGCTGTTAATAGCAACATCTGCAATATTCTAAGTACTTTTTTACAATCAAACTCATTTGTTTGGAAAATATCAGATCAACATGTATGCAAAAAAAAGGAATTAAACCAAAATAGACAAACTTTTAAAACTTGTTAAATACATAGATGAAATATAGACATTAAGTCTCAAGACCAAAAAAAAGATTGAGATTATATACATTAATGATGGAATTTGATCATGAAAATATTGCAGAATGTAATCAAACTTCTAAAGTTAAGCACAAGAAACTACATGTCTTTATAAATCAGGGGTAGCTTCATGCCATTTTGATGTGTTGAAAAATAGCACACACAAACAAAACTGATATCTTGCTGAGGATTCATCATTGATTGCTATATTAAGCACACATAAGTCAGAGATCAACCAATACTTTTACTGAAACCTGACTGAGACATTCATTGAAACATTTGTTGAAACATTAAGGAAGTAGGAAGTCATATGCCAAATCCCATATCTGGTTTCAAAGCAATTAGAATATCTGTCGATGAAACCTGAAGCCCAAATAACAAGAAAACTAAGAAGTACAAAAATCCATGATAATTCACATGATAATTAAAACACAATGCTATCGTGTATGCATCCATATAACATCCATTGCCCTTTAGCCTGGCATATGATATGATACACATTGTTGTATATATGTATTAACGTTGATGAGTTATTTGGTATGACCCACTGCTGTTACTTTCCCTGAATCAGATTTCTTAAATGGTGATAGTTCAGTGTGAGAGATGGAAGCTAGCATGCAAAGACAATGTGTCTGAAGGAAATGAATCCATCCTATTGCTGTTGTCAGTGTACCAGCCTTGTACGGTCTTCTTCATTATTGTGTCAGTAGGTAGGCCTCTTCATTATTCATGCAACTGGGTTCGATGCTTACAGTGAAAAAGATCAAAGATGGTCTCAAGTGTTGCATGAGCAGCTCAGGGCCCGTCATGTCTGCCCTGAGTTCCATGGAGATAAAACAGTTCCCCCACGACATTAGGCTTAAACTGACATGTGGTCGTCTTTATTGTATCTGTGTGTTGAAGAGTATGAATGTTATAAATAATCATAATTAAATGTAGAACACTTAATTTCATATTTTTCCCAGTTTATGACATTTTTAGTGTGTTAATTATGTAGATCATTTGTCATTTGATTAATAATTTACTGAGCACTTGTATTGAAATGTATATGTGAATATAAAGAAGAGAAATGGATGTAAATGTTGATAAATAAGGGTGATGATGATGATGATGACTATGATGAAGACAATGGCAACGATGGTGTCTGATAATGGCAATGATGATGAAGATGATGGCAGTGACGATGATGGTGGTGGTGGTGATGGTGGTGATGATGATGATGACGATGACGACAATGGCAACAATAGTGTCTGATAATGGCAATGATGATGAAGATGATGGCAGTGACGATGATGGTGGTGGTGATGGTGGTGATGATGATGACAACAATGGCAATGACGATGATGATGACAATGATGATGACGACAACGATGTTAACAATGACGATGACGATGATGAATAGGAGGAGGAGAATGATGAGGATATATTCTTCATACATATGCAGCAAGAAGTGTATCAGATGGAACAATTACTGGCCATTAAAAGCTATCAGGTGCTGTTATCCAGTAATGCATATTGTTGCTTTCCAAGATGAAACTTTATGGTTTTACACTCAATAATATTATTTATATATATTCTGTGTCTGAACGTAGAGAAGCATTCGACATGAACAGGCATGTGCAATAGAGCGAGTGATGAAAAAAGGTAATTAAAAGCTTGTGGCACTACTATCACATCAGACAATGCCGTGGTGAGGACTCGGGTCTAGGATAATTCAGATAATGGCTTTTACCTGGTCATGAGGAAAATATTTATCAGTCATGTCCAGTGTATTGGTAGACAAGATTACTTACACATGGTGGAGAGTTAACAGGTGTGTGAATAGGTGGGTTTTATGCTGATTTTAACATTATTTCAACTAATTCATAGTGAGTCAGCTCAATTTGGATGGAAAACTTGTTGAAGCATCTTGTCAGTGTCTGTCACTTGAAACACAATGCAGTCCTGACCATCCAAGAGTCTTAATGAGCATTTAAAGGCATTAATCTGGCATTTAAAGGCTGTGTTTGGATTGTTAACCGAAGGTGTTAGGACGAAATGCAAGTATTTTTTGTCAATGAATCTAACCTGTCTGTCTGTCTGTCTGTCTGTCTGTCTGTCTGTCTGTCTGTCTGTCTGTCTGTCTGTCTGTCTGTCTGTCTGTTCTTTTTGGTACCAATGAATCATTGAATGCTGATGCAATTTAGGCATGCATCTCTCTGTAGATAGATTTGCAGCACCTGGACTTACAGCTGAGGGTCCAAAGAATTATCCCAACCAGATCCCACTGAAGTTAGTTAATACTTCCTGATACTTGTATGTCAACATGCTTCGTTGGAAGACAGTGATTAAGTATTATGGCAATGTTCCAGCTATATCACAGATGGAGGTTAAAAATTAAAACCCACATGGGGAGTTAGGCCTATGTCTTTTGGAACAGTGAGTCAACACAAGGCTATCACACAGCCATTTATGTAACAAATCTCAGCTCAAAGAAGATGATATGAATCTGTCAAGCTGTCAAGCCAAGGAAGAAGTTTCTTTTCTTCATCAGCTTTAAAGGATTCTTTCATTGCAACTCCCAAAACACAGTAAATGAGGAAAAATGTGAATGAGTTTGGAATTGAGGGGGATAGTCCTTGACTGTGTTAAAGCAATGGTTCCTCTGTGCTGTCCTCACTTTGTCATTTGATGCAGGAAGGATGTCATGAAACAACAGAATCTACACCAGCAGGGACTGAATAAGTGCATTTAGTTTTATGTTGCCTTTAACAACATTCGTGAACAGCATTTCAGAGAACACCAGAGATTGGCTTCACCCATTGTCCCCATGTTGGGAATTGAACCTTGGCCTCGACATGATGAACAAGTGCTTGAACCAGTAGGCTACCCCACTGCTGCTCAAAGGCCGGAGTGTTTAAGATATGGTCACACACGATCAATACAATGCCTCACATAATGGTGAATGGTTATCCTTACATAAAATATTCTAATACCTCTCATGCCTTTTATCATCATCAACTGCTATCAGGGATACCATCAGCTTCATCTAGATATGAAATGAATACTAATAGTACTATTTCAGTCTCAGATATCCTTCTTGTATTCTTTGTGACACCGTTTCAATCTCAAAATGGCTCGATGATTTCTTCAGTACTGCATGGAGAGAGATTTACCCAGATTTTTATAAAAAGGAAGTATAATTATCATGTGAATGATTTGAACTGACCAAAAAGAAAACATCAAAAGGAAATGTAAAAATATCTGGTGTGATTCAACTAATATAACATATATGATGAAGGAATTAACAATCATATAATTGATATAAATCCTGAAAAAGATAGCACTAATAGTTTCTATCAAACATTGTTTCATCAATAGAGTTTAAACTTGATGAAAAATAATATCCAGAAAGAATGTTATTTATCCCCCAAAAAAAATTTCATTCAAAATCCTTGAAAAAAGATAACATTTTATTCGTCACTATTGTTAATCCTCATTGCACTGCAACAATCTTGAACACAAATACCACAACACTATCAATCAAACTATAAGATACTGGTCCTTGCCTGACAGTCTAATATATTAAGTGTTAATTTGGTCTCAAGGAAACCCACTTTATCACCATTGGCAAGCCTAACTGCTCTAGCTGCGAGTCTTTAGCTCATGGATTTAGCTGTACAAGCACAAGGTAAAATATCCCCTGGTCCTCCTAAACCTATGTGGCAGTGATCCATTTCAGTGTGTCATATTTTGCTGATGTAAATAAGTGACCATGGTCAGTGGGAGTGTTTGCCGTGACAACTTGAGTAGATCTGGTTACTATCAGGTCTGAAACTCTTTCTTCCATAAGCCTCATCCCTTGTGTATCACCTGTTCTCTATACAGCAGCCTAGACAGGACTATACTCACCTTTCCTTCTTATCTTTTCAAAGTAACTGTGTCAGGCTCTTCTAGTGTTTAAGAGGCAGGAGTGGACCAGTTGTCCATGTTATTTAATTCTGCCACTTCCTATAGATGTGACAGGATCCTGTGATTTGGGGGTGGAAATCTGAGCTGCCTTGATTATAATCCTTGGCCCAGTTGTCCATGTGATTTAATTCTGCTGCTTGTCAGCTCCCTTGGCTGTGACAGGATCCTGTGATCTGGTGGTTGGAAAATCTGAGTTGCCATGATTATAATCCTTGGACTGGCTCAGTTGTCCATGTGATTTGATTCCGCTAGTCAGGTCCCTTAGCTTATGAGAGGATCCTGTGATTGGGAAGTTGGAAATGTGACTTGCCCTGATTATAATCCTTGGATTGGCACAGTTGTCCATGTAATTCGGTTTGCTGCTTGTCAGCTCTCTTAGCAATGACAGGAACCTTTGATTTGGGGTTGAAAGACTTGACCTACCCTGATTATAATCCTTGGATTGGCAACTTGTGATTCTGCCACTTGTTGGGTCCCTTATCTATGACAGGATCCTGCAATGAAGTGTTGGAAAATCCAACCTGCCAAGATTATTTTCCTTGAATAAGTAAGTGAGAGTATGTTTTTAATTAACAAATAGCAATGTTCAAGCAATATCAGAGCTGGTGACACAAGAAATAGGTTTCACTCATTGATTGATATAGGGATCTGAACCTAAGACCTAGGCATTCAAGCACCATACTATCTCACCACCTGAGTTGTCTTTAGTCTGTCAACACTTTATCCATGAGTCATCCACATCAGTAAGAGCTCTTCTTCCTCCGAAGTCTTCGCCACTTGGTTTTAAATGAAACAATCACTCACCAATTCCTTTGGTTTCACTTTGTTTGTTTGTTTTGATTTTTGTTTTATTCCCACCACAATATCCCCACATGGTACCTTGTGTTACATTCTGCAGTCATAAAAAAATTATCCATGCTGCTCAATTTAAATTTGTTGATGGAGCACCTCTCAGTCAGAAGCAGGAAACAAGATTACTTATTGCATAATGATCTAAAAATTGAGACACTTGCAGCCTAGAAATTAAAACATACTCACCGCCAACTACAACTCTGTCTTTTTGTCAAGTTTTTAGAATCTGAATGATTACATTTATTACATTCATTTTTTTTGTTAAATTATGTTTCTTTTGCTTTTCAGTATACTTGATTCTAACGTGATGTCATTTAGATGTGAGTAACAATAATGGCCTCATGGTTCAAGGTGCTGCAGTCTTTGGGATGCAAGGATCTTGTGATTTTGGTTGCTTGGTTGATTTTGTCTCATTATGTAACCCTTGGTTAGTCAACCACTCACTATTCATGGGTTGTGCCGAAGCGGTAAAAGTCAAGGAGTGGAATCATGTTGTGCTTTCCTCACACACCAAGCTGTCATACTCTAATGCAAACTGAAATATCATTCAAATCAATGTTAAACTGACATTAAGTGACATAAGTGTGATTGAGAAACATGTTCTTAGTACCGATTGATTTCCATGGATATTGAAACTTTTGAGCAATGCATGTTGGTCAAATCAACCTTCTTTAAGGGTGAGTGAGTGAGTGAGTGAGTGAGTGAGTGAGTGAGTGAGTGAGTGAGTGAGTGAGTGAGTGAGTGAGTGAGTGAGTGAGTGAGTGAGTGAGTGAGTGAGTGAGTGAGCGAGCAAGGTTATGCAACAGTCATCTGTATTGATGTTGATGGGAAATAATCCAGGGATCTTTGAACAGTTAACATCAGCCATCAGCCAATGTCACTGAGGAGAGCGGTGGTCACTTTGTATGTCTTGTCATTTTCAACAGCCATTTTTACCATTGAATATCCAATAAGTTTGCCATGGTAGTGCAGTGGCTATATTATTCACTTGTCATGTTGAAGTCATGGGTTCTTGATCAAGCTAACACGCCAGTTGACAGCCTTGATCAAGCAAACCCAGTATGTGAATCTTCATCAAACTAACTCTCCATGTGAACTGTGTTATGATGATTCATTGAAATGCATCACTGCATTGATCAATGGTCTGCAGATACAGTAAATTGATACAAAGTTAGATGATGCTGTATATCCTGATACAATATTTTAAATTGTACAATACATCAATGTTTAACCTAGGGAATCACGACATCTGTCAACAAAAAAGACTTACTTTTGTTTAATGAATAAAATTTATGCTTACATATTTCCCCTTCATATGTAAACATTTTCTTGGAAGTTCTTGCTTCAAGAATTGTGTCAGACATAGCACTCACATGTTTATGGAAATACACAGTCTGTGTATAAACTTAATTATCTCATTTCCGAATGAACATTGAAGAACACTGGTGGCGTTTGACGAAATACTTTAAAATTGTTTTTGTTTTCATCTTATGGTGTTTTACAGTTGGTGTTAGAATTAAAGATTTTAGTATCATGATAAGTATCATGATACATTTTGTATTCTCACCCTTATATCAAGTATCAAGATTTGTGTTGTATTGCAACTTAAACGCACAATACTTTGACAGTATGTTGTTGAGACTACAACTTTAGTATTGTGATGTATCGTATCACTTGCTGTATGTCAATACCAGCACTTCATGTGACACCTTTGATTGCAGTCCATGAGACGCTATGGAAATTCATACCAGAACATCTTATTATCCTGATGTGTGAACAGTTTGTTTGCAGGATGGTTATATGCAAGTACTGGCCAATGACTAGAGTGTAGCTTCCTTTTAGTGTGATCTCTGTGGCAGATCTGTGGGCTATTTGTGGGCAGAGCTGTTCATGTTCATTGGCTCCTGCCCCAACATCAAAACCATATCATATCGGCTAGCTCATACCTCACAGAAATCATCTTAACCACTCAGTACACACTACTTGACCCCCAACAAACACTCCCTCATTTGCGGACCACTGTATTGTGCAACAATACAGCTCAATTTCCTCAGCTCTACACCTTAAACACATCCCCTTTAAGGAAACCCCTTCCTTCCTTCTTCCGCAGGGACGCTCTCCCTCTCTCTCTTATATACTCATGTAAACAAATAAGGTAACACATAAAAGTCTGTTTCCAGATATGAACCCACAGTGCAAGACATACCTTGCAAAGAAACCTGGAAAAGAATAAAGAAACACTTGTACTTTCATGTGTTCCCTTATTTGTTTCTGTGAGTATATATTCCTAAGAGTGCATACAGTCAAGCTGACTTCCTTTCCTTTCAGCACCCTATAATATACTGCCCTTATAAATTCCATCTGTACCTCAAATTATATGGCATTTTATTTCCTTCTGTTCCTTAGAATAGATGATCTCATATCTGTTGTCTTCTGTACTTCTTCTTGCTTCTGACCCTTATGCTTTCATTCTGACCTGGGCAGGTGGGGCAGTCTAGTGGTTAAAGCATCCTCTTGGTATGTTGAAGACTTTGTTCCCCATTGGTTAGCTCATTTCTGGTGTCCCCTCAGTATTTTGCTGAATATTGTTACAGGTAAGTGCAGTGTAAGAATAAACTCACTCATTCTGACCCGTAAATTATTTTCATCTTATACTGCACCTTAATTCATATTGACCTTGTACTTATCTACCTGCATTATGTAATATATTGCCTTTGTATCTTCCATTGGTGGCTCCTTCTGTCCTACATTATTACACAAATGGAAAGATTTCTGTGATGGACCTCTCCTTTAAAGATTCATCTGACCCACTATAGCTTGCAATTAATGTAAGCAGCATCTAGAACAGTCTGTTTGAATCAGACATACACACATGTGGACATGTACATGTACATGCACATGCATACACGCACACGCACTCACGCACGCGCACACACACACACACACACAGATATTTTTCCAAAATATGGAATGGATTTAATCAAACAATTATTTGCCTGAAGTCATCATTTTATTTTAACTGTGGGCATACATGCTGCGATGGGAGAGCCTCTTCCTTTGTCACTTACACTAAATAGAGACCTCTCCTACTTCTCCTGAGCCTAAGTAAGGCACAGTATGAATCAATTTCTGTAAACAAAGAGTCCTGGTTCCCTCTTATACGGTTAGTTCTTTCAGTTGCCTAGAGATATTCATATCGTCAATATCTAAATGTGTATAATTATCTCCTCCTCTTTCTAAGCTTTATCCCTCACATAATAAACAAAACACCCACGCCTTGATCCCGAGACCTGTGTGATTCATCCACCGTGCCCTGTTGACATCTCACCCCCTGTGTATTGTATTGGTCTTGATTAAAACATACTTTATTAGTTACACTTTTACCCTCACTCTCATTCTTACTTACCTTGGGTGATTTAAATGGTTACCGGTAGTTCAGTACTAACACTAAGTGTACTGTTAAGCTGTTGTTTTATTAAAATTATTCAGTTTTACTCTTACATGTCTACTGATCTATATTCTTCTAAGGTTCAGTTTTACTATTACATGCATTCTGATCTATAAACTTGTAAGGTTCAGTTTTACTATTACATGCATTCTGATCTATAAACTTATAAGGTACAGTTTTACTATTACATGCATTCTGATCTATAAACTTGTAAGGTACAGTTTTACTTTTATATGTATTCTGATCTATACACTTCTAGGGTTCAGTCTTATTTTCACACTTACCCTGATATTTTTAGTACTTATATTCAGTCTTCATTTTATATGTATGCTGATTTTTTTTCTGATGTCTTGCTTTAACACAGACTAACAACTCACACAAGCAGGACCAAAGTAACAACTCTTCCATGTATGACTCAGTTTACTTTAGTGCAGTAAGCCCAAAAGAGACTCCCCCGAAACAATGTGTCTTGCCTCCTTGTATCGTCATGGCAACGCCCACCCCTTCAATGTGACCATTGTGAGTGTTCCACCCACATCCCTACTCTTTAAAGCCCCATGCCTCTCGCTCTTGTATCCTTGTGAGCAGCTATTCCTTTCATTCCGACCTTTGTAGATGAATAACCCTCCTCCTCCAACAAATTGAAATCAATTCTTCCGTTTCTCCAGTGTCCTCGTTTAACTCGACACCAGCACCCTCATCCCCCACCTCATCTATATAGCATCTTCTACTTATTCCAGTATCCTGACACTTCTTCCAAAGCCTTCTGCTGGGGATCGAATCACCCGCATCCAAGACACAACTGATAAAGCCATCCTCCGTATACTACTGTAAGGATCTCAACGTGACACCTTTTCTTGCTGAGTGTAGTAAGGAGGTCTGCCTCATCTGTGTCACACTTTTGCAATCTCCCTGAAGTAAGTAATCCTCATCGGTCCTACCCATACTGATGTAGATAATTTGTGTCTCTTTGTCACTCCATCGTATCGACGATGGTCGGTCCCTTGCCCTTCGTGCATCATCCCCCTAAATACGATACCTGTTTTTTTTATGCCACTATGGCTAATCTGTCATACTATTAACAGACAGATTGACAGATTAACTGTATGAATAAATCAGGTAGTCTTGAGCTCCATTTAAATGATACGAATTCTCCTCTACTCTAAGAATCTCAGGTTCATAAGCCTGTACTGCAAATTATGGATATTGAAGGACTGCACCCAAACAATCTCACCCACCCCTCGACACAGTATCTCCCCACCCTGATTGCTGGGTGAAGTGAAATGCTGAGTGCTGTTAAGTACCACTCCTACTGCCATGTAACATTATAACACACAGCCCTGTTACACACTACTCTCACTGCTATCCATGTAACCTGATAACACACAGCCCTGTTACATACCACACTCTTTGCTTTCCATGTAACTTGATAACACACAGCCCTGTTACACACAGCCCTCAGTGCTATCCATGTAACTTGATAACACACAGCCCTGTTACATGCCACTCTCAGTGCTATCCATGTAACTTGATAACATACAGTCCTGTTACATACCACTCTCAGTGCTATCCATGTAACTTGATAACACACAGCCCTGTTACATACCACTCTCAGTGCTATCCATGTAACTTGATAACACACAGCCCTGTTACATACCACTCTCTTTGCTTTCCATGTAACTTGATAACACACAGCCCTGTTACATACCACTCTCAGTGCTATCCATGTAACTTGATAACACACAGCCCTGTTACATACCACTCTCAGTGCTATCCATGTAACTTGATAACACACAGCCCTGTTACATACCACCCTCTTTGCTTTCCATGTAACTTGATAACACACAGCCCTGTTACACACAACTCTCACTGCTATCCATGTAACATGACAACATATCCTAATATCCATAACAGCCACCAAAGTGAGCAAACTTTAGCTCCCTGCCGTCTGCTCTGTATTGTGCCTCTCATTCACCCACCCACCTTCATTCAAATAACATTATACACTGTATCAAATCCAGCCATGCCAGTCCCTTATATAACATACCCAAATTCCTATATCATCTGTTCCAATTAGACAGATCCAGAGACTCTGTCTTTCTCTGTCCTGCCTTCAGCCATGTTCTCTTGTCATTCTCCTACCCCTAATTTATATAAACAATATTATATCACATCCAGTCACCCCAACACTTTTTATACCATTATTACATACCCAGATTTCTATTTCATCTTCTCTAGTTAGACAGATAGACATACTCTGTGATGCCCTGCCCTGTTCTCAGTGTCATTCTCCTACCCCTTATTTAAATAACATTATATCATATCCAATCACCTGTACTCTTTTTATGACATTATAACATACCCAAATTTCTATATCACATGCTCCAGTTAGGAAAATAGACAGACCCTGCCAGCCCTCAACCCTGTCCTCTTCTCATTCCCGTACCCCCTCGCTATCTAAATGACATATTATGTACAGACATCACTATCTATATAACATAATGACTTTCTAAAAATTCCATTTCACCCACTGAAATAGGTGAACTATAGAGCCCTGCCCTGTCCTGCTCTCAACACTGCCCCCTCTTATTCTCCTGGCCCACCTCATGTAAATAACTGTATGCCATACCCATATCTGTAAAACATAATGAAATATTAAAATTTCCACATCACCCACTCCAGTGAGTGACAAAAAAGTCTCCTGTCTTCTAAGTTGTTCCCCTCTAATTCACCTTACCCACACCATATGAGTAACAGTATTTTATAATCATATCTGTGTAATGTTATAACATATTAAACTTCCATATCGCTCATTCCAATGAGTGAAATGAAGAGTCCCTGCCCTGCCTTCGACCTTGCACACATCTAATTCTACTAAACCCACCCCTATTTAGATAACAGTATATCATGCCCATTTATCTCCACCCCAATACCCAAAGTAAGATGCCACTGTGTCCTCCATCTCTACAGGATTATAGCATCACTACTCAGTGACTATCTCCATGTCACATCCTCCCCTCCCCTTCGTCCACACAAGTGCCAACCTCAAGATCCCTGTCCTCCTTGCTATCCAAATCAAATCTCTCCTTTTCTCAGTATCCTCACTTCACCCCTGACACCACCATCGCCTCATGAGGTGACCGTTTCCCAGTGTGAGTGAAGCATCTTATAATGAGGCAGTTGATTTGTGCTTCTGATCACTGCTTCAGTACCCCAGCCCAGTGTGCTGCTATCCTACTGACTGTACAGCCTGTCAGTCAGTCAGTGTGAATTAAAGGGCTCTCCGGGAGCCGCTCAACTTACACACACACGCTCTCTCCACACAGACACCGGTCGCATGCTGGTCTAGCACGTTGAATGAATGAACAACAACGGCATGCAAGTAATCAGCCGCGGTGAGGATCACATCTGATTGGATATAGGAGTCCCGTCACAGCCATACTATGTTGCGGAACAGGTACGGTTCATACACGCGTTCCAGTGATCGCTGGAGTACAGGAGTCGTTATCTGTGTGGAGTACCATCAAGTCATTGTTTAACTCTCCCACTGCTGTTGCCAAAAAGTGAGGTAAGAGAGAGGAGGACAACTGGATATTACAATGTAAATTGGTGTAATATTGTATAACGTGTTTGGGATATCCTGTGCTTCAATGGATTTATCTCTACTTGGTGTATACTGCTGTGTTTCGTTCATGAGAGGATAGCCTTTTTCCCATTGAAGAAGGTAAGTCACGTGTGACCAGCCAAACTGTGAACGCTTTACACAGCATTAACAGCCCTAACTATTTATATTGGCTGTCATATCTACTATAAGTCTTTTTGTTACACACAGGGTTCCTGGGTCACTGGACTCAAAACACACACCTTGGCTTATCGGTTGCTCAGCCTGAAGCTTCTCCTGAACACCCAAAATATTATTACATAGGCTATAAAAAATGTTGGATATCTAAGTTTGGGATCTTGATATGTAGATAGCCATTATGCGTTGGAAGTGTCTTTATTGTGTCTACACTCCTTGGCAAGGAAACGTACACTCACAGGACATTAACATTAACCAGTTTGGAGAAGTTTCAAACTTTAATACAACGAAATTTATTATTATTATAAGGAAATGCTTGATTTCTGTTGTTGTGACAATTGTCACATGATGTTTGCATGGTTTTAATTCCACTTCTAATGTTGAATACTTTTACTTTTCACTTTGATGTATAATTCTTTTATTTAATGACATTTATTGATAGTGAGGAGTAATTTATCATTCTTACATTCATAAACTGAATTAATTAACACATAGGAATGTGCTGAAACTGGAGGAAATATCTTTTATATTTGTTCATCTTTACAGCATTGAATTATGCTTACAACATAGTATGTATTGTACAAATCTGTACTAGCTGTACACATGGTATGCTTGGAAGAGTCACTACTGTATTCACCTGTTTGAATGCATGAATAAGTGTTTCATGGTTTGAAGGTACATAAATGGTCTATTATGCGAGTCTCTTACCCTCCATTTTGTCTGATCACTGAGGTTCAAAAGCAAGGAGTATTATGTTGAAACCATGAAGATTATTATAAACAGACAAGCTGTTATCTGATTGTCCTAATCTGATGTCTAGACGAATTGATATTTTACACCTTAATTGAGCCATTGTTCTAGTGTTAAAGGCATATATTTTAAATGAAACTGCAGTATTATCATATGTATTACAGTCTCATATCAAAAATATTTACAGGTCATTGGCATTTGGAAAAGGAGTGTCTTGTGAAAACTTAATAACCTGTCTAATATTGATACACATTCCTATTACGGCATGTAGATATGCTACTGAAGTATGTTAAAGAACACCAATTTTTTATGACAGTAGCTATTCTGATCTAAGACAAATTATCTATAGTATCTAAAAAGTATATTAACCGAGTAACTTCGGCTTTAGCAGCATATAGAGACAGATGAATAATATACATAATGACTGTGAAGATTTAAAGAGCAAATGAAAGTAAAGATATTTATGCTGATTGTAAAGCAGTAGGAGAATTGGAAGCCCCTGAGCATCCATTTTGACTGATCATTTAAGTTCAAATGGAAGGTGGGTAATTCTGTAGAAACAGTAAGGCCTGATTATATGCAAACATGTATGATTATGTTTGCTACATTTTACTGAAAATGTTACCACTTACTTGTAGATTTTGTGAAGGATTAAGATGATGTAAGATTATGTTTCATAAAATGAAATTACACTGCTGATGTGGCTATGCATACCATGTTATAGAGATAAATATCAAGGAAAAAACTAAGATGTAAGGACATAAATGGCATCTGACTAATCTTAAAGTAGATTTTTATGAAGGCCTTATAAAGGTTATCAAAGATCTTTAGAGAGTTAAAAAAGGATGAAAGATAAGCAAATGTTTCAGCTAAAAAATGAAGTGCTAATTTGTTAATAGGAATAACAACTGTTGAATGTTTTTCTGCCTTACATGGAAAAATGAAATGAACATATTTTTTAAGTTTGCTAAATGGACATATGTGTTAGTTCTGTTCCATCAGTGATTCTGTTTGTAAGAAGCTGTTGTCTGGTTGAACTTTCAAACTGAACCAAATGACAGATTATTATCAACTTTCAACATACATACCACTTCATAAGAAGTTAAGGACCAGCAAGAAGGAAAATCATGACTTTGTCCTGTTTAGAAAAGTATACAGCCTTGCATTTGATGTTTATCTTTCCTCTCTTGTCAACGTTTCACAATTGCTTTACTTGATCACTTAGGATTTGATTTTTGAATCTTTCTTAAGTACAAGTATAAATATCTGATCATGGGAGTTCTTTTGGTGTGTCTGTATAATAACACAACTGAGTATTACATTTAAGTCTACATGAAACAAATTCTCAGAGTTTGAAGCATTCCATTTTACTGAATATGAAACAGGTTCACACAATTTGAAGTTTCACATCTTACTAAATATGAAATAGGTACTCAGAGCTTGAAGCATTAGGTTACTGAATGTGAAACAAGTATACACAATTTGAAGTTTCACATCTTACTGAATATGAAATAGGTACTCAGAGCTTGAAGCATTAGGTTACTGAATGTGAAACAAGAACACACAATTTGAAGTTTCACATCTTACTGAATATGAAACAAGTACATTTGAAGTACTTGAATTTACTGAGTATGAAACAGATACCAGAGTTTGAAGAGTTATGGTTAACTGAACATGAAATTGGTCCCCAGTGCTTGAAGCATTACATTTTACTGAATATGAAACTGGTACCAACAACTTGAAATGTTACATTTGGCTGAATATGAAACAGGTAACCACATTATGAAGTATTACATTCTACTGAACATAAATTAGGTACCCAGAGCTTGAAGTATTACATTTTACTGAATCTGAAGCAGGTACCAACAATTTGAAACATACACATTTTGCTGAACATGAATCAAGTACCCAGAGCTTGAAGTATTACATTTTACTGAATCTGAAATGGGTACAAACAATTTGAAATGTTACATTTAGCTGAATATGAATCAAGTACCCAGAGCTTGAAGTATTACATTTAAGTGCACAAGCATGCAGATCTTGAGGTATGACATTTTACTGTATATTGAACAAGTATTCAATTTCCATGTTTACTTTGTATGCATTCCTAACATATTTTGTGACTCTTTGTGAGTAAAATCATATAAACTGAATATACAACAGGCAACTTTTACTCGCACTCTGTATTTTCTTACAAACCAGCTTGGTAATTATGGTTAAATGGTATGTAGAAAAGCTACCTAATTTCCCCATTTACTTCCTTTACATTCTTAAGATTCTTTTGTGAATCTTCCTTAGGTAAATCAGCGAGACCATTCACAAATGGACAGCTCTTGCTTTCTTCCTGCACATTCATTCAAACGAGGTTGGAAATGTTGCTATTTAAGTGCATACAGCACGACTAAATGCTATTTATGTGTAAGCATGCATATCATGACATTTAGCAAGTGCAAATAACGAGTGTATGCTATGTGTGACTAGTTTGGGAGATGGTAGTAGGATATGGTTAAATGCACTCATTCACAATTATTGAGGAAAATTACTTTTTCTCAAACCTCTTCAGAATTTACCTGTTTGGAGAAAGTCACGGATGCTAAAGTCAAATATCACATCGCTGATTACACCAGACAAACTCATTACACTAGTTTTTAAATCAGAAAGGTTTAAAAGATATGCCTTCAACTTTGACTTTCAGCTTAGAATCTCTAATCTTAATCTAAATGAATCGCACAAAAAGTTAATTGTCCAGTCAACATGTTGAACTCAACCTTGATGGAATTGGAGGCATTTTTCTCATCATTGATTTGTCATTTTCACAGCTCAGATTGATTTGTTTGAGTAAAAATATCTTCAAATAAAGTAAATATGGTAATGGTTTTATCCAGTAAATCTGCATTTTACGGAAAGGATTTAAACATGTGGTGTTGCAACAATTGTAAATGTCATCACTGGGCATATTTCTTTACTGTAGCAATGAAACGCTGGTTGCGTGCATGATGTGATGGCAGACTTCCTTTGCTTCACACCTAAGACATGTTTACAGACAACTCCTATCTCTGCAATGGACAAATCATTAGCAGATTACTTTGCAGCATCATATATATATATATATATCAGCAAAGTGTTGACTTGGGTAGGGTTGATGTTTCTGTTTCAAACTTAAATATCAAGAAAAATTCTTGTTTTTTTCACCCTGTATTGTAAACTGATCTTCCATTCTTGTCCATTTTTTGCATTTAAGATATACCAAATCTCAAAATGGTATGTTGTTATATCATTCCATATATGTTTGATATATGCTGCTCATTAGAACATCCAATTCTGTTATAAGAACATATAATGTCAAGGCTGGCAGCGTATTGCAACACAACATTGCTGTTGTACTTGTTCTTTAACTTGTATGAGATGGTAATTTGTATATTTATTCAAGATCCTTTTTCTTTTAAAAACATATGGACTGGTAATTTTTGCTTTTTTTTCAACATTGTTAACAGTAAGTATGAAACTTACTGTTAACTCAATAATGTCATTAAGAGATATTTTTTAGCAGTTGAGCGTCATTTTTTACACACCAAATATATAAATATGCTCATTTACAGTATAGAACATTCAGATACTACTGTGAAAAAAAATAGACACTCCAGTGATGAAATACTGAGGGCAAACACAAACCTCCCTGACTTAACAGCGATCCAAGAACAAAACAGAATATTCTATTACCCTGAGGTTTCATTGATTTTTCTTCTGCCAATTCAAATTATCACAACCCTGATTTATTTGAAACACTTTTAATTTCCTGAAATTAACCATAAATATGTACTGCCTGTATTATCAGCCTCACTCGTGCATGTGCAGTTTTAGTGTTGTCATTTCAGTTTAGGTGGAGTGCTCATCAGAGCTTCAACTGGGCTTGGTTACAACTGTGACAAGATGATTCGATCTATAATGAAGGCCACTGCAAATTATTTATTTGTTCTGCAAAATTTTCATTTTGTTCTCAAAGTACCTAGGGGCAGTGGGGTAGTCTGGTGTTTAAAGTGTTCACTCGTCATGATGAAGACACTTGTTCAGTTCCCTGTTTGGGTTCAATGTGTGAGCCTATTTCTGGTTGCCCTCACCCACCCACCCATTCCTCACCAATGATATAGCTGGAACGCTGCTAAAAGTGGTGCAAAACAATACTCACTCATTCTCAAAATACCGTTATCATTTTCTTTTTAAAGTACTAAAACACTTTCCTTGCCAAAATTACTGACATAACCGCAAAGAGAAGGTGTAATTCTGCCTTTACCATCAGTCTTGTGCTATATGTTTTTTGTCAGTCTTGTTTATGGAGTACAATTTATGCTGATCTATGTTTGAAAAAAGTATGATTTGCAGTTTAAAGCATAAATGATAATATGTTAACTTTGGAGAAGTAGGATTCTATAGCCATCTAATCAACTTGTTTCCTAACTGGTCTTGATTTTGAAAGTGAGACTTCTGTTCTAATCCACACACTAAGTATACAGTGTATCCATCAGATGTATGTTGAACTTGCCGCTATTCTGCTACATGTTTTTTCATTGACACATGCTTGGTCTTGCTGCGTGAAATGAATTCTTCATAGTGTTTCAGGGTTATGTTAATCATCATAATCTCATCATAATCTCATCATAATCTTTAGATAAGTTTTTAATCATCTAGCCATTATCACTGGGGATTCTTTATTGGATCTGATTTGAGGATATTTTTTGGGGTAGTGTTCAAAATTGTGTTCCAGTACTTTCTAGGGGGCAAGTAATCTTTCAAACCCCCATCCCACATGTCTAGTAATGCTTTTTTAAGTTTGAACATGCAATTTGATACAGTGAATGTGCTTCATGAATTTAATCTATTGCACAAACCTGAACAGCAAAGTACGTGAAAAAAACAAAACAGTTTTGTCGGTCTCCTGTCACACTTGTACATGTTGTGTGATTGGATGTAATCCCATGCGTGGACCAGCGGTTGCAGGGTTATATTTCCAAGTTCCTTTTTTGAGAATTTCAATTTTCAGTTTGTACTCCTGGATGGAAGACCTTGGATAATTTCTGTACTTAAGTGTTATTTCCATGGCATGATGGCAGTGAAAGGTGACCAGACAACAAAACAAGTTTGAATTTGACTCATGTCACTGTCAGCTTTTTTCTTGTTTAGCATTTATTGCCTTTTTTGAACAAGATTGAAAACACAATAATAGTAAAGTGTTTTATTAAACAACACTTGTTTCCAAGCTTGTCAGCATCTCGTCAGCTGTTTTTCATAGCATTGTTGAGGAAACAACAGAGGGCGTGATGAACCCGTCAGTTACTGGATGACCGTCAATGACTTTGCTCTCTCCTTATGTAAGTGTTTGTGGGTTTTGTGATGCTGGGACAGTATGTTAGTTATAGACAACTTTGCATGTCAGCTTCATTTCTATGGAATGTCTGTTGGCTATAACTCACCCTAGTTAAATCAACATGTAAAGCATTCTAGTGAATTCTAAATGTAAAGTACAGTCAAAGCTGTCTAAACTGGCACTCTTCAGGACTGAAGAAATAATTTACTTTAGACAATGTGCCAGATTGTAGAGCTGATGATAGATGTACAAATCACAAACAGGATTGAGATTTCATGCCGGTGTTCACAAAGTGCTGGATTGGACAGATGCCGGTTTTGACAGTTTCCATTGTTCTTTCATGAATCCCACATGTAAAGCATTCAAGTGAATCCTAAATAAAAGCACTTTAACCAGTCCCACCTGAAAATCATTCAAATGAATCCTAAATGTAAAGTATTTTAATGAATCCCATATGTAAATTTTAAGCATTCAAGTGAATCTTACATGTAAAGTATTTTAACGAATCCCACATCTAAAGCACTTTCATGAATCCTGCATGTAGAGCACTCTAGTGAATCCTATACAGTTGCATAGCTAAAGATAACAGTTTTCTGTTTTCTGGTGGTTTTTTTGTTATCCATATTGTCATCTAAATATGAATGCTAAAAGACTTTTAGAGTTAGGAGGGAGGGAATTTTAGCTGGAAACTAAGACCACCATATAATTTTGATTGTTTTGTACAGATTTGTTTATAAATCATAATCAAATATTATATATTGTTATTGTATTGTATTATTTAAATATTATCAGACAAAACACTTCCAATAGTCATAGGAGATCAGCAACAGAGGCAAAAGCCCATTTCCAATTCTGACTCAGTTCAGATTCTGAATCTATTATTTATTTCTGAATTGCTATGAAATACTGATGACAGAGGTGACAAGAATGTGTTACTGAAAGTCCCATCATTACCTGCCACTGTATACATGTGTTCTATCCCTTGACTCAACATGTCAAGACCCCCCTACACCTGGGCTCCTAGCACTGGCATGTTATATTGGTTCAGCTTCTTTGGAATGCCTTGTTAAATGTGAAACTGTGACAGGTAGGTAAATGGCAGATGTAGGTAGCACTGTACTTTAAACTGACAGGTTCATTCTACCTTTGAACCTTAACCCAAACTTACATTTATCTAGGTAGCTGGGTACAAATTTATTAATCATGTGTCCTGTGTCCCAGGATTTTCCATTGTAATGTCTATCGTCCTATCACAGTAGTACAATACTTTAATGTCCCAATACACTGTACTTTCCTGTCTCTACAATCTAACACAGTAGTACAAGACTTTAATGTCCTAATGTATTGTACCCTCCTATCTCTACAACTAGTATATGACTGTAATGTCCTAATACATTGCATTTCCTATTTCTACAACCTCACACTGTAGTGCAAGACTTGAATGTCCTTATACATTGTACCTTCCTATCTCTGCAGCCTTACACAGTATTTTAAGACTTTAGCGTCATAATATATAGTACCATCCTATCTCTACAACCTCACACAGTAGAACAAGACTTTAATGTCAAAATATACTGTACCTTCATATCTCTACATACGTTACAGAGTAGTATGAGACTGTAATATCCTACAACATTGTACCTCTCTATCTTTACAACCTTACACAGTTGTACAAGACTGCAATGCCTCAGTACAGTCATGCCTCTAAGATCTTACAGTCTTGCACAAGGCTATAACATCCCAATGTAATCATATTCCTGGGATCAGAAACAGGGCTTCTCAAACTGTTTTGTCCCCAAATAGTTCCATCCCAATTTTCTGATTGCCTGCACTATAAAGTCCAAGTTTCTCCCAAGTTGTGTGTCTGCAATTTGGTCAGGCACTGCTCTTGTACTGCATTATATTGATGTCATCATTATCAGTATAAATGTGGCATGACGCTATTGCTTGCTCTCCTCTGATAGCCACTATTTCCAGAACCTTGCCTGACTCACAGGCTAGCATCACTACGCCGTGATGTCGCTGTATCTATGGGATTCTGTCCGAGGTCTATTGCTTGCGCAACAGGCGATTGACATGTTCCTCTCGTGTGGAATTACAATGCAAATTACACAGGCAAATCACAGAGATTACACTCCCTTGCCCTCCTAGGTGCTTGCCTAATCTCCTAGTTTGTCTCAGCTTAGGTGCTTTACTCAAATTGATGAAGACTTACACTTTAATCTAGAGTTTCAAAAGAACAAATGTACCCCTGTGTGTCATTAGTCTGTCAACATGTCAGACACTTCTTCATCACGTCAGATGAGCTGCCAAGCGGGTACCCCAAAATGGTATCCTCACACCTAATCAGGTACCACTTTGAATACTTATGGCTGCAAGTGTAATTGGAAATGATATGGCATTTTGTTCCTACTTTTTCCCAAAGGTTTCAAATTCATTTGTATAAAAGCATTTGGTGGACTTGACTAGGTTAATGCACACATTTCAAGGCATATTACTGTTTTAATTTTAAATTCCTCCAATTACTTCGGTATTTTGATGGCAAAGTGTGAGGTGGATGTTACAATCTCAAGCATGTACAAGTGCTGTATGTAAATGAGGATAACAGATTTAAGCTCTCCCTTAGGCTGGATTTCCTTTATATTCTTTGTCAGTCCAATTGCCATAACGATTAAATACTTAAAGAGTGAGGAGTCGACCAGTTAAAGCATTGGCTATAATTGTAATGATTATGGTACTAATAGTTTAACTCCCAATGCAAGAATGCTCACAGTGTGACACATTATTATTCTTCTGCTTGAAGGATCAGTTTGTGATTGATTTTCTCCTATTCTCCTTCATGGTACCCTTTTACTGCTGGGTGATCTATGAATATTCCAGACAAAGTCACGAACTAATTAATGCAAGGAGTAATAAAATATCTCTCTCTCTTTATCTTTCTCTTTCTTTTCTATTTGATATAAAGTTGTTTGAATGGAATTAGAGAATAGTAGTATTTGATGACTCTGTTTGATATTCTAAAATGCAGGCTCATTTCCATTAGTCAGAGATTTTTCTCTACAAAAAGTTTTTGCAGTGGCCAGAAATTATATATGCAATGCATCTGACTGTTTTTTTCTTTAAAGGTTCACACATTGTTAGTAAGATCTTTTCAGAATTTGTAAATCTATAGATCATTAAAAAGAGTAGAAACAGCAATATTCCAGCTATATGGCAGTGGTCTCTAAGTCATCGAGTCTGTACCAGACAATCCAATGATCAACAGCATGAACATCAATCTCCACATTTCGGAACTAATGTGCGACATGTGTCTACTGAGTCAGTGAGCCTAACCACCTGATTCTGTTAGTTGCCCCTTGCAGCAAGCATGAGTAACTGAAGGCCAATATTCTAACCTAGACCTTATATTTATAAACTGACAATAGCATGTACAGTGTTTACAACACAATTCCTGTGGTATCAGGTGCATATTCCTACATGAACATACATGGAAAATAGTCAACATGTGTTGGATGTTTATGTGCCTATCTCCATCGCTATTTCTAAAGGACAATTAAAATCATCACAATTAGAAGCAATAAACTTGTTGTGCGCAATTGATTATCCAAATACTACATGTTTTGGCAAACAGGTTTTCATTAAAAACTAAATGCAACTTCGATAGATGTTCATCCATTTGAAGTGGACATCATTTCTGGAGTTAATTGGCCTCATGTTTGCAGGAATCAAGCTTGCCATAAAACATTTTGCGAGTTTGTTTGTTTGTTTGTTTGTTTTGTTTGTCACTGCCCTCAGCTGAGGCTTTTTGTTGTTGTTTTATGCTTCGCTCCAGCAGCACTATTCCAGCTATATGGTGTCTGTCTGTAAATCTGGACCAGACAACCAGTGATCAACAGCATGAGCATGGATCTGCATGACTGGGATAGGATGACATGTGTCAACCACTTCAGTGAGCTTGACCACTCGATGCCGTTAGCATCTCCTCGTGACCATGGGTTGCTGGAGACCAGTTATGACCGAGAGCTTCATGGCCTTTACAGAGTAACCTTAGCCCTAACATGTTTTAACTCCTACATCTAACATAGTCTGACAATAGTGTTGTCAGAGGAAATGGACTAAAGTGTCTCTTTAGGCATATTCGGTGGCAGCAAGGGGAGGTAACTCTGACTATACATGGTGTTATATATTTTATGAGGTATTGATCTCCTGCAAAATTTGAACACAAAACAAATGTATTATTGATCAATAGTATTTTTGACCTTGCAAGACTTCAATAATCCATAGTAATTTCACTGCAGTGCAAAAAAATACCCTTCAATTATATAGTCAATCGACCAAAAGCACATATACAATGCATGTATATCTATATGTGTATGTGTGGCAGGTTTAGAATAAATTTATAATGGATTCAGACAAGTTTTAGATATTTAATCAGCTATGTTTACAAGTGAAATGTCATCTTGGTACAACTTTCACAAAATTTAGAAAAACAACTAAAACTGAACCAATATATCTGTATTTAAAATCAGAAGGTTTTATATAAGATAATAAGAATGATTAAACTTAAAAGTTTAATTTTTTTCTTAAATTTTAATTAACTGATTGTCAGTTTTCTCTTTAATCAGGCAGCTGATGTGTAGGAATTAGTGAACAGATTGGCAATGTGGGGGCAGTGCAGGAGATATAAACCACAAGCAGTTGTTTGATGTTTTATTGACGACTGCTGGGTGGAAGAAAGCTCCCTTGAGGATGCATTCTATTACTTGTGTCAAGCAATATAGGTCTTTTTTCTTCAGCAGTTCTTATAGCAAGAGCAGTCAAAGCTGTGACACATCATTCCTTCGTCAGTACTTCAGGGTCTTGTATGCCCTTTTGCTTTCCAGTAGCTATTATAGCAAGAACTGTCAGAAACAGTGACATATCATTCCTTTGTCAGTATGTTTGATTCTCATATGCTTGTTTCTCCTTCAACAGCTTGTAATAGAAACAACAGAACATTCAGTTCTTTCATTTTTCAGCAGCTGTTACAGCAAGAGAATTTGACCTGTATCACTTCATACTGTAATTTGTAATCCAGGGTCCTGTGTCCACTAAGTTCCATGATCAGTGAATATAGAAAGGCCTTGGATGCCCAGACACATTTGTTTTTGCATAAATTATCTGGATAACGGAATATGCTTGAATTTTGGTCATCCAGGCTTTGGTGTTCAAACTTTAGCAGGCATAGATATCACTTCCAACACAGCATGGTCATCTTCATTGGCTAATTACAGTTCACTTAGATTCAGATATGCCTACTTACCACCACCAGTACCCTGCTGATCGGTCATTCATGTGGATTAGCAGACCTTGTCTCATGTCAAGACATATGGAATATCAAACCTTTGTGCAGATAAGTGAGTCAATGTCATGTTGATGTAGGCGTGTAGTTAGTAAAATTTACCGTCTGGAACCGAAAAACACATAGCAATTATAGACAGTGAGTTTTACAATGTAAGAGATTGGTTTTTATGAAAACTGTCTGGAAGGCGAGGTTTCTGAATATTTGTGTTCCAGGTATCTGGGGTCAAACTGTACTAGTCATATGGATATTATGACAGCATGAGCACCATTCTTGTTACTAATGAACCCTGTGAGTGAGTGAGTGAGTGAGTGAGTGAGTGAGTGAGTGAGTGAGTGAGTGAGTGAGTGAGTGAGTGAGTGAGTGAGTGAGTGAGTGAGTGAGTGAGTGAGTGAGTGAGTGAGCTAAGAGAATGAGTTAGTAAGTGAGCAAGTCAGGTTTCATATAAGAACCTTTATCAGACAAGCATTCATCTAAGCATTAGTGCATTCATTTTTTAATGACACTCTTGATCATTTTGCTAATGAGGAATTAAGCAAAGGAATTTGATTTAACATCTCTGAATACCACTCCACATACATACAAGTGTCAGCCAAGTGATCCAGTTGTGAATAAATCAGCACAGACCTACTTTTTTTTATCCTCTGGAGAGTATCCGTGATTTTGTCACATAACTGAATCACAAAACTAGCATCATATATCAGCAACAGCATCCGATTTGCATCATATTGATCCCTATTCCATTCAGTAACACAATTACGCCTTTGGCATATGAATCTATGCTTTCTCACTCCAGATTTCTGACAGTTTGGGCACCACTACTGCATACAAAGTGACGCATTATGTATATACCATAGGCAAAGAGAAGATGTTAAAGCACATCAGCTAAAGATAGGACAATGGTATTTGGGCAGCTATGATTAGGCTGTAAATGTCACAGAACTGATGCTGTGTTGGATGTTTGCACAAACCATTTAGGCTTGACAAGCGACTGTAGCCATACTTGTATGTATTGCCCTAGTGAGACTGATGTCATCCTTCAGCATGATATGTTACACAAGGGCGGAGCTTATCTTATAATGATCCTTACACTCATGTCACTCTTGGAATTGTGTCACACTGATATGAATCGTACTGTCGGGGCTCATTCATAATACATACAGGGTAGGAGGTGGAAGAGATTTCCTATTGTGTGAAGTCTTATCAGTGCGAGACATGGTTTGCCATGAGATTCATTACACACAGTCATCTAAGTCCTACTGTCGCTTTAAGTTTATGTTGAAGTGAGGGACCTACGATGACGTTATGCTATGCTCACCTTAATATTATTAAGTATGGGATTTATGATGTTTACTACTGCATTCGTCTTGACACACTAACTGATCTCAAACCTATGATGAAGTACAGAAGTTGCGATGACTTATTGCTGCACTTATCTTAAATGTATGTTGAATTAATGGAGCTGCAATGACACAGCACTAACTCATCTCAAACCTATGATGAAGTACAGAAGTTGCGATGACTTATTGCTGCACTTATCTTAAATGTATGTTGAATTAATGGAGCTGCAATGACACAGCACTAACTCATCTCAAATCTATGATGAAGTACGGAAGTTACGATGACTTATTGCTGCACTTATCTTAAATGTATGTTGAATTAATGGAGCTGCAATGACACAGCACTAACTCATCTCAAATCTATGATGAAGTACGGAAGTTACGATGACTTATTGCTGCACTTTTCTTAAATATATGTTGAATTAATGGAGCTGCAATGACACAGCACTAACTCATCTCAAATCTATGATGAAGTACAGAAGTTACGATGACTTATTGCTGCACTTTTCTTAAATATATGTTGAATTAATGGAGCTGCAATGACACAGCTAGCAGTAACTCATCTCAAATGTATGACAGAGTACAGAAGTTACAATGATCATCTTAAGTGTATGTGAGAGTTTGACTTGGTACTACATTCATCTTAATGTTGAATTCTGGGAGCTACATTGTTAACCATCTGAACAGAAAGAAAGACATCTTGTTCCGTTTGTCTGTATCCTGAGAAACACATTTCTAAACATAATTTCCACATAAAGACTTGCAGCAACTTTGACTTTGACCTCCACTGACATTTGGGTTCAGAAAAAGTCCTCATTTCAGAGAGAAGATTTTAGTCTACATGTGATAGTCAGAAGAAGTGACTTGACAAACAGGACAGCAAGGATTGTTGCTCATGCTGTGAATCATTTGGCCTTAATTACTTATGAACTACAATCATCTTGCTCCAGTTTTACTGAGTGGTAAACAAGAAATATATACAAAGCAGTACCTAATCAAACAAAGGATGACCTTCCCACAGGCTGTGTCAGTTGAACAAGTGTCAAGTGATGGCTGACTAAACTTACACCAATTCCATGTTAACAATGCTGTATGTGATACATGTATCATAATGCTATTGTCAACATATGTCTGTGTATAGTAATTCATCCCTTGTATCATATGATACAGCTGATCCTGGGTTGTGATTCTGTTGGAAATGACTCTCAACATCAGTCAGGGCAACAGGTGGTTATTTTACCCCTCTAAATATAGGGTGGTCCCAGCATTAGGCAAGGGTTTAAAGTGTTTGCTCATTATTCAGAAGGACAGAGTTTGATTAACACATGGATAATGTGTGAAACCCATTCTAGGTGTTATTGTACAACTTCAGGTGACAGCAACTCCCACACCTTAGCATACACCTATGGCAGACTAAGTGCGAAGGTTGTTTTGTACAATGGTGACTTTGTCATATGTCTGGAATACTATTTAAACCCATCAAAGAGTGAACTCACTTCAATCAGTCAGGAAAATATACTTCATTAAGATCCTTAAGATCCAATTTTGTACCTATTGGCTCTCATCAACTGATGAATACTGGCTTACATAGCAAATTCAGTGACATGCAATTGAAACTCAAGGGGCCTTGGAGTGTAAGCCTGAGTCACTGAAGTGCTGTTCAAGACAGGGTGAGAAACTGGCTCAATTCATTAGAAAATAAATGTCAGAGACTTTGGTAATCTTCAGCTGAGGAGAGTCACTCACTTGGGTCAATATTGTTTAATGTGTTAACATAAATTGACAAGATGGTTGTCTCAAAGCCATGTAAGAGGTTTACATCCAAGAGAGGAGACTTATTACTTGATTCAAAGAGTAGAGTGTACTATATACATGTGTACAGTACTTTGCTTTATTGGCCTTGAAGAATGCAGACACTGAGCAGAACACCTGATTATTTAGTAATGTACTCTTTATTCTACTTAACCCTAGACTGTCTCTCAGTCCCTGAACCACATTATTTACCCAACAGACTGGCCCTCCCTGCTATGCTAAAGTCTCAAGTGAAGCAAGTCTAGATTTCCCCAGGTTCTGGTCTTCCTTAGGCTCCTTTTCAATTTAAATGGGTTTGTTGGTACTATAAAAGTTATGTACATTCAGAAACTAAGCATTAGTCAATACATACCCCTTAAGGAAATAATATTTTCATACATTATTTGGGAGGTATATACATTGAATAAGGTCAATATGTGTGCATGTGTGTATGTGTGTATGTGCGTGTACATGCGTGCGTGCACATACGCAAGTGTTCCTCTTTCATTCCCCAGTTATCACATACAGAGCCATGCATATGCACGCATTTCATTGCTTGAGACATCTTGATAATGCTGAAGGACATCATAGGTTTAGATACAATTGATAGTGGTGATGTAAGTATGGACGATGGTCATGATCTACTTTTCTTGAGTACATTTATATAGGACTGGCAAGGGAAATGCAAGGGGATCTTGGGAATTTATCAAGCCAAGAAGAATATCCCTTTTTCTTGGTGTTTCACATCCCACCATCGATAAACTGTAATCCCTGCTGGTTTGACTGAAATTGGTATGGAGCTGGTGTATGTTTTATTGGTGTGTGAGAGAGGCTATCAATTTGAATAGAAAAAGCTAAGACAGAAGTGGGAGGAAGGAACTTTTTATGTTTCAGTATATTGTGCACTATCATTTCTCCACTGTAGTAGGTAATGAAAGCATGTTTCCTGTTCTGTAGATAGTGAAAGCTTGTTTCTCCAGTCCCGGAGGATGTCAAAGCTTGTCCCTTGAGTCCCATAGATGGTGAAAGTTTACTCCTCCAGTGATGTAGATAAGAAGGCAAAAAAAGTGAAGAAGATTTATTCAACAATCCAATGATGAAAGCAGTTTTATTCAACAATCCAATGATGAAAGCAGTTTTATTCAACAATCCAATGATGAAAGCAGTTTTATTCAACAATCCAATGATGAAAGCCGTTTTATTCAACAATCCAATGATGAAAGCAGTTTTATTCAGCAATCCAGTGATGAAGGTAGTTGTATTCAACAATCCAATGATGAAAGCAGTTTTATTCAACAATCCAATGATGAAAGCAGTTTTATTCAACAATCCAATGATGAAAGCAGTTTTATTCAACAATCCAATGATGAAAGCAGTTTTATTCAACAATCCAATGATGAAAGCAGTTTTATTCAACAATCCAATGATGAAAGCAGTTTTATTCAACAATCCAATGATGAAAGCAGTTTTATTCAGCAATCCAGTGATGAAGGTAGTTGTATTCAACAATCCAATGATGAAAGCAGTTTTATTCAACAATCCAATGATGAAAGCAGTTTTATTCAACAATCCAATGATGAAAGCAGTTTTATTCAACAATCCAATGATGAAAGCAGTTTTATTCAACAATCCAATGATGAAAGCAGTTTTATTCAACAATCCAATGATGAAAGCAGTTTTATTCAACAATCCAATGATGAAAGCAGTTTTATTCAGCAATCCAGTGATGAAGGTAGTTGTATTCAACATGACTGTAACTTTACCCGTATAGACCTTCCCAGATGAAGAAGCCCACTTTACACTGATATTAAAAGTGCAGGCAAAACCCTTGGTTGATTGACCTGGATTGTGAGAGAGGGGAATGTCTCTAGAAGTGTAGAAGTAGCTACACATGTTTAAAAGGCAGAGCAGAGCTACTGCTGATGTCACTGAGCATCTGAGTGGGACCATGGCAGGTTGCTGGAAATTGTTTGAAGGTCTGCCCTAGCCTTGTGGCAACCACTTCTCTGGACAGCCGCCTCCTGCTTTATATCTCAGTAACTGAAGAATACCAACACTCACAGACCTGGCACGATGCTCTTCTGTCTAGCATAGATGTATGTATGGTGGATAAGGCTGTTGTTGCCATAAGGGAACCATTCAGATGTATTGTCAGGACTATCCAGAACTACTTTGACTATCCTGACTATCATCAGGGCTAACCAGGATTACTGTCAGAACTATCCAGGACTCTTCAGAACTACTATCAGCACTATCCCAACTATCCAGAAGTACTGTCAATACTGTCCAGAACTTTTGACAAGATAGTCCAGAACTACTCTTGGGGCTATCCATAACTGCTGTTTCACTATCCAGAACTATCATCAAGACTAACCAGAATTACTGTCAGAACTATCCAGGACTCCTCAGAACTACTATAAGCACTATCCCAAACTACTGTCAATGTTATCCAGATCTACCATGAGGACTAACTCAAACTACTTTCAGTACTGTCGAGGATTACTCACACAATCACATGAAGTGAGAGAGAAGGGGATAATTGGGCTGGATATAAGTGGTTCTGTTCTCTGTACACTGATATTCCTGTCTCTGTGAATATCTGAAAATTAGTTGCAACATAGAGAACTGACTGACAACCTGATTGCCAAGACAGGTGTTCTCTTGTAAATTGGTCCTTTTGAAATGAACATTGACTTCAGTTGAGCTCAGTTTATATGACATTATGCATCTCTTCCCTCCCTCCCCACCCATGTATTTTTCCCTCCTCTCCCACTTCACTAATTTTTTTACCCCCCATCCCCATAACTAGTAAACAGTTCCGCTTATATGGCACTCATATATAGGGACATTGCCTGCTCACAGTGCTACATACATTATTATATCTGATCATAGGACACTATTGTACTTTACAATACTTTTTCAACTTTCTGGGGATCATATTAAAGCTGTGCTGTCTGTTAGGTAGGCACTGAAGCAAACACTCAAATTGCCAGGACATCCTCACAGGTACCCATTCTCCAACGTGGTGAACTGAAACAATGTGGATTGAAGTATCTTGTCCAGGGATACTACACAGATTTGTCCATCTCAGGACCCAAGCCTAAGTGCCTAAAAGTCTTTGTTAGTGATAATCATGTTAGTCTGGAACAATTCTTTTTTTTATTCACATGAGAACTGTTGTGAATACCTGTATGTATGAACAAGGATATCCACATAATTTTGTTGGAAACAGATGATCAGACCAGGGCCAGAATTTGTTTGCAGTGTCACTGGTCTTGAGTGCGAATGTAAACAAAACATGTTGCACGTGATCATAATAGTGTACTAGTCCAACTTTTACGGCCACAGCCGACATTCTTTGTGTTAACCTTAATTGTATTTTGTGTGTTTTGAGACTATTACACTGAACAGTTGCTGGGCTGTTTAGTAATATACTCCAGTCTAAGAAACTCTTGTTTTTGGTGCTGCTTAGACTGTCACATACACAGATTATAACACATGCACATGTAGATCTGTCAAATTCAGTATACATCCCCAACCCACCTTACTGGTTTACTTGTTATTTTTTTCTTCTTTGTTTAACTTATTTAAAATGATTAAATCATGTCTTACCTCACTTTGCAATCTGAAGAAATATGTATGAATTGTCTTTTTTTGTTCAACTGGACAATCAGGCCGTATTCAAAGGAATGCGACTTGTTCAATTTAAATGTCACTGGCATTTGACCAGAGGATAAGCAGCTGTTTTGAACACTGATAAAAACCCTTTGACTACCTGTCCCCTTGTCTTAAAATTCCTTTAATAGTCAAAAGATATTGGTCTGAAGTACCCCATGCTTGTTGTAAGAGGTAACTAACAAGGTGGTCAGACACACTGACTGGCTGACATGTCATTATTCTCCAGTTGTGTAGATCAGTGCTCATGCTTTTGATCATTGGATTGTCTGGTTCAGACTTTGTCATTTACAGACCACTGCCATATAGCTGGAACATTGTTGAGTGTGGTGTTAAACAAGAAACCACCAATATCATCGTTACTTGAGTTCAAGGCAAGAACTGAACCTGATCCTTTATCATGAGAAGTGAATGCTTTATCCACTAAGCTACCACACCACTCACCGCTAACCATAATCAAAACAAGAAAATCTGTGTAATCCATCGATCTCTTCTTCCGTTGTATACTTAAGAGTTGAACAAATATATACATAGATGCTTACACAAAATCAAAATCATGACAGGTGCCCTGCAGATGTCATGTGTCCATGACACAACCATGGCTGCCACAATATTAAGTCCGGAAATGAGTGCCATGAAATTAGTGTAAACACAACATGAGGTATGAGTTAAATAAAGGGCGCAAAACCGATATGATATTGTCTAAATAACTCTATGGCGTTCCAGTGTGACACGCAAAGTTACAGGCACCTTAGAACCTGCAATAAACTGTTATTTATTGACCATTTTAACATTTAATATTGTTTGCTTTGCAAGGGGTCCCCTGGGTACTAACAGTGTAGCGCTACAGAGACCTTGTATAATACCTATATAGATACATACATCATTTCGACGGGTTATCGTACTGGCAGCTCTTAAATCATGCTCACCCTTTATATTACCTGTCTCCTTGTCTTATAATTCCTTTAATAGTCAAATAGATGATTTAAGCTGTTTGTCTACAAAATAATGTATGCATTTACCCTGAAACCAACACGATCAAATGGGTTACCTACAGAGCTTTGGTGTATCAGGTTCTGTGAAGCTATACCACATGCTGCTTGTGGATTGTAACTGTGTAGTGTTTCATTACGAGCTGTTAAAGAGTCTGAAATTTTATATTTGTCATTTACAATGTGTTAAATACCTTCAGTTTGAACATTGTATCTTCTTTCATCATCAGGACCAGGATAGCAGAATGTTTCTATCCAGTTGAATCATTTGCTGCAACACATGCGGACAAACTTGTCTCGATTTACAGCGCTGAAGTGCAAGTCAACCATTAATAATTCTTATAGTGTTTCATTGCAATGTTTTTCAAAGCAATTGTGGTTTGATTAAAATAGTCACAATGTAAAAATAAAATGTTATTTCCATTATTATGTTCTGTGAACATGGCTGCTGGAAACACATGTAGCTAACATAGAGCATGATCAGTAATACCTAGTTTCACAGCAGACTGCCTGCCTCAGACGATAAATACCATAGGCATATAGACCTATTATATCTAAGTGTAAGTTAATAGCTTAACCTATACTATCTGTCATGGTACACAGATATATGTCACAGATGGTTATATTTAGATGCCTAGGACACAACAATTTCGAATTATGCAATTTAGTGTATGCTAAGAGTTCATAGTGTGTTGGGCATGAGTTTCATATTCTCATCTGTACTTCGTCATGATAGACTATAGGCTGTTGTTAAGTCCTGTTATAAAGTTGCCTTATCTAAAGACATGTGTCTGTGATATATCATAAAGTTTTAAAGAACAGAAGAGTTCTTAATTTCAGCTGGACTGAAGATAATTTAGATTTGCCCATCCAAAGACTTGGGTTCGATACCTCAGATGGGTATGTGTGAAGCTCATTTCTAGTGTTCCCCACGGTGATATTGCTGGAATATTGCTGAAAGTAGCATAAAACTAAACTCACTCTATTACTCTTTTTGAACATATTCTCTTGGGTCTGCAATGTAAAAATGACATATGTACGATATCTATGTGATTTTGTAAGGGATGGGACCACCTTCAATATATGATTTTATCATGCATGATCATGCATAAAATATTTGTACAGTATGCCTGATCCTTTGAAGATCCTTAGGTCTTTTATTATACTAGATATTTATGATGGAAAGGCTAAAATGGTTTGTACGAGAATCATAGTGAATGAACATGTTAATGGATAGAATATGGGCTCAATTAGTACAGGAATAAGAACCCTGTCTACTTTACTAACAGTCCCACTCAAACGAAAAAGTATATTAACTGTTAGCAGAGATGTACAAGTATTTTGCGGTGCAGAGTTGTGTCCCTTTGGCATGTCAGAAACCGATAATCACAGATTCAATCCTGGTTTGTCTTTGCATGTCTTGTTTTGTCAAAACCAGACTCATGCTCCCAGTGGTAGACAGCTAAACCCTTCATCATGTAGATCATCCCTAGTACATATGGGATGGTGAGATAGCCGTTTTGTTAAAGCGTTTGCGTCATGATGCTGAAGGCCTGTGTTTGGTTCCCCACATGGGTACAATAAGTGATATCACTCACTCACTCACTCACTCACTCACTCACTCAGTAGTAAATAGGTGATTGTTATTTCTGGGATATAGTACTTAATACATAACACATGATGAAATGAATAATCAAGCAATCTTTTGTTGGAAACTTTATAGTTACCTTGACCTTGTAACCAAGCATGTAATATCCTGTTCTCTCCATGCAAGACTTCACCTGAAGCAAAATGAAGTTTTTTGGCATTGTTTTTTTTTTTTTTTTTTATGGAACATGTACAAGTGTTTAAAACTGAAAGCAGGCACTTGGTGCCTTGGGGTTTGCTATGAAAGTTTCTAGGTAACCCCAAAATCGTTAACTTTTAACATCAGGGTTCTGGGCAGACCTGTGCAAGTTACATTTACATTGTGTTATTTTGTGTGACTATTTGTCAGTCAGTCAGTCAGTCAGTCAGTCAGTCAGTCAGTCAGTCAGTCAGTCAGTCAGTCAGTCAGTCAGTTTTATGCTGCTTTCAGCAATATATCAAGGCAAGGGACACCAGAAATGGGCCTCACACATTATTCCCACATGAGTAATCGAATGCAGGCCTTCAGTAGATGAGCTACCCCACTTTAATTTGGAACAGTAACCAATTATACATAATGATAAGGAATATATATACACACATAATAAGGAACACTGGTAATAAGGTTTTGTATTGTCCGTTGCTGCTGCATAAATCTAAGTGCCTTAAAGTGCTTATCTGAATATAATAACTTTTGGTCATTCTTATGAGTGTGAACTAATTTTGCAATCTGACAGGTATAAGTGATCACAATAAGCTTAAGAAAACAATTATTCTAAACTATCTTTGCCAGAAAACATGTACACACAGAATGATGCAATTGTACAGCAAGCATTGCTACAGACACCCTTCCTATACTATTTAATGGTATTCAAGAAACATATGATTCACTAGTCAACCTTGATAAAGGCCTGCTTTGCTCTGATGCCAACAATTCACGTAATATCAATATTTCTTTACAATATTGGGCTCACTTGACCTGGATTGTGACACAGTTTGCTACAGATGGTGGTACAAACAGCGCTAACAGTTCACAGTCAGTCACGATACATTCCCGAAAAAGTATACCATCAATAACTGTAGCTGCTATATAAACGGATCCATGGAGTGAAATGTGCACTAACAATAAGCTTTTGATGATTTTGGTTATAACTTTCCTTAATGAAAAATAGACATTATAAGATTGATGAAATATGTTATATGAATGAAAAATGAATATATACATGATATTCAAATTACATAAATTTTATATGAAAATGCAATATTCACAAAAATCATGTCATTCAGTGCTGACTAGCGTGATTATTCTATGTAACCTGACATGATAGAATAATAAGCAGTTCATGGCTGTTGTTTTTTTAGGCTGCTAAGAATGATCATACAATTTTACTTTTCAATGATGCAGTGTTAACCTTTTCAATTCTTTCTGAACTGTGGAGTTTTTTAAAAGTATGACGATTAATATAATTCCAGAGTCAACAATAAGTGTCTTTAATATGTAATATTTTTATACGCAAGTCTGACATCGAATTATAACAGAATATCTACACCACCATTCCTTGCCTGAACTGCAATGGCATTGATGTATCAAATCAATGTTCTCCTTCTGTGCAAACGAATAAATTAACAAGAAATTGTTTGAGTTTCATTTACTACTATTCACACCCCTAGCTATTCACATTATTCATGCATGTCCAGTTTCCTTGTATGCACCCATTGTTGGAGGGAAGGACAGCTGATGTGAGCTAATCGTGATTGATGACTATAGGGTGATGGCAATTCATTGCGTTCACATAACAATACACTGTCATTGCATGTAATAATCAGACTGGGTATAATAAACACCTTCAGATTCTGACTCAGTCTGGAGTAATCTTGTCAATGGTGTTACGAGCACAAGGTTGCATGCTCCATAACAAAAACAAATTATTTTGAAACATAACTTTTTCATATTTTTTGCCCCAAGACAATTGCTTTGAATACTGATGAGAATTGAGACTTGCACTACAATTATTTTCCCACTGATCATGGTTTGCATTCATTAGTTGACACGTATTGTCCGTGTTCTGGTTATTGACAAATACATTATCCAGTTATTACATATTACAGACCATTTGATATATATTACTAGGTATTTGCTATCCCAGAATGCAAAAAACTAGAAACAAATTAAAGGATTCACACATTCTATCCATATTTTCATGCATGGTTGTAAATCTTAATTTTTATCAAGAGAAACACTACATACCTAACTATGCCACATGGTTTCATTGTAAGTCATGTTTTCCAGATGCTACAATTTGCCATGCAGAGTTGCTTCCCTTTGGCATGTAAGGAGCCTATGACCAAGGGATAGAATCCTGGCTCAACATGATTATATATCTAGGTTAATCAGTTAATCAATGTTCTCCTCCTGTGAAAATAAGAAAAGGATACATTTGTTGACATTTGGAAGCGTGTCATATGTGTCTTTTATGTATTTTGTATATTGTGAATATTCATATTTTTGTTTATTGGACATTTGCATAATACAATGTATTTGTAACTGGTGTGTAGTGTTTTAGTGATAAATTTTTCATCATATTTTCAAGTTAGTTGGTTGGTTTGTGGTTTAACTCCACTCTCACCATTATTCCAGCTATATGTATTTGGGTCTGAACCAGACAGTCGCATGCTTGTGTTTTCCAGAATGAGTCCTCATAACAAACTACATTACTTGGACTGTACTTCTACTGATATGCTGTCATTTTTATGTTTTATGGCCGTGTTGAACTCTCTCGCCCTGTGCAGTAACATCTCAAACACATTTGGGCTGTACAAACTGAATAAGGCACCAAATATTTGATTAACAATATCACATAAATATGTAGCAATTTAATTAAAGAGAAACATTGTGTCAAACTAAACTGTTTACAGAGTAGCACACTGGTACTTTATCACTAGATGAAACACTGCATTTGTTGGCTTATCAAGAGTATAGGATTCCGTCAATATGTAGTTGCTTCTGTGTTATTCCATGTCCTGGAGTAGTGGGTGGCCTAATGTCAGAACATTTGCTCATCAAGCCAAGGACGTGGGTTCGATTCCCCACATGGGTACATTGTGTGAAGCCTATTTTGGGTGTCCCCTGCCATGCTGTTTCTGAAACATTGCTTAAAATGGCATAAAATCATACTCCCTGTGATAGATGATAGAAGAAAGAATATATTACAGGAAGCTTGTCAAACGTTCAGGCAAATAGAAGCTAGAGTTCTCTGGATCTGAACCACAGATGGGGGCCATAACTTACTTCTGAATCATGGCTACATTTCCTTTTCCTCTTTGCATGAAAGATGTGAAACAGCTTTGTGTAATAACAGACACTGCACTGAATGTGTGAACATATCTCAGTTTATATTCTTCTCAAGAACCACTTATTGACATGATGCCCATGAAGATCTGGGTAAGAACTGATATTCAGTAAACTATGTTTGTCGTTTGTCGACTGACAGGATCTTGTGGTCAGACTTGCTGACTTGGTTTACAGATGTCATTGAATCCCAACTGTACAGATCGGTGCTCATGCTGTTGATCACTAGACTTGATTTACAGATCACCAACATATAGTTGTAGTATTACGAGTGTGGAGTAAAACTAAACTCACTCTCTCAGTTGGGATCAGTTGAACGGAAAGAACTATGTACAGGTTCGGTTTTGGGGTGTGGAATACTGACTTGTCCTATTTAGTGTACTGGTACCAATCTGTATTTTGGCTTTGTTCAGGATACATGTACAGAGACATACCTGAGGTACATGTCTGTAGTACCTCCGCAGTTGATAGTACCCATGCCGACTCTTTAGTCACAGTTTCTGGTACAGTTTTCTATGATGTACAAACCAAATATCATGCTTTTTTCGTATTGTTTACTGTAAACTACCAGCCAAGTGTCGTATGCACTTTTTTGACTGCTTACAGTATATTTTTCAACCCTTGTGGTGTTGCTGCATCTGGTTCTTCTTACTGTCCCAAAAAATGTAAAAAAAACAACAACAATGACTAACGCTTATACATGTGATTGTGATCCATGGCTTTGTGATCCATGGTTTTGTGTGAAACAGTTCAATTACTTCCTTTATTGGTGTGGGTTGGATAAAAAAAAGTGAAAAAAAACAGGGATGTTCATTAGGTTATCCCACATCCAATAGACCTGTGCTGTGTTTGCTTTGTGGAAGGGCCTATATTCACATATGTTTCTGTAGCTATGCTGTTTCATGAGCAGATTTTGTCACTGGTGTGTCACTGATTTTTAATATTTAATTTGTTTTAGAGATGGTGGAATGGCCTAGTAGTTAAAGTATTCACTTGCTAAGCCGAAAACCCGGGTTCAGTTCTCCACATGGGTACAATGTATCAAGCCTGTTGTTGATGTCACCCACTGTGATGTCTGGAATATGATTAAATGTGGCATAAAACCGTGTTCACTCATTCGAATCTGTTTGGCAGATATTAAAGTCTGAGAGTTCCCTGGCTGGTGTTTACACTAAAGGTATGAGCTCCATGGAAGCTTAGCATTATTTTCACTGTTGATGTTTCATTGTTAGTGCACTACAGTAAAGATATTTGTGTGTTTTTTCTCTTGATTTTGTTGAACCAACTCTGGTTAACTTTAACATTTGCATCATGGTTTTGGGACAGTGGTGTTGCCTGGTGGTTAAGCATTCACTCGTCACACCAAAAACCTGGGTTTGATTCCCAAAATGTTGCAAAGTGTGAAACCTGATTCTGGTGTCCTCAGTTGCTGGAATATTCCTATTAGCAATGTAAAATTAAACTCACTCATGGTGTCATGATTGTAGATCAATAACAGATCACTAGTTATTACTGAAGTTTGCATTCAGAACCTGCAAGCAGGATGTAAAGAACAATGCTTTGACAATGGTAGTGCAATAACAGAAGATCAACAGTCCTTACCAAATTTCGCATTCAGAACCTGCAAGCAGGATGTAAAGAACAATGCTTTGACAATGGTAGTGCAATAGCAGAAGATCAACAGTCCTTACCAAATTTCGCAATCAGAACCTGCAAGCAGGGTGTAAAGAACAATGCTTTGACAATGGTAGTGCAATGACAGAGGATCACCAGTCCTTACCGAATTTCGCATTTAGAACCTGCAAGCAGGAAATGAAGAACAATGCATTCACTTATTTTCAGTGATTGATAATCTTCATGTGCTAACTTCTACTTTGTCAGGAAAAATTAAACAAACCTGAAATGTTGAAATGGACAAAAGTGAGTAGGACTATCTAGGTTCCTAGTGATGTATTGATGTAAAATGACCTATGAAACTGATCCTTCACCTAAGAATGTCCGGTAATAGAATTTCAGATACCCAACTGTCAGATGTTTGATTGCAGAAGAGGTACATGTTCGTAGAAGTTGGTGTCAGGCCGTCTCATAATGTAGACTACATGAAAGACAGCATATCATATCAGCAAAAATTGATTTCAGTTCAGCCCGTTCAAAACATCACACGAAAGACGAATTTCACGCCAATAAAGAAAAAAGATGAAAAACGATTGTTCATTTGATTTGTCAACTGTCAGAAGCAATTGCAGAGCGGCTTGGAGTCTGCTAAACCAAGATTAAATGAAAATGATAAAAAGTGAGTACGAGTGCTATCGATTGAAGCTGTCTCCACTGTTCAGCCACTGTTTCTTACATGTAATTATTTCCTATTACAGATGCAGGTGTCCAATGGAATTCTGTAACCCAATCTCCAAATCTGAGATGCTAAAAGTCAGAAGAGATTAGATTGGCATGATACGCATCTAATAGCGTCCACTGCATCATGTCTCAAATACACATGTGTTTGCAATCTGAGCATATCTCAGTAGTTCTGACAACCTGAAAAGAAATGAAATTATGGCTTCATTTGGAAAACATTGTTTTTTTAAAAAAACTCCAACATACTTTAATACATTGTGTATCTCCTTTAAAGAACTGAGAGGCCCTGTGACAAGAGCATCACTTTAAACAGCTCTCTCAGTGCTTGTGAATTCTAATCATGAAACAAACTTTCTTGAAAGATTTCAACTCTGTAGTAACTCAATTTTGCACTTCATGTCCTCAAGTAATTGATTCATTACAGCCATTACAAAAATGTCTTCTTATAGGATGTAAAAAATATGAACATTTTCCTTACATACTAGATGTAAGGAGTGAATGAGTAAATGTGTTGGCTTTATGTTATTTTGTAAGTCAGGTATGTTACATCATGTCCGCTGACTGTATCAGGGAAGTGTGACAACATGCAGTTTCTGCATGAAACCCAAAGCCTGAAAATGGTACTGACAAACTTAGGAATATAATCTGGAGTCAAGTTAGTTTTAACCTTTTCTTTGAACAATATTTCAGTTATATAATGATGTACTTGGAGGATAACAAGTAATACGTTTCTGAGAAATACAGAATTTAGAAAAATAATGAGTATTCATTCAAAGGTTTCTGGTATGCCTAAGGGCGACAACTTTGCACAGTTAATACAGTGCCTCAGACACCTAACCCATGCATTGTACTGTTATCTGCATGAACTCAACTTACCTTTATTTACACTTCAGCATTAGAGGTACATGTTTATATCATTATTATGTACATCTTATATATTTTACATATATGTATGATACACAAAATGGTAAGATATATATATATTGCTTGGCTGCAATAATGAACTATATCTGCACATGCAGCTGAAGGTAAATGAAGAGTGTTACTCTTGGGCCTTATTGTTTGGTTACCAGGGGTTACCATAGCTGTCTTTATTGGATGAGTCTTTAATCAAGTTGGCAATTAACTGTTGGAAGGATAAGGTAACTCTTTGTATCAACATTCCAGTTACACATTTTGTTTCACCATGTTCAGATCATAAATTGAAACTGTCAATTTCAGAAATTAGGCACGAACATGTAACAGTTACTTGATGCCACATTTATGACTCTTTAAATATGCAAATCAATAATGAAGAAAATGATCTGTCAATCAACCAAGAGGCTAAAAATCATAATTGTTTCCATTTCTATGTGAAGTGAAATCAATAATGATTGTCCCTAATCTCTGTTATTAATTACTTGTCAAACATGGACCCAGGAATATTGACAGTGTGCATCTATGTATCTGTGATCCAAAATTGCAGATTTCGGTCCAGTTAATACAGAAGTGTTACATTGTGCTGTGTTTGATAAATATATTATACCCATGTTCAGCCCTCTTTCCATGAAGACTAATTGATGCAGCTATGTTAAGCATGTTCTGACCTCGTTCAATGAAGTGCAATTGATACAATTATGTTCTGCCCTCCTTCTATAAAGTCCAACTGATACATCTATGTTCCCTTGATCTGCTATTGCCCTTTGAAGTCTACATGAGAAAATCAAAGTTCAATAATCATTATGGTATTTAATAGGCAATTGAAGTTGCTATTGTCACACATAGTCCGAAACCAGCTGTTTATGTCACAGCCTCAGGTACAATAGATCTAACATAGTTCTTAGTAAGCAACTCACACCTGCACTGGTGCAACCCACAGGATATTCACCACGGATTCCTGTCCCAATCGGAACACTACTGCACCAGAACAAGTACACCTGCCAGTTTCAGTTGAAACTTGACTGTGTAGAGGAGTGTCCCTCAATGAGAAGCCACTGTGTGCTCTTGCTAAGCATGATCGGTTGCTAGGCGATCAGTGACAGTATTCTAAACATTACAAGAAGTGTTTTGACAGAAACATCAGAAGCAAACAGGACTTAAAAGTGAGTCATGATAGGAAGAATTCAATTTTTATGTGAAGGGAGGCTAACACATATCAATATATCTGGATCTCAAACTAAGTTCATTTAGTCAGTTATTTATGTTTGTCTACATACATCAGGGAAATTGGATGTCAAAAAATGAATTGGGTGACAGCTGTTGGATTTACAGATCATAATTGTTTCTATAAGAAAACAGATTATTTGAGTTTTTTGTACAGGTAATTAGTACAAACTGCTTTTAGCTTGTTATCATAAGTAAAAGGGTGAGTATGTGAAAATGATAAACATCTCATGTAGAAGATACACTGGTATGCTGTATGAATGTGCTGTACAAACCATCAGTGACAAATGCTGATATGATGGTTCGTAGTCATGTGGTTTAGAGTGTTTACAAAGGATTCAAGGAATGGTATCTTGGTCTGTGGAGTTTTATTTCCTACAGCAAACCAAATAACAAAACTAACAATGTTGACCTTGCTCTCTTGGACGTCTGCAAACTAAAGATATACAGTAATGGTTGAGTTTACCTGAGTTGAATAGTTTTTCAAATGTTTGTGTGTGTTTGAATGAATGGTTGAGTAAGTGGTTGAGTGGTTGACCAAGCGACTGCGTTAGTAACTGAAAACCATTAATCACCAAACTGTCAAAGCTAGCTCTTCAGTAGTTTTAAAGGCTAATGCAAATGGTCAAATGACCTTGAGTGTCATCCACAACTAATGCAACTAGGCAGGACATAAGAACTGATTTCACACTTGAATGGTGTCATCGAAACAAGAACACAACAATTTCCAAGTATGTGTCTCTACAGGAATTTCTTCCATTTTGTCAGGATGTGTTGGTCTAAAAATTCTATCTGACAGATATGCTGGCCATAAAACTGCTGTAGTAAAAGTAGAAAAGGCATAGTTTCTGTTCTAGAATCGCCATACTATATTGTTTTACCAGGTCAATGTAAACTGATGCTTGGAGTGAAACAGTTTGCTTTTACCATGGTATGCTCAATATTGTGGTACAAGGCCCTGGGTTTGGAGAGTTTCGGTATATTAGATATGATCATAATGAAGGAAAATGAACCAAACCTTACATTGTTTAATAACATGGACAAAAAGGTAAACCATAATCATGGTTATTTTGAATAACCCAAGTCGTCCTTTACAAAGGTTAATAAAATGGAGGTATGAAACTAAAAAAAATAGAGAATTTGGGATTGCATTACAGTGTACCGAACTGAAGGCAAAATACAACAGTTCTACCAATACTGTGGCATGATACAACCAACAAATTTCACCCCAAATAGGTGCATATAAATATTGTACGATGATTGCCAGACAGAATGGATGGGCAAAAGATGACTGGACATGACGTTCAAGTTCCAAGTGAATATGGTTCTGGGGGCTGCTACTCTTACCTTGGTGCAGATTAACAATGATAGAAGCTGACAGTGTAATTGGCTGGGTATGAAGTTGGCAGTAGGGGGGCCCATTCCCTTGTCTTATCACCTTGTATCCTCCAGCTCCTACCGCTAAAACTAACTCGCAGCATACACACAGTCTTATCCCGACATCACCTACCTTGTCACACAGAACATGCAGAAACTCTCAGGTGTGTCATAATGTAATCAAAGTATACATATCTTGATGCCTCCACATTTAAAAAATATACCCCCATCAACATAAATTGAACAAAAATGAATCACAAGGCATCAGTACTAGTTTTCCTGGACTTCTTTCAGCAATATGCTACATGTAATAGCACTTTAGAGAGATGTAGCGATTACTCCAGTATCCCTTTGGAGCCAGTGTTGGCAATAGTAAGCACTACCCAACCCTGTTTGTTTCTGTATGTAGGTGTGTTTGAGTTGAATGCCAAAGTGTTCCAGGCTAGTATTACTACACGACAAGTTGGTTCTGCAATGCACAGAAAATAATAGCTGAGGGAGGTAGCTTGTATCTGTTTTGGTGTGTATGATATATGATAAGTGTGTTTTCTAGTACAGTAGAGCATGAACATAGCTGTAACCTGTTCATGTGAAGACAGGCTGTGATCTCTACATATGCCACACATTGATCTCATCACCAACATGCGCATATGGAGGTGATCTCACATGTTTGTCAGGCCAGACCAAATCATTTTGTTGTTTTACTGAGTATGAGATGGTATAACATGCAGAGGGATATTGAGACAGTAATAATTGTGAAATAAATAACATGTAAGTGATTCTCTGGAATATGATTGGCTGAAGAAGCATTTGTTGTTTCATTTATTATCCCATGGACCAACAAAAATGGGCCCACCCACTAACAGATTACTGCTTCCTGATTGGTTGATAATGGAATGGGCAGGGCTTGTGCTGCACTACAGTGCATACTAGTTTTTGAGTATGTATTCATGTTTACAGTTTTGTGTGTCAGTGATTGAATAAGTGGAACTAAAATTATTGTTGACATTTTTACTCATGAGACTTTTGCATTATGAATACATGAGTGAGTGAGTGAGTGAGTGAGTGAGTGAGTGAGTGTGAAACTCTAGGAATGGGCTTCACACATTGTACCCATGTGGGGAATCAAACCAGGGTCTTCAATATGGACTAAGTCTATATTTGAACATAAAATATGAATATACACTGTTCATTATGCATGAATAAATTACATATTATACAACACACATAAATGAACATATCATCCATTGATCGACTATGTGATGTTGACAGTATTGATAAGTTAAAATAGTTTTAGTAAAAATAAGTTCATGTCGAAATGTTGACTAAATGGTTCTTTTCATAATGATGACAGATACATTGGTGTTTTTTTTCAGAAATTCAGCTTTTTCATAGCAAAGGATTCAAAAGACTGTTTATGAGTTCGAGCTGTCAGTCTAGTTTCTTAAGGAGGAATTTTCTTTCAATAATTTAGGTTAGACAATAGAGAAGAAAGTGTAGTTATTCTTCCTTGTTGTTAAGGCTGCAGATTATACATTTTTCTGTCTTACAGACCCTGAAGCAAATGTGTCTTAAAAAGCCCACTCAAGTCTAGAAAATGTCACAAGTCTAGATTTCTACAGTTTCAGGACATTGAAGAAAGACCCTTTTCTTTAAACTTTATATCCTTTATATTTTTTCACTATGAACTTTTATTTTATGTGTTCATTTCAGAGAATAGTTGTAGGTCTAACCATACATATTCCATGGTAAAATACACTGTCATTAAATTTCTGAAAGACAGTTTGCCTTGAAGAGCTCCACTCATGTTTCTTGTTAAGAGGATTTTCACTCTCAGAGTTAAGAAATAGGTGTGCAACAGATAATCACAGAGGATGAATTGGTTTATTGGCAGTACAAGAATTCACCCAAACAGTCAGAGTACAATAATAAACTATCCTTTAGATCACAAGATGTATTTGTCTAGTTACAGAGGCCAAAGTGAATTATTGGTACTGATGCTATCAGCTAGACCATATCAACGGGGCATGGAGAGACATAGTTCAGATGGCTCTGACCTGGAACTGAATTAGTCAAATATGTGTCTGACTTTAACGGTTGAACTCTGTTTGCAATTTGCATGTGGCAGGGAAATGTACATGAATATTTCTATCATGTTAATATGTCTTATTAGTCCTGGTCAATTTGGGTTCTTGCTTATCAAGATCATTTCAAAGTGAAGAAATACTGTATTGTTTTAAACATTTGATCAAACATTTATTTAATTATATTATTAAATCAACCTTGAAGTAAACCTCATTTCTGATGCTGTTTCTCTTTCAAAATATGAAGGCAAGAATTTATGGATGTTAACTTCTTTCCATCCCCAAATTCTTGCCTTTATGTGTATCACCTCTAAATGCTCTTAAAAAATGTTAAAATATCACATGGTTCATTTGGATTTTTAACAAATTAAACATTTTTTTTGTACACATTTGCCCATTCTTATGTAATGTGTTATCTGAGTGTGATCAGTTTGAAAGGGCAAACTAAGTAAATGCAACAAATTGTAAGTGTAAGTTAACCAACATAACCAGAACCGATTTCTGTCTCTGGGTATCATTTATGGAAAGAGTGTTTTTAAACCTGCCAGCAAAACTGTAAATGTTTTGAGGCATGATCTGAATCAGAGCTTCTCATTTCTCCCTTCTCATTGGAGGTGTCAAAATTCCCAACCGAAAAATAGATTTTTTTCTTTTGAAGAATGCATGTTAACACCTCCAAATCTATATTTGGTAAAAGAAGGTCACAGTTTTGAGGAGGTGCGCATTTAATTTTACAATGTGTAGCACTTTAATATGAATGGATTTAATTTTAAGTATTTGTGAGCATACCTTTAATGCAAACAATTCCCAAATTGATGTATAAGTGTTATTAAATGTTATCTCTTGCACCACAATTTCCAGTCTGAGTGCTACAGAACACCTATCTCCAAACTATTCCAGAGAGCCCCAATCTCAAAACTGCATCCTTTAGAATCCCAGTCTCAAGACTGCATCCTATAAAACCCCATTCTCCACACTGATTCATAGAAAACCCCAATGTCCATACTGCATCATGGGAAAACCCCATTCAAAATCTCCAGACTGCATACAAGAAATCCTCAGCTTCCAGACTGCTTCCTACAAAACACCAGTGTCCAGACTGCATCCTAGAAAACCCCAGTCTCCACACTGCATCCTAGAAAACCCCAGTGACCAGACAGTATCCTAGAAAACCCCAGTGTCCATACTGCATCCTAGAAAACCCTGTGTCCAGACAGCATCCCAGAAAACCCCAGTCCCCACTGTGACTGCATCCTAGAAAACCCCAGTGACCAGACAGTATCCTAGAAAACCACAGTTGCCATGCTGTATCCTAGAAAACCCCAGTGTCCAGACAGCATCCCAGAAAACCCTAGTCTCCAGACAGCATCTAGTCTGTCTCACAGTCCTGGAGCCATATTATTTCCCTACAGCCCTTCCTGCAGGGCTAAGGCTCTAAAGGAAGCAGGAAGCAAGTCTAGATGTCAATAGGTTCTGAATCTCTGGTCTGCCTTGAGCTCCTTTTCAATTTAAATAGGTTTGTTTCTCACTATCAAAATTGTATATTCAGAGACTAAATGTTAGTCTAGACAACACCCTAAAGCCCCAGTCCAATTATGCATGTACTTTAACCCTGAATTTTCATGAGTAACCCTCAACAACAACTTGGAATGTTGGCATGGTACATAACAACTGAACATCTTGATATTATGTCAAAAACCTTCACGGGGCTTGTATCTGGATCCCTCATCGGCCATATCTGAGCACAATCACAGACAGTGTAGGACATACCAAACACTATCATGTTCTACCCTGCTTACTTCTGCTCAGGTAGCCAGCTAGCCCCATACATTATAATTAAGGCATTAGAGCATCAAAGAAGGGCCTCGGACAAAGATCTGGGAATGTCGGAAATTTGCCTGTTTGGATTTCCCATGAAGTAGATGTAGGTTGCTCAGTATTTCAGGCTTTTAACTAATTCCCTGTCTGTGATCTTGGAAAAATTAGTTTCGACAGCGAAAGGAAATAGGGATGTGGAAAAATTTCCCTTAGAAATTTTGCCATTTTTCACTTGGCGGAGAATTAATACCATCTCACATATTTCTCTAGAAAAGAATCTTTAGAAAAGAAATATTGAACAATAGTTTCCTTTTTCATAACCTGCCCAAAATTTGTTGTAGATTTGTCTTAATTATTTTAATATTATTTAGGGAAAATATTTTCAACATGACTGATTCAGTATTAAGACATTTCATATATTGTTCAAACTGATGTCAAGGAATATTTCAGGAGCTCTGCCTACATTTCACAACAGGAGGTACAATCATGAATACTCTGTATAGAGTTATTTCAATGAGAGTCATACAAATCACTGCTTCAAAGTTGTTTTGATCAGGGTGAAAAACATTCAAGGCCTTTTTTAAAAAGCTTTATGAAAACATATGAAAGACCTAACTAATTAGAGACAAACATGGTCTCTGATGTAATTCCTTATGTTGAACATAACATATTCACATGCTTTTTCATGTGAACAATGGATTTACATGTGTTTGTGAACATATACCAATGCAGGTATTAAACACAGGTAATCACAGTTAGACACGGGCAGTCATAGGTAGTCACAGGTAGACATATACCATCACAGGTAATCAAAAGTATAGACTCAGATAGCCACAGTTAGCAAAGATATTAAACTAACAATCTGCCTTAACTAATACACAGTCTATGGTAGGATTAATAATATCAATGTTCTATATCCAATAACTTTTCATTTTGAACAACTGGACTGTCTCAGTCACAAAACACAAAGCATTTTCTGAATAAGGTTACCTCTCATGAGAGTTAAATGACATTGTGTGTCACATGAAGGCTGGAAGCAGGAAATAGATCCCTTTCAGATTTGTTATTCATGAGATTCACTTATGATAACATCTACAGGATGTAAAGGAACAATAATTCATATACATATTTAAACATCATGTATATAGGAATTTAATGGCATGTGGTTACTGTCCACCATGAGGACACACAATTCAGTATGAAATTTCTTTTCACTTTTTTAAAATTAAATTACCACAATGAATTTTTTAAACAAACCTGAAAATGTTTAAACAATCAAGAAAACAATCTTAATGTTCTTGGCAGTTAAGATGAGCATTGAATTGCTAGCAGTTTTGATTTGATGACATGTGTCAAACAAGTCAGCTAGTCTAATGACCCTTTTCCTGCAACATTCCAGCTCACTGATGGGGTATACAATTGGATCGCAGAAAAGCCAATATAGAATGTTTGTTTGTTGTATTTACAAAGGGAAACACATAGAAAACTAAATAACATAAGAATGAAGCAAAATGTCAAGAAAGTGTATATAGGTATGCTATGTTTGGGCAGAATAAAGTAAGATAAAATAAAGACAGTCAGCAGAAGGATATCTCCGTTGAGATATTCGCAGTCACATTCAGGATATCTTGCGTATCTGTTTGACAGAATGATACACTCTGTGTTCAATGATGTGAGAGGAGTAGTTTCCAATCACAGTTTCATCAACATATTGAGACTGTATATACAACTCAGTCATTACCACTTGCTGGAGTGTTCATATCACATTGCCGCAGCTTTGTACAGACGTCATTTACACGTTTTGGTGCCACGGTTTGGTTGGCACTGTTCCAACCTTCATGGTTTTGTTGCTGGTCACCAGTAGGTAGCAACATTTGCATGCTTGTAACTGAAAAAAATTCTACTTTCTGTAATTCTGTGCCATTTTCCTTTTACCAAATCATACCAATTCACACACAACCTATATCTATGATGATATATATTCATAGTGATGGTACATTTTAAAAAATGAAATAAACTTTTTTGGGTCTCTTTGATGATACAATTGAAAAGGTGATAAATACATTTAATATGGTTTTGTATATCGCTGGCTCTGTAATGGTATTGGCATTATTAATATTGAACAGTGTAATTCTATCTGCTATTGTTCTGACTTTTCCCCAGTTGGGTTTAAATATGATTAATAGCTGATCATAAGGGAAAAAAGACCTTGTGGTCTTTGTTTATGGTGAAGGTTGGCATATGAATACTTCAGTGTTCCATAACTTCATTTGCAAAGGAGACACACAAAACTTGTTCTGGAAATAGTAGAAATGGTAATGAGGACATTTTCTGGGGAAAATGGTATGGCATTGCAGTATAACTTTTAAAACATTGTATTCCAGGCAATTTCTACTTGTAATGTGATGGGGAAAACTTTGAAGGTTGATTATTGAAAGTTGAAAAACACATCCAAAGCTGATTGATATGGCCAAAGCAGGAAGGGTAAAGAAACAAACATTATTTAATTATTATGGAACCAAAAAATAATGTATGCGACATTATACAATGTCAACATATCATCAAACATTATCCTCAACAATACAAAGCATTATTACAACTAAAAAATACGTAATGTTTATGTATTGTCCCAAAATTTGTTTTGTACTTCTAATTTCCTTACTGGAAACTATAATAGAAAAATGTTTATGACCTAAATAATCAAAAAAGATTATCAATATCATGCTTGGAGTTATGTCAGCAAAGAAAATGTATTAATACACCAGCCTCCAAATAGAAGGATGTTGTCTGACTCTATAGAAATGCACATGTAAACATGTGAAAATCACACATGCTTATTGCAGACGTGAATCAAAAGGCCTTGTTTTTCTGCACAATAGTGATCGTGTCACGAATATTTTTAGATTAATATTATTACAGGATTGGCAAAGAAACTGAAACCAGCAAGGCCATCAAAATAGGCACGGACAATAATTGAATTACAGTCCAGATATTGAATAATCTAGATACATATTTCTTGATCCTGTCTCTCATGCGATGGACCACGTGTAGTTCTTGACATATTGTAAGCATTGTTGGTGCTCTTGTATGGGTGTTAGGGTGAACAAAGGCTGATTGTCAGGTGTGATATGAGGAAGTTAATATTGGCAAATTTTATCATTTTATAATTTTATCTCAGCAAGGATGTAATGAGCTTGATGCAGGACAATGATACTGTGTGCTAATCATTATACATATTTTGCATATTGTATGAGGTCACTCATGTTTTGATGAGTAAGTGAGTGAGTGAGTGAGGTTTTACACTGCCCTTAGCAGTATTTTAGCAGTATTGACACGTCTTTGGCGTGATCAGTGAACGCTTAAACTAGACTCAAACTGATATTGTTGGAATATTGCTGCAAGCAGCCTAAAACTCAACTCAATCACTCAGTTCTAGAAATTAACAACTGTTTTGGGCCCAATTTGGATTTGTTCTATAGATAAATATTGTTGTATATTTGTAAATAAGACAACTTTATTTCTGCAATTACATATCATCCTTCTTCCAAGGTATGATAAATCATTCTGTATTTTATGAAAAGAGAGCTCTCTGTTTGAAAACATGACGTATGTTTCACAATCTTTGTCACATCTTACATTGCGGATGTGAAAACAAATACATGTAGTAGTAACAGAATCAATGCAAATAGTCAAATTTACACTTTATTTCCTTTTCATCCAAAGTAAAAATCACTGGAGTGAAAAGCTTATTCATTCTTAATAGATTTGTCACATGACACAGCTCGGTTTGAAATATATATGATCATATTTCAGAAGTATTTCTTTGTTTTCTGTCTATGACTTTATGACTGAGTGAAATCTCAGTTAGAATCAGGAGCGAAAATGATGTTCAGAATATTCAGCTTAGAGAAGAGCCCAAACAAAGTACACCATTTTCTTTCTAAATGCCGTTCAAAGATTAAAATGCCCTTCAAAGATTTAAATGCCCTTCAAAGATTTAAACTATACTGTGTGTAGAAGATGTCAGCATGTAATTTAGGACAACAGTACTGATAAAACTGAATTATATCTACATAGTTGTGAATATGTACTAAATAAACCAAACTGACCCATCACAGATACTATAACACTGTTTGTCACATAGTCATACAGTGTTATACACAGAGGTAATAGATGGTTGCTAGGGAACAGTTTGTTGTTCAAATAATGGTGATGGCAGAGAGACTGATTGACAGTTTATTGTAGGTGTGTTAACTCACCTTGTGACCAATTCCAGTTGAAATTAATTCTGAAGCATTTTTGTGATTCCTGGGATTTTGTGCGAAGTATGGACTCGAATACCATAAATCCAAGAGCAAGGATTCCAGCGTACCTAGTTTTCAGGGTGATTGATGAAATCATGCATGTATGATTTTATCATGCAAGTAACCCATAGCTACAAAAACATCATCTTACATTTCACAAATGGGAATTCTGACATCAAGAAACTTGCTTCATAAATACACGGCACCAAATATTGTTAGAACTCGCATATGTGTTCTTATACAACTTACGGTAATCAAAATGAATTAAATCACTTGGAAAATTGCTTTGAAATTCAGATTTGTCACTTGTTCAGAAAGAAAAGTTGAGAAAACTGTTTATCTCTGCAACATAAATTCTATAAGTTTATTACCGAGCAGGAATGTTTTCTCAGCGATGTTGTCAAACTTCTTGTATGGGAATGTTCCAGTAGTTTGGCGGAGAGGTAAAACTTGAGAAAAAGAAAAAACATATAAATTATGAAAACATTCATCAGTGTTTGGTGTACATGGAAGCAGGTGAAAACAGAGTGTACCTTTCTCGTCAACTAACAGAATTCATCATGAAGCTTACGGTGAAACAATTATATGGTTCCGTGATTTCAAAATGGCTAGGGTCATTATCTGGTCTGTGTAAGTTTTGCTTACATTTACCAAACATGTACCAAACATGACTCACTGGAACATATTACTTTAAAGCGCTAGACTAAACATTGTTTAAACTGGACAACCTTTCAACAAAAGTCTCGAAACTGAACTCATTTCATTCTGGCTGGATTTTATGAGGTGTTTTTTACCCGCTGTAGATGTGGTTTTAGTTAGGAAAGCGTGCACCATTTCAGGGTTACATAAACATTCTGTCAACAAAATTCTGTCTTCAATACCAGCTAAACACCGGGCTCTAGCTAAAGTAAACACTGTATAAACAGAGCACCTTTACATAAGCAAACCAACCATTGCATTTAGAGATTGGAGAACATGCTTGAAGCACAGCTTGCTAGCATCAACTGAAAACACTGCAGTTTATAATGCTTATTAGAAAAATTCAAGGTCAGTCTAAGAGATACATATTGTGACATCTGGTTAATACTGACTATCAGTGAAACAAAAGATACCTATATATTTATAACAGTTTTAAAACATTAACAGAGATCAATAGTTCTGTGATCCTATCTCTGTAAGACTATGACACAACTTTAGAACCCACTGGATTTGTAATAGTAATAGTAATAGTAATAGTAATAGTAATAGTAATTGTAATAGTAATTGTAATAGTAATAGTAATTGTAATTGTAATTGTAATTGTAATAGTAATAGTAATAGTAATAGTAATAGTAATTGTAATAGTAATAGTAATTGTAATAGTAATAGTAATAGTAATTGTTCGATTCTATGGTGCTCATATCGAGTCACATTGCCTGCTCTCAGTGCTACATGTATTATTATCTTGGTCATAGGACAGTATCATTCTTTCCAATACTTTTCAACTCCCTGGGGAGTATACAGCCCTGCTCCCTCTTAGGCGCAATGAACTAATCACTCACATTGCCAGTACATCCTCACGGGTACCCATTTTACAGCTGGATGAACTGAGACAATGTGGATTTAAGCATCTTGTCCTAGGATACTACTCAAACGTCCCAGTACCTTAACCATACTTGACCTTTGGTATGAGCAGGATGTGCATACCCGTTCCCTGAACAACAGGTGTCAACAGCCCTGAATTTCACTTATCCATTCATATAATTTTCATCACTGTATTCAACTATTATGCTCAGTGGCATCTGATTTGTTAATTATGAACATTCATTTTGTTTCTTGTCGACATCATGAATAACACAGAGCAAACAAAGAATGACTAGTAATGTTTAAAATTTGTAACATAACAAGTTAATAAGTTAGTTTAGATTTACACCACAACTAGCAATATTCCAGCAATATCGCAGAAAGGGACACCGGAAATGTCCGTCACACATTGCACCGATATGGGGAACCGAACCCGTGTCTTCAGCATGATGAATGCTTTAACCACTGGGCTACCCAACTGCCCTTTGACATAAAAAACCACAAACAGCTCTATGACGATGAAAAGGTCCTTATCCAGAAATAGCTGTCATCATTCTGTTCTTGCCCATATACAAAATATCCATGAGAAAGGCATATTTTTAACATTTATGCATTATGTTTTATATGTAAACAATTTGGTTTTCTTCATCAGAATATATATATGACTTGATGAACCTTTCAAAACATTCAGATGATACAATGACCTTGTCCCCATTCAAACCGTTGAACAAAGAGTTGAATCACATTAAAAAATCTCAATATGGGCAGTGTTATAAATTCAATTACTATATTTTGATCCACTGTTTTGTATACTGCACTTAAATTAATCTTCATGCAAAAAATCACCTCACCTCACCTCACCTCACCTCACCTCACCTCACCTCACCTCACCTCACCTCACCTCACCTCACCTCACCTCACCTCACCTCACCTCACCTCACCTCACCTCACCTCACCTCACCTCACCTCACCTCACCTCACCTCACCTCACCTCACCTCACCTCACCTTTAAGAAAGCAACACTAGGGCAGTGAGTTAGTCCGGTGGTTACAGCATTCAACAATCTTGCCAAAGTTCTGAGTTCATTTCTGATGATAATGATGTGAAATCTTGCTAAAAGTGGCATGAATCAAAACTCCCTGTAATAAAGGATGTTTTAAAACTGTGTATGAATGCATCTCGACACTTACTGTTCTGTACGCCATAACTTGCTAATGCTCTTTTGCTCTGCTGGTATTCCAACTCAAAATTGTTGCTGTACAACAAGTTATTTGTATTTAATTTGATTTTAAGTCACAAAGTCTGTTTTCCAATCGTAACTAGGTGCTGTTATTGTTCTTTGGGCGTCATCTGTTCTAATGATAATTTCCGCCTGTCATGAGTTTTTCAAATTTGTTTCACTTTCCGTAATTCACAGTCCAAAGCCTTGAGTATTATGAACCAAACTATTTTGTTGTTGAATGCTAAAATAAGGATGTGAATTCCACAAAATAGCAGTTATGGACAGTATGATTAAATTCTAAGTGTTACCTCCCAAACTATGTTACAGAAAATGAACACAAGATTAATTGCTGAAGCAGCAAAGACATTTTACAAAGTACCCTACAAACAAAACATCACAGAAACATGTGATAAATTCTGAGAATGTGTTCAAACACACAGTCAGTTTCACACTGAAAATAAACACAATACCTATTGCCATAGTTACTGAATCTGCTGCAACTTTCACATTTTTCATCACCATAGCTTATGGTGCCTTGCATGTGAAATATTTTGCCAACACTTATCACACTATGATCGCAAGCTCTTTGGAGGATGTCCATTAGAAATCATATTAACAGTTCCCATGTCCAGTTCCAGACAGGTGGTATGTGTAAAGATAAACCCATGTAGAACTGTAGCATATTCTATACCACAAAACAACATTTCTACCTGCCCATCTAAACAATATACATTGCTGAATAGCCTTACCGTCTAATTTTCTCTTGCAAAAAGTAGGATGTATTTTTAGTTGGAAGCGTTCATCTAACTGTCAGTTTCTGTGTACAGGTTCTGTACGGAACAAGCTTGTGGTATTCTACACAAGAGTGAGTCTATGGATGAGCTGGACCGAGGGATACTGCAGAGTCAAGTGCTGTAATTAGTGATGTCTTGGGAGCAGTGAATTGTACAGCTGAAAGAGCAATACTTGGCAGAGGCACGTACTACTTCCACTGCAGGGAAAATCCTCAACTATCGACACAAAGTTTTGGATACAATGTCTGTGAATGACGACGGCTGAGGACAGTGAACCGATATGCGTCGACTGCGACCACCAAATTGGTTGTACCATCCTCTTGATGTCAGATACTTAACGGATAACTAGTGACGGTACCGTGATGTGAACAAAGCTATGTGTGGGATTTCCTCATCAGATCCAATGTGGCCTATTCAGGGATTATCTGTGACGTTTTCGCTCCTGGGTCTGCTGTGGAGCACGTGCCCATCAGGTAAGACTGTTATTGTGATTATAATTATGTTTCATACACAACAGCTTTCATCATCATCATCATCATCATCATCATCATCATCATCATTGTCATCGTCATCACCACCACCATCATCATCATCATCATCATCATCATCATCATTGTCATCATCATCATCATCATCATCATCATCATCATCATCATCATCATCATCATTGTCATTGTCATCGTCATCACCACCATCATCATCATCATCATCATCATCTTACATTTCTGTAATAGATTATTTGATCTCATGTGCAAAAAATTTCAACGGTATTATCATCATCATCTTAGAACATTTCTACTTCAGATTGTTTTAGCAGTTCACTCATTTTGTGTATAGTATTGAAAGGTAGAAACGCTGATCTTTTACACACTGGATATAATCGGACACATCACCATCATATAATTCCTTCATTTATGTATTGATGGGACCAAGCAAACTTGTACATTTATCTGTGTATAATCAATTCTCATGTGTTCATTTCTTGTAATGTGCTTCAACAGATCAGCCGTGTTTGCTTTAGGAGATTATGAGCTAAATGCTTCATTTCACTGTAATTGACATACACATTAGAAATGCTTTTAGTGCTTTTTAGATATTCTATATATTATATTTTGATAAATTAATACCACTTTGTGAAAGGCGATTTTGGAGATTGTAATTGAGTTCAGAAGTAATATGTTTTTCAGCCCCTCATTGCTACATTCATGACTTTTGGTACCAATAATTTTGATATTTAGAATGTTTTCAAAGAGCAGATATGAACTTAATGTGTCTGAGGTTAATATCGTAATAATAGCAATCATCATAAAACGTCTCTGGCAATATTTTAATTTAAGATACAGCCTTTTCAAAAATGTTCATTTGCATCTCATTGAGGGCGAGCTGGAATGATTCTGGTAATTAAACATTTGCAGGACTATGCCAAGCCAATGAAAGAATTTCACACTAAGGATTAACAAGAAATTGTGTGGATGTGCTTTAGTAATTAATTGGAAATAGGGTAATGGTTTTTCCAGGACACCTCACACAACAGCTGTTGCCCAACACAACAGCCATATTCATATTGAAAGGGAGAAGAGAGTCTGACAATTTATATTTAAATTAAGACTCTCAAACCTACTTTACTAATGCTATATCTTTGAATACATGACACTGATAGAGTCAAATAATTCAATTTTAATTGAAAATGAGCCCAGTGTTGGGAAAATAAACTTTAGGAAATCTATCCTTACTTCATTAAGGCCTTTTGAACTGCAGAAAGGGTTGTGCGAAAGGGAAAGTGAAGTGGTTAAGGACTTTGTGACACATTAAGCCATTCGCTTGCTTTTTACTCCATGGTCTTATATCTTTCACATCAACCCTCTGCCAGAAGCTCTTGTCTCCCCATACCCATATCTTCCCAACTCTCAGACTCCACCCACGCTGCCTTGGCCCTTCCCTCTCCTATCCCCCTCACAGATTCCATGACTCTATAAGCATGTCATCACTCCCCATCTGTTTCTCAACTACATACTTGAGTAACTGTTCCTGTGTGATTACCAGAAGTATGAACATTTGGGAAAATAATTTCCTTCATTTCAATGCTACTATTAAAAATAATCTGTATGAAATTGTAGGATAAAAAATATGCGAAAAATATTTATGGCTTTTTATGTTTTATATCATATCCAGAACATGGATTAAAAAAATAAAGAATTTGAAAAAACGTCGCCCTGTTTCCGGTGGTCGTCCTTAGATGAAATTTTTCCCATGTTCTTCAAATAAAACACATGATGCCTGACAAGGAACACCCTAATCAAAGTACTTAAACAAAATTGGATTGAAAGGTAGTGAAAATAAACAAAAAGATATGCATCAATCGAAAGCATAATGTAGCAATGGAATACAAATATGTGGAACACATTTTTCACAATGTTTAATACACAACAAGAGTGTTTGTCTCACCCGAAGCTCACAGGTGTTGGAAAATGGCTGACAGATGTGCTGCCATCAGATCAAGGGCTGATTGGCTGAAGTTATATACATATATCAAACTCACTGTTTTCTCAGAAAAGAAAGGGACGATAGTATCAAGTTGATATCTTCCTCATATCAGAGATAAATTGGGCACAGAGGTTGTTTGTTAGGGCTCGGATGCCTTTCCGAGGTGAAAACAGTCCAAATATACAAACACAGTAAATAGAACTCATTCATAACTAGATGCATGTGAGGTTGTGATAGAAGAATGACTAGCCACACTTTTGTGGTGTTATTTCACACCCGTTTTACATTAGTTTTATATTTGATCTGATTACTAATCTTAATTTGTGCACATGCTTATTTTAACACAATCAGATGAAAGTTTATTATTCCCCATTCTACTGAAAATGAATTAAAAGTTACAAATTTTCAAACTAGTATGCTTGAATTTTAGGCTAATAATTTAATATTGTTTTATTTGTACTTAATTTGCTGTAAGCCTGTGACACATACTGCCATATTTCAATTTTGGATTGGTCAATAAATTTAAGAAAAATAAATAAATAAATTTTGACATTGATACTCTTTGTAGTAATCTATATATATGCCAGGAACCTCTGTACTTAATATTTCATTCATATTGTTTGTAATGGAATAAAACTTCCATTATTCAGATTAACATCTCTCGTTATTTGAAAATGTTTTCCTTGATAATGGTGACACACTCAAACAGACTTATCAACTATGAAAACAAACTGCAGTTGTTTTGACAATGTTTCAGGTTAGCATATAACAAAAGTGGACAACACTTCATTGACCTGACATAAGTAAAGCTCATTCTGACAGCCATGTATCCGAATGATTTATTCATAGGTATGCAACATCCCTTCCACTGAATCTGAAAATATCCAAACATTTTGACAAGGTAAATTAATCTGGCGTTGGATTACAACAGTATGACAAGCGATGATAAAGCAAAAGAGAAAGTAGTAAATTATGAATTTACTCAAGGCACACTCTAGGTTGAGAACGAGGGGCGATGTGGCTATAAATCCTCTTGTGTCCACATACTCAGACACAGAGAGAGGCTTCAAGCTCATATATAACACTTTACTGATCCAAGAATGCAATGGAAATATCTTAAACTACCACCGCAATAATTGGCTCATATAAAAAAACCCGATTTAACTACCACAATGCAGTTGAAAATGCCAAATGTAATTCCAACAAGGAATCTTCTCTTTGAGTGAGTGAGTGAGTGAATTTAGTTTTATGATGCGCTCAGCAATATACCAGCTATATATATCCAGTGATCAACAGCATGAGTATCGATCTGCTCAATTGGGGACTGATGACATGTGTCAACCAAGTCAGGGAGCCTGACCGCCCAATCCCAGTCACCTCATATGACAAGCACAGTCACTTTTTAAGGCAAACATGGGTTACTGAAGGTCTATTCTACCCTAGGACCTTCACGGGTCTACTTTTGAATGATTACAGAGTGTGACCAGTATGGCAATATGTTATGCATGTGTTTCAAACTGGTTATGCTTGATTCCAGATAATTTGAGTGTTGTGGTTTTATTTATGTTGTAAAAGATTATTGCAGTTTTCTCAAACATTCTCCTATTGATACTAAAATGTATATTACAGAGCTTCAGGGAATGTTTATTTTGAGATCTCTTTTATTTTAAAGGACACTGGTAAAGAATTTTATGTATTTGTCATACAGGACACTCCTTTCATAGTCTGTTGTACAGACCCTGAAGTATATATATCCAAGAAAGCCCACGCAAGTCTAGAAAATGTGGCAAGTTTAGATTTCCTTAGCTTCTGAAAATGAAGAAAGTCTCAGGGCTCCATTTCTTTATATTATTTTTTTTCACTATGAACGTTTTTTCAGTGAAATATGTTCATTTCAGAGACTAGCTGTTAGTCTAACTCCTTTCACAGATGTTATTACAATGAGAGAGAGAGAGAGAGAGAGAGACAGAGAGAGACAGAGAGAGACAGAGAGAAACAGAGAAAAATAGTGAGAAAGAAAGAGAAAAATAAAAAGAAAGAAAGAATGAAAGAGAGAAATAGTGAGAGGGAAAGAGTGGGAGAGAGAGAAAGAGAGAGAGTCCTTGAATCCTGTTATTTTCCCAGCAGCTTATCCCTCCCTCCAATATTAAAGCCATAAATAAAGATTTCCTCAGGTTCTGAATCTTTGGTCTCCATGATGCCCCTTTTCAATTTAATTGGGTTTATTTGTTACAAACAAAATTATGTATATTCAGAGATAATGCATTAGTCTGTGATGGAGACAGATATTGCTGACAATGACAAGTATGTGACAAATCTCATGCACTGGATCCTGTGACCACATTCCAGAGCAACTTTGCATAGCAACAGACAGACAGGTGGATAGACAGATGGACGAGAGACAGACATAGACTTGAACTATCTTACAACTGTCAAAAATAGTTATACAAATATCAACATCCAAGTACACAACACTTCTAGATGTTTGCCACACATTCAGCTCATAAATTTCTCTTTTAGACAAACCTTGAGCACAACACACATCAACCCAGCTGAAATGCTAGCGGGGAACAACTAGTTCTGTTGTATTCAGCAACAGAGTGAGCATTGTGCAAAAATGGAACTAATGTTGATCACAAACGATGTTCAAATTGCTGTTTTAAGAGGCATCATAGAGTATCCTATGGTGAGGTAATTAACCATAAGATTTCTTCAAAACTTACTTGTATATTAATAGAACTTTACACCCAAAGACACCAAATACAGCAAAAAAGTGCCCACATGTTAGAGGGATGTTACAGACTAGAAATTTAATATTTTCGTGATATTGTCCAGCAGCAGTCATGGACAAATCTATTATTCCTGGTAATGGAAAAAAAATTATGATAAAAATGTTCTTGTTTATAATAACATGCATCATAATGTTTTGTACCATCAGCAAACAATTGAACCATGGACAAATTACATACAAGCAAGACTCGTTTGAGCACAGAATGGCCATGGTGCTTGCAGCATGTTAAATTCACAAAATGTAAAGTTGTAAGATGTTTTTGCACATATCTTTCCAATCCATGGAGGCCATTTATACAAAGAGCATCAGTGGCAGCATTCACACACATGATACAGCTGATAACTAGATATGGCAAGATGAGAAAGCGATACTGGGTTCCTTCTAATGCCACCCAAATCATTCTGCCGTTTTTCTTCATGATTCTCTGTTTATCTTTCTTGGCACCCACTTGGGGCTGACAGACTATGTAATTGACAAAGAAATTATATGCTTAAAAATTCATGAATAGTTGATATGGAGAAATGTAATATTTCAAACTCCAATTCCCAACAGAATAATGATTTCAATTCAGTTAATATGGATATTCAGTACTGGCAGTATTCGTAAGCTGTATTCATAGAAGACAAATTAAAATCCAACACGAAAGAGGGACTGCTATATGGAAACAACAAATCTTAGGACAAAGGGAAGATTTTTTGCTAATATCGTGGGGTTTCTCAGGTGCTGTACAGGGTTTTAAACACGTTCTTTGATGATGGTTAGAAAGAAAATTGTTATTATGCAAACATGGTTTAGAAGCACCTGTTGCTTTTTTTCAACAAAAGTGACTTCAAATTGGTGGTCAAGCTTACTGATTTGGTTGACACATATCATCCCAGTTGCATAGATCAATGCTCCTCCTGTTGATCACTGGATTGTCTGTTCCAGACTTGATTATTTACAGGACACCACTCATATAGCTTGAATATTGCTAAGTGTGGTGTATCACTCACTCACTCACTCACTCACTCACTCACTCACTCACTCACTCACTCACTCACTCACTCACTCACTCACTCACTCACTCACTCACTCACTCACTCACTCACTCACTCACTCACGAGTGGATGTAGCTTTGATGCAGATGACCTAACAATTTGGTATAAAATGAAATGATGCCAGTGACAACCTAGACAACATCAACTATCTTTTGGATTCTGAAATCTGGTTAAGGTTCAACTGAGGATATTTGAGAGAGTTCAGAGTATATTTCCTCAGCCCTTCATTGATGTACTTTCTTTTATGATGACAGGGATGTGGTCAATCATTTTTGCTCTATCATCGCCTGACCAATATATTACAATTAATTGTACCAACAATGTTTTATTTAGAATGTGTGAGAGAGTTTGTTTTTGTGTTGAAATGTATTTCAACTTAGTGTTGGAAACAGGTAAATTAGGTTTTAGACATTGCTCTTGACAAACCTTGACTCATAAACAAAGTGAATCTTGGATTCAAACCAATAATGGGGCACTGGTCCACCTAGGCACTTGTACCTTATATCTACCCATGACCATTTTTCATTTATGTCAAGTCATGTCAGTCTCCACATCAAAAGGAATATGTTGAAGGTTGTCAGTTTTCATGTTAGAGGATGTTCTATTTCATGTGGGAGGTTGTGAGTTTTTATGTTGGAATGTGTCAGTTTTCATGTTTGGAAGTTGTGATGTCAGTCTCTACATCAAAAGGAATATGTTTTCATGTTGAAGGTCGTCAGTTTTCATGTTGCAGGATGTTTGTTTTCATGGTGGAGGTAAGTTTTTATGTTGGAATGTGTCAGTTTTCATGTTTGGAGGTTGTGATTTTTCATGTTGGAGGGTATCAGTTTCATATTAAAATGGCTTCATTTTCATGTTGGAAGGTGTCAGTCATCAAGTCAGAGTTTGTAAGATTTCATGTTGGATGGTGTCAGTTTTCATATGTGAGGTTGTCAGCTTTCATGTTTGACAATTAGTTTTCATGTTTGGGGTGTCAGTTGTCATGTTGGATGTTAAACTGAACAAAAATGTCACCGGTGTCCTGCTTAAAAATCAGTATTACACTAAATGTCAAATTGATTGATTTCATACCCATGATAAGCAGATCCTGAAACAACTAAGAGAGGTAATGTCAATAGGTGACAGAAGTACTTCCTACATACAGGTTGAAAACGATACATTTCCGCATGAAACTTCATATACAGGAAATACTCAGGTGTCTAGTGGGAATTATCTGGATGTCCATAAATGATACTTCCAGGTTTCTACACAGTCAGGAATGATTTGTCTATCATTACCATGATTGATTACATCTTTGGTAATTACAACTTTGATAACATCTTTGACTATTTCCTAGTCAAAGACCAGAACAACTACCTACTTACAATTTAATACAGTTTCATCATAAATGCTATTACTTCATCACATCAAAGAACAGTCATTGAGCAATGTAATATTACTGAGAAAAATGAAAATTGTTCATGACTATAATCAAAAATCATGTTGACGTGGAACTGGAATAGGTTCGATGAAATTGTTGTCCCATGGTCTCAATTATTCATCTTTCAGAAACAGACTTTGACATTTGCTGTCCTGGATCATTGTTTCCAGGGAAGTAATGTAATTTTGACATGAAATGTCAGCAGGAAAAAATGACATTTTAAGGACCAAAAATGTTTCATCTTAGACACTGATCAGCATCAGCCAAAGCAAGGCCACACTTTCACTGTGTTTTCAAAACAGCATTTGATTTCTTTGTATAACAATTCTTGAAACACAAATTACAAGGATTGACTTAAAGATATCCTGCCACTGGTTGTATATCTGTTTACAAGCAGTCAAGGTATCAATTCCAATTCAATGCCAGAGTAGTATGTTCTTTCAAGATTAATGCATTTAGTAATGATGTTTATCTTGCTTAAGGAAGTTAATGCAAAACATGGACCAGTTACAGATTAGTGCAAGCTTGATTACTGGGAACTGAAAGGTAGGTAGGTCCCTCTTTAGCACAGGTAGATAGATGCCACTCAATCTCATTAAGACTTCTACCAGTAAATAACACTGTTGAACACTGTCACCAGACTCAATCCCAGACGCACTGTCACAGAGGATGTGATCATGGCCTCGTCAAGGGTAGACAGATATATTGAACTTCAAAGCATTTAGATAATCATTCCTTACAAGTCCAGTAATGAAAAAATGTCTGGAGATATGTGTACTTTAATGACAATTCTGATAAATAAGATTCTGGAAAATTAGGATGTTTGAGTTCATGTCTTAATAGGTGTCTCCACACTGTAGAAAATGTTCTTCAGCGCTGGTGGTACGTTACAGTCTTGAGAAAGTTGGATCAAGATATATTAGGTTCCAGAATATATTGTACCACTACTGGCACCAAATAAATATCCTACTAGTGCTGGTGCAGGGAAAATGCTACTGATTTTCAAACACAGGAAGGCATTTTCTCTGAAATGGTATTTTGAAAATGATTTTGTTTTGAGGTTCAATTGTTAGATGAATCTTTGTGCTGTTGGTGCTAAAAGGTACATCTGAAGAGCAGCAGGGGCTGGAAGTGCTAGCAGCACACAGTTGACATTCATCAAACCAATGCCCAGAAGGGATGATGCCTGGTCACTCTCCAGGAGGAACCCTTCACCACTAATGTCCATTGGACAAAGCTGCACAAAAACTGCTGTAGTGAAAAAGTTTTGAACATGATAATACAAAAGAATGACCTTCCCTCGATACTGGTAGTTGTGTGAGAGTGTAGTGACTTAGTGGTTGGGTGACTGGGTGAGAGGATGAGTGAGTGATTGAATGGGTTGGTGGATGAGTGAGTGAGTGATTGAATGGGTTGGTGGATGAGTGACTGACTGGGTGAGTGGTTGAGTGAGTGATTCGGTAAGTGGTTGGGTGAGTGATTCAGTAAGTGGTTGAGTGAGTGATTCAGTAAGTGGTTGAGTGAGTGATTCAGTAAGTGGTTGGGTGAGTGATTCAGTAAGTGGTTGGGTGAGTGATTCAGTAAGTGGTTGAGTAAATGGTTGGGTGAGTGGTTGAGTGAGTGATTCGGTAAGTGGTTGAGTAAGTGGTTGGGTGAGTGGTTGAGTGCATGAGCGACAAGTTGAGACAGCGGTCAAGTTACTGAGTGAGTTGTGTTTAAATTAGTGGTTAGGTGAGTGGTTAAAAAAATGTGTGATAGTGGTTGAATGAATAGTACAGAGAACAGTGGATAGAGTTTTTGACTTGAGCTAGACATTGTCTGTCAGACAACCAGTGTGCATCTGCACCACAGAATGCATGTTTACATTATCTGCACCGAACGGCATAACGTTAATAACCCTATATGACCTTTTCTTCCTCTTTATGGTTGACTGTTACAACAAGCATAGGCTCATGGAGACCATTCCTACCCAAGAATCTTACTGGTTGTTCTCTGTGAGTGCTGTAAACAAATGCAAGTTATTTCATAGTATTTTATCATGCAATTTCAGTTATTTCAAATTCTAAACTAAAGATTATTGAGAGGCATACAGAAGTTGGTATTCAAGTATGAGACAAAATATCATGGATATCAACTTCTTTTTTGTTGTATACACAATGTTTCAGGGCTTTTCCTTGCCCCTTCGTCAGGTCAAAAAAATTTTGTAAACAACCAGAAATTCACCTTATCCTGTTCAATACATCGGAATAACTATCATGTTCAATTTATTTGACTTTTGCCCCAATCCAACTGTTACTTTGACTCGTTAATGAACTTCACATCTCTGACAATGGGTCTGACTGTATGAAGAATTCTATGATGCTCATCTTATCTAGCCAGGTGGACTCGCAGCACTGCTCCCAAAGAGGAAAACAGAGTCCTTTGATGCCATACTGCCCCAAGGATACCCCATCCTAACCCCACCCATCCTCTCCTTTCTACATGGGTCTCTTATCAGAATCCCACTTACAAAAGATAGATAAGTAAAATTATATCAAGTATTTCTGGCAGAAGTTCATGAGCCACTAATTGCATATCAGACCAGATTCGAAGGTCGTGAGATATGAAGAGCAGGAACTCCCTGTGTGAATGGTGTAAGTTAGTGCACACAGTTTGTTTGATATAGCTGTAGTTAGTTTGGATAAATATGTACATTTTATGAGATACTTTCACAGTATTTCAGAAAATGTTAATATTTGTTTGATTATCTTATATAGTTTTCACATCTAATCAGCATAGGAAACTGAATTTCAAACAGTTTTTCAATTCTCTATTCTTTTATGTTTTTTTCATTTATGAGACTAGAAAGTATCTTTTTTCATATATTTAGTTAATAGGTAACAGATTTTATATGTGGAGAAGCAAATTCACATTTTAAAACTTTTCAAACAGCTGTTTCTGAAAATACAATAAATGTCATTATAGAATGTGAAGCCATCTTGTTTCACCTTTCGTTTATAATTTGTTAATATTGGAAGAAAAACATGTAAAATGTCATTGAACAGATATCGTTACCTGCAGAAACTCACGATTTGGACTACTTTTTATACTTTTCTAACTCATGTAGCTGAAATAAAGTATTGATGGAAGCTGATAAAACACATTGATTTTTGTGCTAATTTCCTGGCTACTGATTATGTTTACTCTCTCTTTGTGAAACACTTCCCTTCCCTCCCAGCTCTTGCATTCCCCCACCTCCTCCACAAATGAGAAGGATTGGTCAGAGTGAGTGGACACAAAGCAGATAACGAGAAGAAATTACCAAGAGAGCTCTCCTCCATAGTGAGCTGCAAAGTGTCCACCAAACATGATTTTCTCATTTTTCATCTGTTGTGAAAACAGGCTGCAATTGACCCAAACAATTCCAAGCAGAGTTCACATAATACAATGTTCAGTCAACTCACCGATTTTGTTTGATTGGTGCTTAATTATCCAACATGGGTCGATAGACTTCGCTTTCCCTTTGTAAAAGGTTCTTGCATCGTCTAAACAGTCCTGATAAAAACTATAGCAGTGAAAATGGCAAAACATGAGATTGCTTGAACGAGCAATATTTGTGCTCTTCTGAGCGGGTGCAATTTCTTAAATTCAACGTGTGGAGACATGCAATTTTCTTAAGCTTCATTTTTCTCAAAACAAACTGAAAAAACATGGTGAAGGATGCCCCACGTCTACTCGCACGTCTCCTAAACTTCTGCCAAGATATTTCCTTGGTAAATAGCTTCAAATTACCCATCAATAACTGTGAACATTGCATATTTGCACTCAAGATTAGCCTGAGCTTCCCTTGGGAAAATGACAACAGAGTCCTTTTTGGGTCTGTTTGGCCATGAATTGAGCTGTAATCCTGACTGTGATCACCTTACAGAATCACAATGTGGTCTTAACCACTGCTTATCTCCCCTTTTCCTCCTGTGACTTGGTGACACTTGAACCTCACAAAAGAACAATCACATAAGATGCCGACCTACATCTATATACAAAATGTCTGCCACTCAAATGTTTGAGGATGGTCAGGACGTGACTTGTGCAAGTGAATACTGATAATTATGGATTGTGATTTACTAGTACTGGATGGTGTTGGAGAGTATGGTTTGTATGCTGGTTGTATAAGGAAGTCTAATGAGTGAGTAAATATGTGGGATTGTATGTAACTGTACTGCACGATGCAGGTCTGATAAAGACTCAAGCAAATGTGAGCAAAATAAAATAAATGTAGTCATAGGATTGGTATCAAAGGGAGTAATTCTGTTTGAATCAGGTGAGCAAACCAGTGGATGATGTCATGAACATCACTTCATCAATTAACACTAATTCAGTGCTATCAAGTCAACTATGGTTAACTAATGGAAAACTCGGTTAAATGTGTGCTTTGTTGAACATTATTTCAGCTACAAAAAAACATAGCATCTTGTTTAAATCATGGCACCTCTGCTTGATATTGAATCCCATTTCTGGTGTACCACACACTTATATTGCTAAAAGTTGCATAAAACAAAACTCACTCACTCTTCTTGATGTTGAAAGAAAACCTGAAGTTATGTGTTTCTTTGGTGTGGAGGTCCAGTGGTAAAAGTGTTCACTTGTCATACTGAAGACCTGTGTTTGAATCCCCGCATGGGTACAGTGTGTGAAGCCCATTTCTGCGCCCTTGTGATAGTGAGTCAATGTGTAAGAGGGTGAACATTATTTCAGCTACCAGGAGATGGCATCTCAGCTTGATATGGGAAATAGTCCTGAAGTGATGTGCCTCTCTGGTAAAACTATAGCATAGGTGCTGAAAAACCTAGAGACACAATCACAATGAATGTGGGATTTGGACAGAGAACACGGTCAGTGAAATTCCACCGAGTATGTCCCATCACAGCAGACTGTTGTGCCTTCTAGGCCAGACATTCATTACCAAGGTCAACAAGTACAAGCTTCTGAATATTTCATAATGATACAAAACAGGTCAGCACAACGAAAGGAAACAGAATATTGACGTTTTTTTATATAGTTGATTCAAGTCGATCGCAAAGCATATGGCAGTGGCACTTTCAAGAGCATGATCATATGTAGAATTTTTTAATAGGGAAGGGTACACCAGGACCATTTGCAGCTACAATGTGTTGGAATGGAGTCCCTTTAATGGCTACAAATATATGTATATATATATATACAATGTGTGAAACAATATCCTTTTTACTTAACAACAATCCAACATGTTGGCAATGTGCATACAATCAGAAATGAGGAGTGGGCATTTCCAGATCCTTCCCCCACCCCCCATGTCGCACCCCACTTTTTCCAATCTGCCAGTTAACATGTGGTATATGGTATATGGTATGTATTGATTTTCCAATAACATCTACAACTTGCTGGTACAAGCCACATACAGAGTGCATGTTCATGTTTCTTCTTTCCATTAATCATTTCTGATAAATGCTTTGACAAGCACACAATGGTGCAAAGCTGGGATAACTAATGATAGTCTTAATTTAATTTTCTCAGTAGCACAGTAAAGTCATTTATATATCTCAGATATATATTTTAATCTCAATACTAGTGTTCTCATTTCAGTTGTGTGTGATAAATGTTATAGGTACTGAAACGACAGTATAATAGAGGTAGGTAAATCAATTTGAGATCGATGTGAAAACAGATCATAAACTGCTCAGAAAATTGATATACACATTTGTAATGGGGTCATGGTAGGCTTCCAGTCAATAACTTGTTCCATGCATTGTATCCCCTGTTTGCAACATTCTGTGTCTGCCCCAACCCTTTCATAGTGTAATATGCTTTACATTTAAAACTTTGCTTAAGATCTCTTGCATTTTTAAACCTATCTGAAAATGTCAGCAGCACTTACGTTGCTGAATAATCATCCTCTTTCCTGCTCCAGCTACCAAGAAGAGGTTTCCAAATCAAAATGAACCTTGCATACGTCACTCCTCACTCTATGTGCTGTAGGGGTAGTCTAGTAGCTAAAGTGTTCGCTTATCACTGGGTTTGATTCCCCATGTGAGTACAAGCCCATTTTCTTATGATCCGCCATGATCACAGTACTCGTGACTCTTCTTGTCTTAATTGGGATGGTGGGATAGCCTATTGCTAAAAGCTGTTGCTTGTCATGCTCAAGATCTGGGGTTGATTCCCCACATGGGTACAATGTGTGAAGCCCACTTCTGGTGTCCACTCACTCGCTCACTCACTCACTCACTCACTCACTCACTCACTCACTCACTCACTCACTCACTCACTCACTCACTCACTCACTCACTCACTCACTCACTCACTCACTCACTCACTCACTCACTCACTCACTCACTCACTCACTCACTCACTCTACTGATAACAGTATTGAAAAGGAGAGATTGCTCTCAATGACTGCATAAACTAAACCAAATGTATAGAGCATAAATTATTTTCCAAATGGATAGTACTTTCTTCATTCATGAGACTATGTGATCTTCTTTGTCACAAGATTATTGATGGTAATACACAACAAAGGCATGTTTGTGTTATATGATGTTTAGTCAGCACAGTAGAATCTGCTTACATTTAGAAACTGTTGCAGTGGTATCCATTTAAGTAACTATTCATGCATCCATACATGAAATTAACACAAACATAGCTATGAATATATACTAGTATACATGTAACCAGCTAGTGCAGAAATATTTACATATAGTTCCAGGACATTGGCTACCCATGAAGATCCCAGCCAGAATTGGTCTTCAACAACCTATTCTTGTCCTAAAGAGGCGAGTAACGGGATTGAGTTGTCAGGCTACCTGATTTGTCTAATTCATGTCATCATATCCCAGTTGTGTAGATCAATGCTCAAGATCATGATCACTGGACTGTCTGGTCTAGTCAACTTTTTACAGACCCTATTACCTGGAATATTGCTGTGTTGAACAGCAATCAAACAAACCAGGACACAGAGTGAGAATGTTTATTCCACTAACTTGGGTTCACATGTAAAGTGCCAGCAAGCCAAATGATCAAACGTAGCTGCGTGTTGTAAGAAATTGGTGACTTCCAACCCCTGACAGACAAATGCTTCCTGGTGCAAGAGATAAATGTGAAGTACAGATTTGAATTAAGAAAAGAGGGCAAGAGTTTGAATGATCCAATCAGCTTTGACAAACTCAGGGCACATAATAGTGTGGTGACCCTACCTAACCAGATTTAATTAAACTAGAGTGATTCTGACTATGTACCTAATAACCTTTGTTATGATGGGTGTAGTCAGTTTCAAATGTCCAGACCTGTTGTAGAAAAGGCGTTCAATAGTACAGATATGAAATGATACACCACATCTCTAAAATATACAAATATCAATAAAACAGCTAAACAAATTAAAACTATATTGTATTACAGAGTCAAAATTCCAAAATAATGTGTCGGCCACATCCGTGTCTTGTGATGATATTTTATCATATCCACAATATCAATGTGCAGAAAGTAAAAGGAATAAGACTTTTTCAGAAATCTCCACTAAAGCCAATGTCCATTCTACCATTCCAACTATATCAGGAGCATGTGCTTGTATACAATCTAGGAAATATGAGCCATATGGAACGGTACAGCTGAACGTATTTCCATATGACCAACGACTATGTTCTTATGATATCAATTTTTCATTTAGGACAAGTCCATTGAACATTCATTTCAGCTTGGCCTCCAGGTGATATAAAGCTCAGTACCGTTTCCTCCCTGATCATACTTTGATTCAAGACATCAATATCCGCTCGACTTCTAGAGAGCGTGATGGATTCCACTAAGCTGGTGACCATTGGACATAATGCCTGCAGCTCTCCTGCAGTCCTAGTTATATCAGTATGTCTTGTGAAATATCATTGTGATATATCCCACAACACCACGTCCCTGAAGTTTTATTCACCATGTCTGGCAGACTTCCAAGACTGGAAGTGTGCATGTATGAGACCAATTACCATAGGAAGAGAACCCATTACTGAACTTTCTGCAATGGTTCCGGATCCTGACAAGAACGGCACAAATATCATGTTGAGTAGTTCTTGCTTTCTGGTTTTGTACAGAAATACACTGGCTTGATCTCGAGGTCTCTGATAATGAGTGCAGATATGATGATAGGTTTCCAAAGAACAATCACAATGTCCCAACCCTATACTTCTGGTTGACAGAAGGAACAGTTTATGTATATTTCCCATATCAAGCCTTGGACAGATTGCATTGCCCCTTTGGGATTATTTATTCTTGTTTTCATCCTATTTGTTCTAAATTAAAATGCAAATTTCAGTGAACTGATTTAAAAATGCGGCATTTATACAATTTATTTATCATGGATAGTGTTCAAACTTATAGGCAGACATTCATGGAGACAAAAATATATGGATTAAAACTATTAGAGTACAAGTTCAACTTAAACATTGATTAATTGTACTTTCCATGCAATTGTACTCTCTGTTTTCATGCATACAACAATGCAAAACTCTTGGCAGTTTGATGACACTGAAACTGTTTAGCACCAATGGTACTTCCTCTAGCAAAGTGCACACACTTCATACCATATTCATATAGTTAGTTAATTTCAATACACTGTATCATCATTGGTCAAAATGACCTTGGGATTCATCTGTTTGATAGGCCAAAGGAATCGTGAGAGACAGTACTAAAATTTGCTGTTGTTTTATATACCTTTGTGGTGTGGCGCTCATCTGTTTATGTGTGTCTGCAATGCATGGTCAATTAATGCTATGAAGGAACTTGCGTAGTGAAGATCTCTCTGGAATGTCCTTCCTGGCATGGCCAATTGTTAAACTCAAACACAGAAGAGTTCTTTTTAACTCTATTGGCAGACCTAGGTCAACATGAAGGAACATAATGTGGTTCTGTCTGCTTCCTCATCTTCAACTTCACTGCCTATTATGGTAATGGTGCCATGACTCGTCATGGTGACTGTCTCCTGACATGATACCATGGCTTTATCATTTTGAAGTATCATGCTGAGCACTTTTCAGTTGTTACAGTTCGTGTCTAGGAATATTTCAGTTGGATGTATAATACTGTTGACTAACAGGATACTATTTTGGTTGATGCATGTCATCATATCACAGCTGTGTATCGCTATGCTCATGATGTCAATCACAGGATTGTGTAGTTCAAACTCGATTATTTACTGTCGTCCTATAACTAGAATATTGCTTAATGCTGCATTAACAATAAAAAAAAAAATTACGGAGTGGCAGTTATTTCATTTACATTTTGATTGTTTGACACAAAGGTATTGATATAATGCTGTATTGTTTATTAATAAATAAGTGAGTTTTTTGATTATCAAAAGATGTTTCAAGTACAGCTTTATTCACCATATATATAGGAGTACTTGTGTCATTGACCTAATTTAATATCCAGTGTCAGAATAAGCAATAAAACCAAGATTGTTCCAAAGTTGCACATTGAGTAGGAAATAATAGCAATGCTACTCACACATCTGGGTAGAATTTCAGCCATAATTCATGTGAATTAAACTAATTACATGGCACATTAAGAGACATTGATGTATTCAAGATGGATAATGTTCCTGTACTGTCATTTCTGAACCTTAAATGCTCTAACATGAATTGTTTTTAGCTAAATAAATTTTGATTAACTTTCTTTGAAGATATTTGTTTTAGAAAGACATTGTGTGATAAAGCTGTGATGAATTAGAGCAAAATAAGTTGTCCAATAATGTTGAACGTAATAGAAAAACATTAGGTCAAACTGGCAAACATTGCAATTACCGTAACGTTCTGCAAACTTTCAAGGCAACTTTAATAATGGGATGTATTTTTTTCTTGCCTTTATTCAAATGAACCAGAAGAAAAAGCTATGTTTATTAATAATGACCAATTACTTCATCTTTTGATATTGACATGCTATCGCTTTTCTCCATCATGTGTTCAGAAGTGTGTTAATGAAACTGCATGTTCTGAATTCTTTTGATGTCTGGTTTGCAAATGGAGAAATATCTACTATAACAGAACGTTCCAGAGCGTAAGATGCACTCAAGTCTAACAAGAACAGGTAACAACCTATGTCACATGATCGCATGGTACGAAGCTGTGCAAATGGCCTTGAATGATACCTAGCACATATTTTCCACAAAGCACCTTTGTGGAGTTCGGAGGGGTTAATAGTTTTAATAAATAACAGGATACTCTGGCAGCCCGCCACCGTTATGGTGTTTTATCTGTAACAATTAGTGCAGGGCCTGTGACACAGCCTGATATATTACAGATACACCGTGGAGAATCTCAAGACAGGAACGCATTCAACCAGTACAACCTGCTCTGCCCACCTGCACAGAAGGCAATACATAGACAATGAGAATACAATGATTATAAAGTGCAATCATTTTTTAATTGTATTATTTAACCCTTTTATGTTTCTGTTCGTATCTGTTGGTGGGGATCTGGTAAATGGACAAAAAGTGGGTTTCAGCTTGTGAGGGTTGGCGTCCACATTACATCTGGATTTCTTCAAGCCTGAGAATTAAGCCAAGCAAGTTGTAATCTAACAACTTTATTGAATTAAAGCGCCTTCTTAGGTCAGATTACATTTCTTTTTTTTCCAACGCCTCTCCTATAAATTCCTCAAGACTACCTATTAGCTTAGTGTTAGTCTAGTCACAAGTAAGAAACTGTATTTAAATCAACAATTATTTGTCATTAGGGAAACAGTTTGTCATATGATTCAAGGTCATACTAATATCAGCCATTTCAGCCATATAGGAGCATAAAATAAGTTAAAATGGTCATGGATAGCACATTTTCAAAGAACTATAGCAAATCACTAGTAACAAAATTTGATATGAAATTTAAACTGTATGACAAGATAAAGTATCTCAGGTAAATTTGTTATGCAATTTCAATTTGAAACCAATGCTATGTAAATATGTTTTATGGAGGTATATACACACATTTATTGGCATCGGAATGCTCCAAAGACCAATTTTTCTGGACCCATGACGTTTTTGTTGGCAGATCTCTTCTTGTTGCATTGCTTGGACAGATTCTTGCAGGAATTGAGTAAGGCCATTCCAGTCTCGGCCATAAAAGTTACATTTTCAGGCACTAATAACATCTACATAGTATTACAAAGTGACACCACAATAGTCATAAAACAACCTGGAGACTGGCCAGCAAAGTAAGAGCTCAATGTATTCTTTAATCAAGTTACTACTTCAATCTGCGTGAGCTATTTATTGCTGTTAATGCCCTGCACAGGTCTAACAGGCAGAGGGAAGACTGAAGTAGTCTTCCTGAAGCTAGTACCCTGAGCCAGGGAAGTGTGACTGTTCTATCAGTCATGGCCATTAGACACACTGCCCTGAAATCTATTAAAGTCTTTGGGCAAATCACTGGAATTTACCAGCTGAAAATACAGGTTTGGGTGAAGGTTTTTACGCCCCTTATCAACCAGCAGGGACTTAGGGCTGGACAGTGGTCAGTGTACTTATGACATCTCTTGGCGGTCAAGTATTCAGCTCTTGACAACTTAAGACAACAGCTCCAGACAATTGAAGACATAGAAGCATTAACCCATGGCACTGCATGTGATAAATACCTGATATATCACTTCACTAAGAGGAGGACTATCACTCTTCATGGCATGGATACAATGCCCAATTCATCTCAAGAAGAATCTGGACATCAATATTTGAAGATAAATTTCATGAGACCAATTTTATATGGCCCTCAGCAATCGAGTGAGTGAGTGAGTGTGGTTTCATGTCGATTTTAGCAATATTCCAGCAATTTCTTGGCAGGCCCAAGCATCATCCTGCCTTTGCTTCCAGGTATGTCAGCAACCTACCTGTGCTTCATTTCACTCTCAAAAGCCAAAGACCCTGTAAGTTTTCTCATAGCATTTGCACCTCATATGTTACAGTATGAGCAGGTACAAATGCAACAAGAATAGTTATGATATTAGGCTTACAAGAGTCTGGTGAAATAGGCCCTAGAATTGTAGACATTTAAAAAATGCTAAACTTTGCTCTCAGATCAATAATCATATAGCAGATACACCATCATATAACTGCTTAAAGTGGCATAAAAACAAAAATCACTCATGCACACAAAGCAGAGCTGATTTATCTCATACTGTATCCTACATGTTCCCTTTTTCATTCCCTCAGGATACCCTGATGACAACATATGACAAAGTTTAAAAGTTATTACTATAATTGGATCAGATTAGGTTTTCCATCTTCTTTGAAACACGCTTTTGTGCCTAATTGAATAATCAATTTCAATTTTTCACAATTGATGTTTCTAAATACAATTCCAACTAATCTGACTTTGAAGTTGTCTTTTGCAACAAAAGATCAGAACAATTCTGAATTGCTGAAGTCCAAACATGTTTCAGAGCTCATTTTCTCAACAGAGCACAATTATGCAAAGCATAAATATTTATTGAGGAAAATACTTTCACGATGTATTGCTATTCAAACATTATGAAATTTATTTTCAAAGTTAATCTCTTTGTACGTTCAGAAATACACTTCAAATTTAAGCAATACAATATGATGAAAGTTGATACAAATATTTTTACAGAAAACTCAACTGGGTCAAAACATTAACAAACGCTTATCTTTGTTTTAAATTATCAGAAGTAGTTTTTGATATGAAATTTAATTGTGTAGTTAACCAGAAAAAAATATCACTAAAAACACCAAATCTGTAAAAACACATACATCCAACATATTAAAACATGAACACAAAATCATATCAAATGTGATGAAAAGATCAACTGATTTTTCTATCAGTTATCTTTGACAGAGAAAATACAGTTTTAACATATGTATTGATAGGCAAATCATTCCAAGATAAAATTTTGCAAAAACAAATTCAAATATTACATTATTACAGTTAAATAGAGTTCATATTAATCATTAGTTTCATAGGTATAGCAATGCTAAGAGAAATGATTATGGAAAAAGGGTACAAAGGATTATTCTATAATCATCATACTTTATCTTTCAATCCTCAATCCTTAATCAATATTCATCATTCATTCCTCGTTTGTTCTTAAATATATCTATCATTTATTTTGAATAGCCCTACAATATCAAGGACTTCAAACTAATTCCACTTTTAACATAAATTTATAATTATACAAAAATTAAATAGTCTCCATTAGTAGTTGTCTTATACTAATACCTTTAAACAAAAAATCAATTGCAATCTGTGCAAAGTTGTAATGAGAAACATTTTCCTGTTCTTAAAATGCTAGAAGTGAAGATACTCCTTTGTTACAACTATTATAATCTCAGAAAAATAAAATGAAACATTCATGAAAATAATTAAGGCCTTACTATATTTTTTGTAACAACCAAGAACATAAAAAAAAAATTTCAAAAGGGTCTATGAATTTGACATTAAGAGCTTGCCACTCTAATGGTGAATAGTTTTCAGGTAACTAAGAGGTACAAAGAGGCAGGTGCTGGCGTTATTTTACTTAATCCATAACAGTTAAATGGGGGACATTTTTCTTGAAAGGAATGTCACTGGTGGTTTTATGGAGTGGACATGAGCTCGGAAGGTTGTGCTTAACGGACCAATTTTATGAGGTCTATTCCATGAGCTTAGTGCTGAATCCATGAACATGTTTGGAGATTGAGCAGACAAAACAATTGATCATCGCATCCTGAGCCTTGTCTAGCCGGCATACTTAAAGTACAGAACTGACAACAGAACAGACCCTACACATAATCCTTCTTTACCTCAATAACCTCCCTGCTTGAAGTAGTTCCAAAACCTCCTTGGCAAGTCTTAGACACTAGTTTATTGCCTAAACTTGCTTCTGAAAATGCCATGTTTGGCCTTCTATGACCAGGGCTTACAACAAAAAAATGTTTTTTTGGTCTTTGTTTTTTTTTGTGGTTTGTTACACACCCCAGTCCTTTTCGTAGCTGGTCAATTGATTCTGCTGCATGTGTTTACCATTACCCTGGTTTAATTCCTTTTAATGATGAAATAAAATAGGTTTAAGGAAGTCAAAATCCTTCTTTGACCTCTGTAATATGTAGGCCTTAGGAGAAAACTAATTTTACCTTCCTCGTGTCCTTTTGTTCTGGATTTTTAGGATTAAAACTTGCAAATGATGGATCATCTTCGGCCAACTGTTGGCGAGGATGTTAGGTATTGTGCCCATGCAGAAAAGTCAGAAATGCTCAAGACATTTTCAACATATCTTCACATCTAAACATTTCAAATTTTAGTTTATTTGCATTCCCATGGCAACAAATGCATGCTCTGCTCATAAAATTGTGTTTAATTTCAGCAGTTTGAATGAAAATAAACATTTAAAATCCCTTTGGGAGGAAGGAAATAAAGAAACAGTTTGGCTGTGGACATCTTCTTCAAACTATTTTGGCTGTGAATATCATGTTCTAATTTGACAAAGTACTTGTAAGATTAGACAGTCGAATCAAATTTGTCAAATGAAGAATTTGTACAACTTTGATGATATGACCTTCTTGATGGCAAAACATTTTAGTTATATGTAAATTTGGTGCAATGTTTTGACCTATTTGCATGTGTTTTTATCCAGATGTGCTGGAATCACTCACAGTTTCTCGGACATATTGTTTCATCTCTAATGACTGTGATACTTATAGAAATTATCAAGATTGTGTCATAATACAATTATGCTGTTTTTCACTATAATTTATTCACCCTTTCACAATAGATACAGTGACAATGGAATACATATTTATTGGGTAAAGGCTCATTTTTTTTGTTTATGATTAATATCTTTTTGAAAAACCGGTTCCTGAGTTTCTGTTTTCCTAATAATGATCTGCTAATTCCATGTCTCCATGGCAGATCACATATATTTAAGTACTGGTATTTGGGCTCTTTCAGCACATCTATTTACTAGTAGATATTTTGGGCGTTTCCATGGCAACAATTCCTGATTTGCTATATTTATCTATTTGCCATGTAAAACCTCTTCCTGTACAAATTGTAAGCACACATTAATGGAGGTGAATGGACATATCTTGTCCTACATGCTATAAAACTGTACTAAAGAAATCTAAAGTCCCGTCTTCTGTTATAGTGAGATCAGGTTAAATAGAAATTTGAAATATATATGTTGTGATTTCACATCATGAAGAGACATCATTAGGTCAAAACAACCAGGAAGATGGGACTTTTTCTTAAAATATTACATCTCAGTATATTCACAAAAATATTTTTGAAAATTATTGCAAACTACATCAAGTTTTGCTCCAAAGGGCAGTCTTTTATATTAAGAGGAAGGTCAAGACATGTTGATAATTTCAAGCACCAAATGCAACATATTTCTGTCACAAATATGCAGAACATTAATCCATAGTACACATTGCCCCCCACACTCTTCCTAATGAGAAACACTTACATATGTGCTTCGCCACCTGTGTAATTACCTAGAAGAATAACACGTGTTATCCAGGTGTGTCCAGGTAGTTAGCCTGACCTGAAGAATACTTATTGGACCGTAGTGAAAGTGGGCAATGTGTACCGTTACATCTAGTGTGCTCATGCTTCAAAGGATATTGTTTGACCAGTGGTCAAAGGAGATGATGTTACCTGTACATGGAGATGATGTTAGCTGTAGAGTTGCCTCCCTTTCGTGTTTGGATGGAAAGGTCATTGGTTTGAATCCATTAGATATCACACTTTGTCAGTTTTACCATTAGGGTGACCAACCTTTTACAAATAAATCCAGTCTTAGCTTTGTGTTAAGTGACATTTAAGTCAGTCACAAGAACAAAGAGGATTTCTCTTTGACAAATTTGTCATGATGTGGTATTTTAAGTCTTTCAGGTTTTGAGCATGATTCATTGATTACCTTTTGGTTTATCTTATGACATTGGTATGGACTGATAGATGAAGGATCATGAGTGGGATAAAATTGGGACTCAAACTTATGACCTTGAAAAATGTGGAAGGACACAACGGTTAGTTGCCATTTTACAATAGTCTTGCAACATCACTGGACACCAGAAATGGGCTCCACCCAATCAAACCCAGATCTTTGGTGTGATGATCAAACACTTTAACCACTAGGTACTGCCTCAATCTGAACAGGAGTCATACTACAGCTCTGAAAATAAATGTTCATCATGACACAGACAAGATTCTTTGTATTTCATAGCTGTAAAAATTCGTTGTATTCCCTTGATCACATGCCACTGGCTATAGACGCGATGCTTCCTGTTTCGCTTTGTCACAGAATGTTCCCATTTATCTTTGTCACAGAGAATTCATCTCACCTAGAATGTATTGTATATGGATTGCATTAATACTAACTATATTTGGTTTCATTGTCACAGGTTCTTTATCTCTTCCAGAATGTATTTTTCAATACCATTGCTTCTGTAAAGATGTGATCGCTGGTTCTGTGTCCTGTGACCTTGGAGTGTAGACTGTCTAAAATAGACAACACATGTTTAGTGTATCGAGACATGCAAATTTAAGTTCACACATATTCCTGTTCTGTCCAGCAGACAGTATGAAAGCATTAGACAGTTTGAAGTACATGACAATGGGAAATATACTACTCGAAACAACCAAAGCACCACAAGTTCTTTCACATTACCATACTGAGTTTGTCACAGTGTGACAGTATGAAAGAAACAAGTGGCCCTTGAATTCTTTTGAGTAGTATACTCCAGAAATACTGGATGACGTACAACAAGCAGACTGTGTTAATATATCGAGACGTGTAAATGACAACTGAGACATTGGACAATATTAGCCAACATATTTCCCCTGCCGAAGCGTGACATAATGCCATATTGCACTGCAGTGTGTCTTCTGGTATCAATAATGTTCAAGAGACTTGATACATCTTCTGTTTACCTAGGATGGCCATCAATAAACAGTGATGTTTACAGGGCATGATCAGTACACAAAAGTGCACGATAAATGATACATAGTATATAGGTTTTACCGAACACAATATGTACTCTTCCATTGTAGTACAGCTTTATCAATTTATCTGACACTAGGTATATAAAAAATATGATTAACCATCTTGCTGCCAATAAATTGTCACATGTTTGTTTTTGTAAAATACAGGAAAACTTTAAAAAGACCAAAAGACTTGTTGCTAAGTTACTTTGAGTGACATTTACAAGTTTGTATGATGAACATTTATGATTCTTTATGGATGGACACATTTTTTTATTGCCATGGATGCAACATTTCAGTGCAGATGCTAACCCTGTTATCAAGCAGTGATGTGATAACGATGTTAGCATCTACACGTTGAGCCATTGCAATAAAGAAGTTGTTTAACCATGAAAAACATTCTTGTTCATATTTTTAGGCCATCAGCTAATATATCTTCTGGAGGCAAGCCGCCCTTGTGCTGGAACAAATCAAAATAGTTGTATTCAAGGAAAATGGTGATGCTGAATTGAAGCCAAAACATGAGAAATTATTTTGTCACTTGATGTTTTTCAGTGCCTCCTGAAAAATAGAAAAACATTAATATGTTGAAATTGTCAACGAGGGTCAGACCAATTTCATTTTATGGACCTGTCTGTTGTATTTTTTTTCAAGAAAATGACACTAAAATAAAAATCAGTTTTCCCCTCTCAAAAAAAAAAATTCCTATATTTTCATTGGCCATGAAAATAAACTTACAAAAAAATTTTATTTTGCCTTTTTTGGGTCCCCCCCACACTCAGTAAAATTGCCAGGAGTAAAATACTTTTAATATTCAGAAGGAATATTACTGGTTATTTTGGGTGGGTTTTTTTGTTTTTTCCCTCCTATCTTTAGGATTTCTGAGGACAAACATTTGTAAAACAAGAAGTAAAATTTGGTCTGGCCTAAAGCGTTTATCGTAAACATACAGACATAATTGTATGATTCTGAATTAATTACAAACTAGTCATATGGCTTCTGAAACATTGCTTTCATCAGTAGTGATTAAATGCATTTAAATATAGCATCTGTGATATTTTCCACCTAAAGTAAACAGTCCTTAGCTGTTGAAGATAACAGTTTGAATAATGTCTTTTGAAAAAGTCTAACATCATAGTTATGCTTATGATCTCTGAACCCACAGAGGCAGAGGGATAGCCTAGTGGTTAAAGCTTTCTCTTGAAGACCCAGGTTCGATTCCCCACATGGGTACAATGTTTGAAGCCCATTCCTTGTGTCTACCACTGTGATATTTTGGGAATATTGCTAAAAGTGACTCAAAACCAAACTCACTCACTCACTCACTCACTCACTCACTCACTCACTCACTCACTCACTCACTCACTCACTCACTCACTCACTCTAAACCCACAATGTTTTATCAGATATATTTGTATTGAGGTACATAGGTGTAGGGAAGTGTTTTGTCGCTTAACACAAAGCCATTAGTAGTACTGGGGTGATTAATTGAACAACTGGTCAATTGATTGATCTAAATTCTTATGGATGGGCTTGGGAAGATAATCGATATGGATTACAGAAATTTAAAAAAAAAAGATGTAAATTAAAAGGTTTGTTGTTTACTGTTCAGTTTCTTAATACAAAACAAATGCAGCCAATGCACCTGTGATGTAAGCAATATACTTGCAAGTATTTCACAGCATTCACTGTGATTGATTACCTTGTTTGGCGTATTTATGAGTCTAAGTTTAATTTGCCTAATATTATGACTGTGCCCCTGTTATGGTCCACATAAATTTTCTGATGTGGTTTACAATTCAAGAAGATTATCGATCAATTATTGAGCTGTGATTATCGCCCTGTACTGTTATATAACATAATATCGGACTTATAACATTAAAGTGATGTGAACCATTTTAATGAAAGAAGAAATTTCTTCTGAAAAACAAGTCATATTACAATTTTGACTGTCTTATGACAGTGTTGAAACTCTATCCAAATGTAATACTATGAACTTGCAAAAATGGTGCAAAAATTCTATGCACATCTAGTGGTACTCATTACAAACACATGCAGATGCAAGTCAACTTTTTCTGAATACAGAAAACACAGGAACATAAGGTATATCATAAAATTAACTTAAGTCTAATATGGAATTGCATCAGGTATAATTCCTGTCACTGATGCATCAAATTTTTAAATGGCATTCATATCTTATATCTGCTTTAGAAAACTTTATTGATTCCATGTCTGGTTAAGACTCGGTTATTCAAAGACCACCATCATATAATTCATCTAATGTGTGCACATTAAACAAAAGAACAATCCCTAAACATTTTATCTCTAGTAAAGAACCAAGTGCATTCAGTTAAAGCTCAACTTTCACCTTCTCTTGTCTGTATTTGGGAGCTTTTTACAATCAATAATTGCATACACTAACATTAAATAAAATTCCCTTGTGATCATGGGTTGCAAATTACTAGGAACAAATAAACTGATGCAGTTTTGTGTAATAACAGGGTGAACGCAAAAATGTGTTGTATTCCTTTGTACCTCATTGCCTGGAGATTAAGAATCAAATATCAAAGATAGTTCTGTCTGAATTATTTAGATCTGGTTTGATCTTATCATTTTTCACACAATAGATGTAATCAAACACGTTCTTGTTTGTTATGAAAGGTATGTGATGATTGAGGGGGTCATTCAGAACGATGTTGCTCACAGAATCCCATTATGTCAGTGGTAGATTAGAATGACGATTAGTGTTTGATGAGCGTATATGTTAGTCAAGGTGACCGTTTCAAGTGCCTTGTAATCAAGAAATGGAATAATGATAATGCTGAAATGAACAATATTAGTAATAACTGTAAAGATGGTTTTAAATATTTGATGTACTAAACAGAGTTGAAAAAAGATTAAACGTACTGGTAACAGAGTGAGTGAGTGAGTGGAGGGAAGGGTCAGTGAGTGAGTGACTTTTTACACACTGAGTGAGTGAGTGAGTGTGCAAGCAAGTCAGGTGAGCAATAATGTATTCAGTTTATGTTGAGTGAGTGTTTCTTCACTGTTTGGAGCATTAACGACAAATATTGAATCATTGTCACATGAAAATTTAAGTATTTGAAAGATTCAAATTATAAAGTAGCTTCTTGATATGGATGGGTAATATGGGGTTTTAATGTAACACTTGAGAATGTTTCACTCATATGATAATGTGCACGTATTTGTAAGTGTGGCTGTTTGTACTAGCCCAGACTTAGCTGGTTTTATAGTGCTGGCCCATTGAGATACCTTGCAGCAGGTAAGCATGAATACCCCACTCAGACACATTATACTGACTCTGAGCCAACAATTCCTTGTTGTTCCTGTTAATGCCAAGTGCCAAGCAGAGACCAAGAACCATATTTTGGCATCTTATGATATGATGCAGTCAGGAATCGAACAGGCAACCTACTGCTTTCCAGGAGGACATTTTAACCACTTCACCATGGAGGTGGTCACATGGTGAAGATTCACATTAACATCTCCATTTGGGTACAATGTGCAAAGCATGTCTCTTGTGTTTATTTTCACTGTTCTAGTCACATAAGTTCAGCTTCTAGGTTTCAAATATTCCCATTATATTAAACTGATAATCAATATTGATGCATATTATTAAATTTGCATGAATTAGGATCAACCACTGAACACCATGATGCTATCACATAATTTTCATTTCGCATAAAGTAATCTGTTTCACCAGACAGTTGTCTCCAAATAACATGCTTACCCTTTTTTGGGTGAACACCTGGTGTCATCACTTAATATTCTGCGGTCCCATTTTATATTTCTGGGTCTACCAAACGTTTCAAGTCTAGACCTTGTTAAATGATTAACTTTTTGCCATACATTCATAGGCTCTCTTGGTGTTCAACTTTGCACTGTCGGCAATTTGAACCAACAGCATCGTGATGTAACCAATATGAAGCATCTGTCACAAACCGAGTAGTCTTTATTTCAACTATTTTTTTATTTCAAGTGTAATACTGAAAACATGTATAATCTGTCAAAAATGACAGGTGATGAAATCAGCTGATGTTTTGTTCATAAATACGTATCTGACAAAGCTGCTAAATTGGTGAGCTTCTGCAATGATAATAACAGAAGGCACAGGTGCAGTTCCTCAACTTCTTTTCCTCATCCATGTTGGCAAGAATGAAATAAATAAACACTGTATAAAGTATAGATCTCTTTTCTGTTCCAGTACATTTGACTTGTTAATTGACCATAAACAGTAGCACCAATTCCAGCTGCACATGTCACATGTATGAAAATGCTGCTTAGATTCACATAAAAAGCATCATCACCAGTTTTATTACATGAATGTGTATGTAGCACTTTTCTCTGTTCTGTTTCATTCCGTTCTGTTCCTTTCGTTCTGTCTGTTTGTCCCTGTGCTTGTATATCCAATTTGTGCATGTGTGTGTATATATTTATCACAATTAGGATTCTCTTCTCTTCTCTTCTCTTCTCTTCTCTTCTCTTCTCTTCTCTTCTCTTCTCTTCTCTTCTCTTCTCTTCTCTTCTCTTCTCTTCTCTTCTCTTCACACATTTAAGTGTTGAAGACAGTTTGATATTGGTAAAGTAGGTTCATGAGCAAAATTAATAGACAACTGAGAACCTTCTCCAACTTAGAACAAAGTCAACATTGCGTTTATCTGTATTCATTGTATTCTGGAATATGTACATTCCATTGGATCTAACTGACTGTTGTTGTACAATATCCTTTCAAAGTTCTCAATTATATGCATGTGGCTGCGCAAGTTTGAGCTGACCATCATAGTGATGTCACTGAAACTAAGACTTTCCTGATTAAAGTAAAGGTATTCAGCATAAAGAACAATGATATCAATTTCAAAAGCAAAACAGAAAATGACATTCTTCCAGACAAATAATTGCCTGAAGAGAGATTTCAAAATTTAGATTTTTGTAGAAAGGTTTCATTCACTGTTCAATTTTTGCCCTTGCAATTTTGATGAACTTGTGATACAAAAATTGAAACATTTATGGAGTAATCATCAAGACTACATGAATAGGATCTGACGTTTGAAAACAATGTAATATGAATGTGATATCAATCTACATTCCCACACAGATAAAATGAATATCTCTAAACTAATGACTGAAACTGTTGAAGGCATTCCATGGTAATGCAAACACAGATGCTGTCATGATCTCCTTGTTTGACAGTGTTACAAACTATTGTCCTGGAAACAGATCTTAGAACAATCTTGACACCTGAGTTTACACTTTGGACAATATTTAGCATTATCTTCAATTGCATGCTCCATATGGGAAACATATCTATGTATCTACAGCTTATGATTAAGTGAAGCATGTGAATGGTTATCTTGGAGGTTAGTCCAGACACAAACTCTCTTCACCGAATTCTACACGTTTTTGTTTACTTCTCCTTAACAATGTAGTCATATCTGATATGCAAGGTGTGTACAGGAGAACTTGGCCCTTGTGGTGTCAAAGTTTATGCCCAATTTAAATACAGGCAGCAAATCAGGCTATGAGAACCTTGAACGGCATACCTGATAAACTGTAGAGGGCCTCATAGGGTCTCACGGCAAGACAAGATAAGTAGACAGTTCATACACCGAGGATTGGTGCTTTCTTGTGTTACACATCACAGAAGCTGACTTGAGCTGTGTGTGGGCAGACTGTCATTGTATCATTTCTCTTTCCGCTAAATGAATGCGCTTGGTTTCATTAGAATTTTGAACATATAGTTTGAAAGTTATGCTTGAAATTTGCTGAAATAATTTTATTAAAGAACGTTTGAGTGTAAAGAGATCTTTAAAATTCTTGTAAACATCCTGTCTGTATTACGCCTTTGCCATGAATCCCATATTTTGGTTGTCTTCACTCAATAAATATTGAAATTTCCACAGAAGTTCTCTTCAATGTCAGCTATCCATAATTAGTTGTGGAAGTAATAGTATTTTGCTACCACATTTCATGTGTATACGTTAAGAATTACTAAAATGCCTTAATTTCAGAGGGAAAAGGAATGTGAAAATGGGATGCTTGAGTTGTGAAGTGATTAAAAAAATGGAAGTGATTATTTATTGAAATATATGGTGAAGGACAGGGTATTATGAAGTCAATAGAATGTTGACGCTCATTTATTGCAGAAATTATTGTTTCCATGTAGTCATCATGTTAAAAATATCCAAGTCAATTATCATGCATTTGTACTAAATGTCTATTTGATCATATGATAATGGTACCAAGTGTTAATTTCCGAATTTAAGGGTTTCCAAGCAAATTAGGTCCAGATAATAAGGTTTCATTGTATGTGTGAGGTTTAATAGGCTAGGAGCAGGCTGTTACCTAGAGATGAGTTGGGCTGAAATGAAATACTAGAGCTGGAATGTGGTTGGTTGGGACTGTGCCATAGGATAAGCTCACTTCACCTAGTGTCATCACCGATTTTCAGTGATCCATCGGTGTACTATTCACCATTAATTTGTTTCTTAAGCCCTGTAGCATCTGTGTTGTTGGATAATCGAGACTGATTATTGGTTTATAGGACCAGCTTAAGCTTATAAGAACACCTGGTGTTGTCACTGATTTTCACTGACCAGTTATTACCGTTTTTCACGGCTAATTAGGCTTTCTTCACTCAATGTATTACCCTAAGTATCTAGATCAGAATTGGCCTTCAGTTCAACCCATGGTTGTCATAAGAAGTGACTTACTGGCTTGGTGGAGGAATGTCATCATGGCACAATTATATAGGCCAATGCTCATGATGTCAATCACTGGATTGTCTGGTCCAGACTTGATTAATCAAAGCCTGCCTCTGTGTGCCTGGAATACTGATGAAACAGTATACAAACAAACAAGCAAACAAGCAAGCAAGCAAGAATGCAAGCAAACAAACAAACATATAGGATCTGTTGAAGTTGTTTGTTTGTGTCATATATATAATGCTACAACAGATACTGTCTACATAACGGCAACCCGTAAATAACCAGATGATCAGATCAGATAATCCAGTAACTGATATTGTGACCATCAGGTTAGCAAGACAACCAAGTGACAGATATCATGAGCTTTGATCTGCATATATGGTACAGGACAATAAACATGAACCAAGTAAACATTTGTGTCCACAGTACTCAATTAATCACGCAGGCATGGAGGAGGACCTCTACGAGAAATACAATTAGTTCTTACTGTCATTTCATGTAGACTAACAGCTAGAAAAACAGTTTATAAAATTATATTATATATGTGCAATAATAAATAAAAACTTGCCACACATTCTAGACTGTAGGGGCTATAATAGGTTTGTTCATTTCAGGGTCTGTAAGAATATGACTTAACAATGATTTGAGCAATATTTCAGCAATATCATAACAGAGACATGACAAATGGGCTCCACATATTGCATCCATACGGGGAATAAAACCCAGGTCTTTGGTGTGACAAGCCAAAGCTTTAACCCCTGTCCTATCCCACCATGACAGGGTCAGTCAGACAGACTATCATTTGACACTACTGATCGATGATGTACAACCTTCCATCATGTATTGTGCTGTCCAACCAGGATCTAGCTGCTATAGGTTGAGTGCTGTACTAACTATGTATCTGGGCTGGGATTCAAACCATGGACAAGCTCATCTGGTATGACACCTCATCCACATGACCCAAGACATTAACCCCAGAAGCAGGTCGACATGGTAAGGATGCCGTTTGTGGGATGACTCCATGCACTGCTACGCTGTGACGTAAATCCATTCATTTAGTGTAGAGTTTCAGTTTTTATTGTATTTGATGGCAGGATAATGTGCGGGGGTCATAAGGTCAAACAGTTTTTCAGTAAAGGTGGAAATTTATGCGTGTCAACCGTAATCAGACAATGATGATGTCTCGGTATATACTCCAGATATATATCACTTCTAAAAGCCTTTCAAACGGTTTTGTCAGTCACATTACAACATGCTTGCTTAATAGCTTAGTGTTGAAGAAACACAAAATGGCTGGTCGTATTCACTTTTGGGAAATCCTTGTGCGAAGACATTATCTGACTCACTGGAGCTGTTAGAGCAGTAGTTTGCCTTTTCGTTATCAATACTGTAATGAAGGTGGTCATCCCAGTGGTGCCCCTTCACACATTATCCCTGAGAAACCTCGTGGGGATTCTGAGTTAGAATCATTACTCAGCAGCCTATACCAATCATGTCTGGTGCCAAACTGGATCACATGGTCAAGCTTGGTGAATTGCATGGCACTGTACCTGAAAAACATGGATTGGTGTTCATGATATCAATCACTGGATTGTCTGGAGGAGGTTTGATTCTATTTAGGTCATGGTCATATGGCAGGACTACAGCATAAATGAAATACAAACACTTTTCACAATGTGGAACTCTTGTAGCTGGTTAATTAAAATTCTTGTTGCATTTAATGACTTTGATCCTTGAATCTACTGTAGAATTCCATAGAGTATAGATACTTAACTTGTGATATTCTTGTGTTGAGTGTGTATCTTCAGTGAATGGCAGTTAGTGTATGCTATTTTTCAATGAACAGAAGTAATTGTATCCTTATGTTCAGTGTATCCTATTGTCCAGTCTATGCTATTGTTCAATGTATCCTGTTGCTCAGTGTATCCTATTCAGTGAATGCCATGTTGTGCAACCTATTGTTTAGTGAAAGCCAGGATGTAGATCATATTGTTCAACAAAAAAAGGCCAAGATGTGTATCCTATTGTTCAGCAAAATGCCAGGGTCTGCATCCTATTGTTTATTGTATCCTAATTGTTCAGTGAATGCCAGGATGTGTATTGGTTCATTAACAAACTTGACCCACAAAGGTCCAGGGTAGAATGGGCCTTCAGCAACTCATGCTTACCATAAAAGGCTAGTCATAAGAAAAGGCTAGTCATAAGAGGTGACTGATCAGATGCTCATGCTGTTGATCAGTGGATTGTTTGGTCCAGAGTTGAGTATTGACAGACTGTTGCCATATAGCTGGAATATTGCAGAGTGCAGCATAAAACTAAATTCACTCACTCTTAAGAAACTCACAATTAATTCCAAGCATGACTGTGATAAGAATCGTCTGCACTGGCAGAGTAAACACCAACACAGCTACAGGGTGGTCACATCCCAGCGTGACCGTAGCTATGTTTCTAGAATCACGGTGAATGTACAAATCTTTTTGACGCTGATGGTAAAACTCGTTCCTCAGTTACCCTCATCAGCAGCTCCACAACAGGATCCCTTGCAGGTCATCCAAAGAATCCAGGGAATTCCTTGCATACAGTGGAATCTGCAAGTGTAGTCTTCTGATAGCCTTCAAGAAACTAAGGTTAATAACCTCATTATTTTCATAGATTATGATGAATGTGTCTGATAGATGAACAATCATAGGCTGCAGTTTCTCAGCGCGCTTCTGCTGAATGCTTAGGATGTCTTCTTATATATAGCAAATAATACACACCACTTAGATTTAAGTGAGTTCTTCACAAAGCATTATCACCAGCCCAGGGAGCTGTGAAACCTTTCAGTTTCCCATTATCAAAATAATTACACTTGTGTAAATAATCTACGAAAATAAATATCCAGGTCTCTGAAAGACAGGCCTGCTAATTTTGTGAACATATGATAGACAAGGGATCTGTCTGTGACAGTGGTCCAGTATAACACAAAGTGGAGACTGATTAACACAAGTCAACAAATTATATTAATGTTTGAAAGCTAAAGTAACTTTGGATGTAATCAAACTCAAATAAACATGCTCAACATGAGCAAAATGCCATGAGCTTGAAAAATCAACAAATCGATCAGTTTGAGATGACTGCAAGAACAATAAACAGGAACCACTGCTTGGGGAGTCCTTGGTCTGTCCCATTCATGATTGATGGGTAATATGCTTGAATAACAACACTTGAACAGAAACTAATTGCACTGTGATTTTTAGTTATGGTTTCAGACAGAATTCTTAAAAATAGGTATTGGCTGTTTGTGTTAACCCAATGCAGCTAATAGCTTTGGAGTGCAATAGAAGGTAGCTTAAGAGCATTCATCAGGATTTCCACAAAGACTGTTCTAGACTATATATTTGTCTAGACCTGTTCAAAAACTTTTTAATATTTTTTTTTCACCTATGATGGATTTAGATAGAGTGGGACGGTATGCTTACAAATAGCTCATAGAAAACATATGTCCTTTTTTTCAAGCATATAATATGACATCAGGAAACCCTTTTATTTTTTATTACTGTATCAGTCTTATTTAATTTTTTGTGCAAATGTATATGCCTTAAATTGTACAATGTAGAATTTCAAACCTAAATAAATGCTGATGGATGGATGGGAGGGTTGTGTGTAACAGAATGTACTGTATGTCTCCTGTGTCATGATAAAGAGCTTGTTTTAGGACAGCTCACAGCACCGATCATGAAGGAATACCCCTACAGTGTCAGAAACAGCACTTTGGTATCAATTATGATAATCATTCATGGTCACTGTTGACATTTGTCCACAAGCCACAACCTCAAGTGACCCAGGACCCTTTTCTTTTAATTTATTGACCTTCATCATAGTGTTGTGTCTTCTGTTTCAGATTCTAGTCCTCAAATTTAGGTTTGACCACCTGATCAAAATATGCTACATTGCAGACATGTCATATTCAGAGATGGTAGTCCTTGATAACTAATAGCATTTTTTAGGGCTTTAATTTGGAGCTAGTTATAAATGTTTAAATTTTGAACTGAATATGATGTACTAGCAAAGTCCAAATTTCTGCCTTTTTCAATAGTGTCATGTTAAAGAATGGGAGGTAAGGTTAACCTTAGTTAAGGATTCTTCATGAAAGGAGTCCTTGATCCTAAGGCATTGGGAGAATTACTTTTACTACAATGACAACCAGAGTAAAAGACATCAATCAGTTCAGAATAAATTTATCTAAAACTCAGGTACGGCTGAGAATGATTGTAGTTTCAGCCAAACATTAAGCATAACAAACTTCCTAATTAGAGGTGAATGTATTTATTTTATCTTTGACCTGTGAAAGTCCTGGGTAGAATTGGCCTTCAGTAACCCATGCTTGCCATATATGTTGTAAGAGGCAACTAAAGGATCGGGTGGTCAGGCTTGCTGACTTGTTTGGCATAGGTCATCGGTTCCCATTTGTGCAAATCGATACTCATGCTGTTGATCACTGGATTGTCTGGTCCAGACTTGATTATTTCGAGACAGACACCATATAGCTGGAGGTTTGTTACACTCACTCATGTTATCTGTTATAAATCAGCAATAGTAATATCAACCAGACATTTGATGAATAGTAGTGCTGGTCCATTCCAAGAATAAGGGTGAGAGGCAGGTGGTTGATATGGATTACAGATGTAAATACTTACAAATCCCATCAATGCTTTGTAAATAAGGACAAGTCAAAATGTGGCTACAGTTACATCAACTGAATGGTTCCATGATCTATTTTTTGATTTGACTGTACCATTAATTCACTCCTCTGCAATAAAGCATATGTCTGTCTGTCTCCAAAAATACTCATAATAGACAGCTTTAAGTGTCTTTCAAAGGAAATAATCAATTTCTGCTATAACCCTAAAGCTTCTATTCACATAAAGCCACATATATATATATTAAATGTATACTTTCACTGTTTATTTGTTAGAATTATGGCTGATATGTCAAACGAATCATATTTTATCACACATAGTAGACAATGATAAACATTATGTATGAACTAGTTTTTGTCCAGTTAACAATGTTTAGATGCAATTAATATAAAGAGGCTAGATGTGCCTTTGACATTTTCAGATAAGCAGAATATGAATGAATATATATTGACTGCTATATTCACAATGGTCCTGAGTCATGTTACAACAATTTCTGCATCAACCCATCCATTGCTCCAAATGAGCTTAGGCAAAAAGCACAATAGTTTAAACTGTCGATTATTGAAACAAAAAACATCCTTCCAAAATTCATCCCATAAGCAAACTCTGCTCAATAGTAATTGGTTCAATTCAGAGGATGGTTATCTGTGTTCCACAAGCACACGTTAAGGAGTGAATGATATCTCCCAATGGAACTATAGATGTACTGCCACTAAAAAAGTTCCAGAAGTCTCTCTTGTCTAAGACTGATGCATACATGTAAATGTAAAAAAGTGAAAAATACATTTACTGTTATGTTTTATTGATTTGATATATCTTGCAGTGTAAAACCAGTTTGTATTTCACTACCTCTGTGAAGAAACTGACCAGGTCCATCATCGTTTAAACAATTTCTTTGACAATACACAGATTATCAATCAGCTTTCTTTCCCAATAACTGCTCTCAAGAAGCCTTTCCCAGATGACCATTCTCCAAGACCGATGTTTTCATAGGCTTTCATCTTGACCATAAACAAGCCCGGTCTTACAGACCCTGTAGAGATATACTGCTCTGTAGCAGTATCAACAGGCTTGACAATAAACAAGCTGACATTACAAAACACAGAGAAACTATTAAGCTTGCTCTCTGCCCATCCATCTTTCACCATGTCCCCTGCTGGATCACTTGCTGCCAGTCCTTCAAGAATAGCAGAGCCATTCATATAGATCACACAAAGCTTCTCATATTCACCTATCATCACCTCAGCATTCCAAACATTGCTCTCTGGAGATCAATTTCAAAATATATATTGATGACTTGTTTTTTTTTTCTTCAAGACAAGAAACAACAGTTTGGAATCCCAAAACCTGATTTGTAAATGGTGTTGGCATGTTTGTTATATGTGGAGGAAATGCTGCATTACAAATTCAATAATAACAAAAATATGGCCATAAATATGCTTCATACATCATTTATTTGAAAACTTTTACAGCTGTCAAGATCTGTTACAAATCCACACTATGCAATTGCTTCAGTGTCAAGAAAGTGTCAAGACTGTTTTTGTAACTTAGTTCATCCATATCATGGGGTCCCTTTCAAGACTATCAGTTAACAAATGTGTTTGAATTCATACATAGTGAACAATGTTGTCCATCACTCTGGTCATACTGTGGCCATTCAACACCACTGACCATCAATCAGTAGCTTGGCCTTCCATGATTAACTGCCCAATACAACCTCTGACATCCATTGTTTGACCACCAACACTGCAGCACCTGCAATGGGGAAAGTGTTGAGCTTACAACCATTACTTCTAATTTCTATGGCAGAATGAATTTCTCTTTGTCTATTGGCAGGAAGTGTTGACAGACGTCTTCTGTTTCCATAACCATTTTCCTTGACCACTGAGCTGCCTGCTGCCATGTTAAGGTGACCTCTGTAGTAATTCAGTTAGCAAGTTCTTGAGATGCTCAAAGGAGGTGCTGTTCTTGATGTGGAAGAGAGTTGGAATGTGTAAAAGATGTCTGTGGAATAACGGCGAGACACATTTGTTAACATTGGTAGTCATTATCCTCCACAATCGTTCATCTCAACTGACCAAGATGTAAATTAAGTTCCCACAAAAACAAAACAGTGTTTGTTCTCAAACATGATGATCACGTTGTTCACAAGTTTTCAAACTTTCTTGCAAGATTCTCCCTTAGTTTAAATGAGAAACCAGTGTTGAAGGTAGCTAATTTACCAAGTCTGTGTTACCTCTTAAAAGGCAAAGAATCCTATCCTTTTCAGAATCTTATTTTTTCAGAAATCATGGGTGTAAAATCTGATCTCAAAGTCTCCACAAAAGATCCACACTTCTTAGTAAAGCGTTTTTAAGTAGCATGAATTGTGATTCTGTCTGAGTACAAGAGCTGATTGCCCAAAGCTAATTTTTTCAATGATGTCTTTTTTTCTGGACTGTGAGCATATAACGGTCACTGATCCTATTGATACAAGCATAACATGGAATAGGTTTAGACCGAATTACTATCACATGTGGTGAGGATGCTAGTCTGTTTAATGGAGAGCAGGCTTATGGGATTTCTTCTTTGAGTCAGCCTGTCTACATTGCACTAGGAGACGTTGCACAATTTATATACACACATACAAAATACATAGCACGGTACATACACGGCATAGTTGTTTTTTCTACTTCCTTTCTTCCTGGATATTTGTCTCTGTGTTTGAATGTGACTCTTTTATGAATACAAACACTAACAGGAGCTCTGGGCAGGGTGATGCTGTTAAACAAGTGCGTGGAGCTTGTTGGTGTTGTTCAAGGCGATTCAGTCATATCATGCTGCAATTGATCCAGGAATTGTCTGTAGATTGGAGAGGTCAGAGAGATGGAGGAACAATTTGAAAAAAAATAAATAACATGCGTATGTCCCTCTTTGATCTATTAAAGCATTCAGCATACAGGGGTTTGGATATGGAACAGAATCACCCATGAATAAGGACATAATGTCCCCACAGACAAAGAGACTGGTAGATTGTGTGGTAGCTGTGCCACATACTTTCAGCCTTAGTTCAGAAACTCACTCTCACTTAGTGCTTCATTGAGAACTCACTAAGAAACTCACTAACTCTCAGTCCCTCCCGTATTCTGATTTTCACTCACTCACTCACTCACTCACTCACTCACTCACTCACTCACTCACTCACTCACTCACTCACTCACTCACTCACTCACTCATTCACTCTTTAATATACTTATGAAGAAAGTGAGTGCAAGTTCTTTAATAATTAATTCATCAATTCACTTGATGACTTCACTTCATCTTTGGTGCTAGCCATGTTAATAAAACCTTATAGCATATAAGTTAGGTAAAAACTAATCACAACTAAGTAGGTAATTTTAACCAATAATCTCACTTTTGTTGTCAATATGCCTGCATGAATATTCAGAATACAACTATCCACTCTATTCATCGACTTTCTTTAGGATTACCAGACGTTTTGCTGTAAGAAGAAGACTCTGTTGCCATACGCTTCTTATCAGTCGTTACACTTATCAGTGATATGGCGCCATATCTATATCAGCTGATAAGCAGTTGAAGTATTATCTGTATAAAGAGGGGTTGAAATAGCAAAATAATCTTCATACTACTGACTATATGCTAGGTGGTATCATATTTTATTGCTTGTATTGAATCCTCAGACAGGTGTTGAAGGTATTCTGCTCAGAGACGGCATAGCAATAAACTTTGTTAATGATATTGCATAATGATTAATATCTCTGAGATTGTTTCAAAACATTTAGGATGTTGTGAATATCAATGTGGATTATAGAATAACATAACAGAAAATTAAATTTTCATAAAGGGTTCTATACTTTACTAAAAAAAAAGAATTCAGATCTTACAAATTCAACATAGTGCTTTTTACTGAACACTCAATGCTTATTTACAGCTTTGATATCAATTATAAATCTATATACTGCATTTTTGTTGCCAATGTATAACAGTCATTGATGGTAATATTTGACTGTATTTGTGCTTTTGTTGTTTAACACCACCTGGATATTCCAGCTATATGAGCCTGTGAGGGTCCACGGAAGAATAGGCCTTCAGCAACCCATGCTTGCCATAAAAGGGGACTGTGCTTCTTGTAAGAGACGACTGATGGGATCGGGTGGTCAGACTCACTGACTTGGTTGCCAGTAGAGCCAGTAGGCTTCCAATCTCCTATACCCTACTCCTTATTAACTTCTGGCTTCCCATCAGCTTGTGTACATCAACCCCATTAATTGTATAAACAACTCATTGTCTTCTCATTCATTGTAACAACATTCACGTATATATTCCTCCACAAATTCATTACCCTGTACCATTTGCTTGACAACGACATTAGTATCTATATCGAAAAGTCGCACTCACTGAATAAAAGAAGTTGTATATCCATAAATCATAGTCCTCATTCTTCATCTACTCAACTTCTAGAATGCCTATCACAGAAGCATCCATCTACCCATTGGGTTAGGATGACACATGTCTACAAAGTCAGACAACTTGACTGTGACAGTCACCTTTTATGATCATTACAAGTGACAGCCTGACAGTGTATATATATAGAGAAATATAATTTTGATTTAAATTGAAAAGGAGCCTTAGTCAGATGGGAAAGTCTGACAACCTGATCCAGAGGAAATCTAGACTTGCCTCATGCACTGCAGTGAGGACTAGGCTGTAGTGAAAATAATGTGTTTCAGGGACTGTGAGACAGATTATACAAATGATAACAAACTTGTCACAATGACAACTATACCTGTTCCCAGAATACAACTGCCATGATGGCTTAAAGCCAGTTACGTTGCTTTCGTATGACAGAGTTTGAGAGCAGTTCAGTCACAGTTTGACACAGTTTAAAGATGGATGAGTGAACAACTGAACAAGGCTGACCAACTCCTTCCTATTGGTTTTGATACACACATTAGGAAGTATATGCTTGCAGAAAACTGTTGTATATTTAAAAAAAAAAAATGTCTTCAGTGTGTTGGCATATCAGGCAAACAAGAATCTTGTGGTGCTATTTATCTTTAATTCATTAAATAATCTCTGAATTCCAGTGATAATGACACAATCTGTTAACATTTCTGCAGGTTTGTCAATTAAATTTCCTTAAGAATCAATGGGAGGTGACCTATACAAAGATACCAGTTCATTATGGAGGCAGAGAAATGAAGATCTATGGACCAACATTGTACATCTATTAACACACGTTTCAGAGGAACTTCCAAAGAAAATCTTTCATCTTGGATTAAATGTGTGGGACCAATTACCATTTTGTGTGTCAACAGACAAAGTCCAGCACCAGACTTTATTCTGATGACTTCCAGATGCCTGGCTCACAAGAAACACACCTTCTTTGATTGTCTGTTAAGGCCAGTCAGCAGGAAAACAAAATTATATCCAATTAAGCTGAATATTTTAAGCTTAAGGAGATGAAAAGATAATCTGATGATTAAGTACTGGATAACAGAGTGGTACAGATCAAAGTTTAAAGTTAAAAATCAGGCCTGTTTGGCAAGAGGTGGGTAGTCTGCCGTACAGACCCTGAAATATATGTATCCAAGAAAGCCCACGCAAGTCTAGAAAATGTGGCAAGTCTAGATTTCCTTAGCTTCTGAAAATGAAGAAAGTCTCAGGGCTCCATTTCATTATATTATTTTTTTTCAGTATGAACGTTTTTCAGTAAAATATGTTCATTTCAGAGACTAGCTGTTAGTCTAATGTCTGGGTTTCATACAAGTTTGTTTCAGTGTTGTTTGAAGGGACTGCTGTTTGGTGTGGGCTTCATACAAGTGTGTTCCAGTGTTGTTTGAAGGGACTGCTGTTTGGTGTGGGCTTCATACAAGTTTGTTTCAGTGTTGTTTGAAGGGACTGCTCTTTGGTGTGGGCTTCATACAAGTGTATCCTAGTACTGTTGGAATACACTGCTCTTTGGTCTTTGTTTCATATGTGTCCTAGTACTGTTGGAATACACTTCTCTATGGTCTGTGTTTCATACAAGTGTTGCTGGAATAAATTGCTCTTTGATCTTGGTTTCATACCAGTGTGTCCTTGTGTTGCTGGAATAGACTGCTCTGTGTCGTGGGTTTCATACAAGTGGCGCCTAGTGTTGCTAAAACAGACTGCTCTTTAGTACATATAAATGACTACAGAATGCTTCAGTTCTTCAGTGTTTCGGCAGTTTATCAAGTGTTTGATAGGCATTAGTGGCCAACTGGTTTATGTTGCTGTATGTGTTTGTGTTGATCACGGGGCTGATAACTTTTTCTCAGATAATGATAATTTTCAGAAATGATTTTATGAAAGATTCAAAGAGTTTGAATCCATCAAATATTCGACTATGATCCTTGGCTTTCCACAACAATGTGCTCTTGAATTAATTGTGACACTGAAATACATGTCAAAGCAATATTCAAGTCAGCAACTCTCTCACAGTATCTAATCAAGTTAGTGTATATAGGTGTGATTATCTTAATTACAACATAAATTAATATTGAGTTAGATTCCCCTGTTCATCATCTAGTCCTTATGTGATTACCAAATCTCCATTTTGACCATTGAGTACCCATTTTCACCAGTATGCTTCTGTACTCTCTACCAATTTTGACTACCAAACCTCTATTCTGACCACCCAAAATCCATGTTCACCATCAAAAATCCATTTGGACCATCCAAACCTCCATTGTGACTATCAAGTATCCAATTTTACCGTCCATTTCCCTTGTCTGTGCCTGTTACAAGTACAAAACAGATCCAGGATAGAATAGGTCTTCAGCAACCCATGCTTGCCATAAAAGGCAACTATGCTTGTTGTAAGAGACGACTAACAGGATCAGATGGTCAGACTCACTGACTTGGTTAACATATGTTGTCAGTTGCCAGTTGCGCAGATGGATGCTCATGCTGTTGATCACTGTATTGTCTTTTCCAGACTCGATTATGACCGTCGCCATATAGCTGAAATATTGCTGAGTGCTGCATAAAACTATACTCACTACAAGTACAAAACATTAGATCCTGTTTCTGCCATTTGTTTCCAGCCTGTTCTGAATAAACGACCTTCAGTCCATAAAACCATCAACAGCAAAAGTTCTGAACAGACAATTTTGATTATCTGCTCTGTAATTTAAACACTGTTGTGCATCCTATCTTCCTGAACAGAGTCACATCAAAGAGATTCTCAAGAATTTTGAATAAACTCAGTCCTGTAAATTATATGATCTGTTCAAGATGTTCCACTTCACACCAATTAAAGTTACACATACAGACTTATCTCATGTCTACTTTACGAAAATGATACTTGATCATAGGAGATTAAAGCATCAAAACAATTTCCCCAAACTGGAAAATGAAATATTCACAAAAACGTTTCTGAGAAAAGGGAAGGGAAATCCTACAGTCACCCAACAAATCAGTTTCCTGTGTATACTAAACTTGTTTTACATCAATAAGTGTTTTAAAGTACACCATTAATAACGAGAGTCTCCGGAGGAAAACCAATCCTCTTATTCAATCAGTCTGTTCAAAACCTGGCTGTCTTTGATAGATATCGTAATGGGTTTGGTGTGGCAGATCATGGTTCTGACTATACTCGGACTTTAGGGGGTCAGAGAGTATGCCCCTGGTATGTTGGGGTAGAGAGGATTAATGTGCAAGGGCATGTAGCCCCATTTATACCACTTACACCAACACACATCTGAACGGTCACTCATCATCAGTCTGCTACAGTTTATAAATTTTCATTTTCTCTCTGTACATCATGGATCTATTTTTCTACTTCTGATCTGAGATCAGTTTGAGATCGTCTTGAGATCAGTCTCTTTCAGCTGTCTATGTTAGCTTGTACACAGGCACATTTTCCAATTAAAACAATTCTGCGCCATCATTTGTCAGGTTTACAGGGCTCGATTCCTTTTGATGTGAAGGAAGTGCAGGATCTCCATCAAATCACAAGCTCCACAACAGGAGTATGGACCTGGTTGAGGCCGTGTTGCAGCATTTCGGCTTCTTTTTGCACATGTAAAATTTGTTGAACAGGTTCAAGTGTTTAATCTTGCTGGTCCATCAAGACTGCTTTGATGGGAACACAGCCTTTACAAATGTCTATTCATTGGTGTGACTTTTTGTGCATTGAGCCAGTGTTTTAAGTGAGTGTGTTAGTAAGTGGCTGGATTTCAGAGTGAGTGAGTGAGTGAGTGGGTATGGGTGAGTGAGTGAGTGAGTGGGTATGGGTGAGTGAGTGAGTGAGTGAGTGGATTTCAGAGTGAGTGAGTGAGTGAGTGAGTGACCGGGCTAGCTATACCATGGATAGCTGCTCATGATTTCAGTCACTGGATTGCCTGGTTCAGACTTGAATATTTACAGACCTTTGCCATATAGCTGGAATATTGTTGTGTGAAAACAAGACATTGTCTTATGACAAAGATCCTAAGATTAAATCACATGATGCATCTTTTGTAATTAGACAAATAGGGACAAATAGGATTATACAGAAAGTTATTGTGGATGCTCAAGATTGCATTGAGGGTATCAGTATAGATTTATCAGACCCCTTGTTAGAGGACAGAAAGTGAAGAACTGCTCTTTTTATAGAGCAAATCAGAAGATATCAGTCCCTGTGGGCTATTAAATGGTCTTTTCAGTAGAATCTGAAATACATTTAGAAAAACATAATTGATGTTAAACATGGAATCAATACTTTCAATCATAGCAGTGATGGATGTTGTTGACATGGCGTCATGGGGTCTGTTGTTGAGTGGCATGGAACGCTGTGATTTTAGAAGGAGAAACAATAATCTTTGTGGTATTTCCTGTCCCCCAAATAAACTCAACACTATCAAAATCAGTTTCATGCATATGTATCTTAACATTTTCATTTTGATTTCAGAAAATATCACATAATTCACTGTTCCAAATGCATGATAATTTGAAAGAAATTTCACATCTTTGTACCTGTGAAGATATGGTTAAGGACCCATGCTTGTCATGAGAGGCAACTAACAGGATCTGGTGATCAGGCTTGTAGACTTAGTTGACATCGTATCCCGATTGTGTAGATCAATGCTCATTGTATTGATCACTGGATTGTGTGGTCAAAACGTGATTATTTACAGACCACTGCCATATAGCTGGTATTTCTAAGTGAGGCATTAAACGACAAAAAATAACCAACCAACCATCACATCTTTGACCCCCAAACACTTGATGAAGATGGTTATGTCTCAATTCTAATTCAAGTTTCACATCATTACAAGTTGATAGATTTTGGGCATTTATTGTCAGGAACAAATTCACTCTTCGTCTCAGTTTAGGAAAGGAAACCTGAATTTCCACTTAAGTAAATATTCAAACACAGACATTACAGTTGGCGCCATGTTAATTGGCAGGGAGTTTGGCAGAGTATTAAATTCATTTTTCATAGTATTGGACTGGCAGACTAATCTTCGAGATAGATCTACAGGAACCCCACAAATGCTGTCTCCATTGTAAGGTAAACTTGAATCAAAATCAGTCATGATTTGGGGGAAGATATGCATGTATTTCATCTTCATTGAGAAGAATGAAATATTCTTGGATTAGAACTACTTCAGTAATTTCATTTATAAATATTTTTGAATGTGTGAATTATGTTTATAAATTATTTGAAATTTCTTCATATCATATTTTGAAATAAATAATCAAATATCTGAAATAGCTTATGTAAACAAATAGTATCATGAACTGTGATCAACTTTGACATCAAAGCACTGGGAAATGGACTGAATGACATTTGGTTCATTGAGAGAATGATATTGTCTGATCAAGTCATGAATACTAGACAAGTTTCCCCTGTTGACAGAAGGCAGTGAACCGAAATAGAAAACTTATTGCTTCTAGTGGACAGAATATCGTTGCCAGATAGCCTGAGGTATATGTATACCAGCATTTTTCCAATGAGTGCAACTTGATCGTAAATGGTGTGCTTCGATTGCATCTGATCAATTGCGACTGTCGGGTGATCAATATATCAATAGGGAAGTGACTTGGAAGCAAGTTGGCCCTATCGAGACTCATCACTTTTCACACTTTAATATTGATAAAACCTGCCTGAGGGCTGCGAATCTACTCAGATGGAAACACAAGTAGGATTGAAGGTGAACACAAGGAACAATTGATGTTGTAGATTTGTACTGTAGATGGACATGCTGGGTCAGCCATATGCTATGGTTCTGAAATGAGGAAGTTAGATGTGTGGGTATTGAACTTTCTAACATGAACTGTAATGCTTTAACATAATTCATGTTTCTTTTCTAAACAGTTTTCAGACATATTCTCACTGTTGTTTATTCATCATTTTTCATATACAAAATTGTGTTGATGTTGTTAATATGCTTTTTCCATATTATGATTAGTATTGCTTTTCTGGTGTCTGTTTTTTGTGACAAAGTATTCATATTTTTCTTGATTCTGCTAACATAGGCAACGAAACACATTGGTAACATATCACGTAGAGGTGGAATGAGTAACAGGTAACCCGGGATGGGAGGGTAATGAATTGGACCTGGGTACCCATCTCAGTAGTCGAACCCACCATGATCATGTGACTAATTGATTAAACAACGTAATATGTTATTCTTTCATGACTGAAAGGTTGTGTTGTCTTTGAAGATTTAGACAATTTACAATCACCTGTTTTTAGTATAACACATGGTTAAGATCTTAAAAATATCAAAATTTTAGACCATGAGCTGTAGAATTTATTGCTGTTTTTTACAAATTTGATGTCAGGAATTAACATAACAGACATACGGGTAGGTAGGGTAATAGAAGATGAGGTACCCAGGTAGAAAATTAGGACCTGTCCCAATCGTCATATCAGATCATTAAGAATTGTTCTTGTCTCCTTTTGGATTTATTTAGTTTTGGTTTCTTGATATTGATGTTCAGGTAAGATAACTTAATACCAGGACTAAAAGTTGGTCTAATTACGACTTGGTGTCAGTCATTTGTAGACATTTCTCCTAGGCCCTATAAGGGTCGTGCACAATGAAATGACCTCATGATATTTATGTAAGCGTAATGGAAGAGGAAAATTGTAATATATGTTACTACTGAAAACAGACTGATGTAACTGATGATGTTTTAGCTTCCGGATCCAGGTCCCTGAGGGTGTGTCAATTAATGGCCTTTTCAATAAGTTTGACATTGAAATCAGATAGACCCCCATGAGGATTTGAGTTAAAATTGTTCCCTAGCAACCTTTTGTTGTTGTAAAAGACAGCAAGCTAAATTTGAATGCATGATCAGCTTGTATCACCACAGATTGCCAACATTCACCTGGCCACAAATTGGCATTAAACCTCCCACCACACCCCAATCCCTACCCCAACATCAACCCCCAAACTTCACCCCCCTCAGTATAATTCAAACACACCCAGCTATATTCCTTACCTGTCCTGCTTCTATTTCAGCCACTCAACAATTGATATACATTTAGAAAATTTGAGAGATAATTAAATTTTCAAATGTTTTCTTGACAGATGCAGAATTTTGTAAATTTATTTTTCCCAAGTAATAACTTTCAAGGCCACTAGCATAATAATAAGAGTTGTAAGCCTAAGGCTGGAAATTGAATAAAGCTTATTTTCAAATTGCTACCCTTGAGATAATTCCCATCTGAAGACAACCTACTTCAAAAAGATCTTGACAGAAATATACAAAAATGAAAAATAAGGATTTACTTGTTATCATGATGTCCACTTTGAGATGACATAATGGTTGAAGGAGGTCCGTGATATTTCAAGTTAATATCATCAATTTGATATGCGTCATCATGTTCTCCATAGTAACCAATAATGGCAGAGAAACACTATGTTAGACGGGACTAAAATGCCACAATCCACCACATCGTACCCTCAATTACACACTGGCACATCTCCCCCTGAAATTCTGACTTTGAAGCATGTAATTTATGGAAGCATCAATGATCTGATATGAAGTAAGATGTGGGTGTTAATGATAATAGTGTACTAAGATCACCATCTAAACGATCACGCTCTCTTTGATCAGCTGAGATATGAAATTGAGTGGATAAGCTCTTTAATAATGTTATTATTGAAGAAATATTTTTTGACGGTCAAGTGATCCAACCATGATAATTATGTTTTGTAAAGAAAAGTGGGAGACATGAAAGTAAGCCATTACAATACTTTCTCACCTTGACCCTGCATCTTGCATCGCCTGCCAACATTCCTCAGAGATTATAACTATGCTGACATTCTGTCACAACTCGGTTACTAGCAGCTATTTCCTTGTTTTGATGTGCATCTTGTTGCACCAATGTAAAGAGCATGGTATGGTAATATCATATTGATTCAACTGTAGCTTGTCTGTGATACTGATACATGTCCAGTCATCTACTTCTTCTTTTTGCAAATTATGTGATCCATGTTCCACTTCATCTTTACAGACCATTATTATGTTCCACGTCCTATTTCATCCTTGTAAAACAAGGATTCCATGTTCTGCTTCATCATGGATAGCACATGGTCAAGTTTCTGCCTTATCACTGCATAGCACATGTTCCATGGTATGTGTCATCATTGCATAGCACTGTTCTTGGTTCTACTTTATCACTGCATAGCACATGGTCCTGGTTCTACTTTATCACTGCATAGCACATGTTCCATGTTATATGTCATTATTGCATAGTACTGTTCTTGGTTCTACTTTATCATTGCATAGCATGTGTTCTGTGTTATACTTCAGCACTGCATAGCACATGGTCCTGGTTCTACTTTATCACTGCATAGCACATGTTCCATGTTATATGTCATTATTGCATAGTACTGGTCTTGGTTCTACTTTATTATTGCATGGCATGTGTTCCATATTATACATCATCACTGCATAGGACATGTTCCTGGTTCTACTTCATCACTGCATAGCATATGGTCCTGGTTCTACTTCATCATAGGATAGTACATGGTCCTGGTTCTACTTCATCCTTACATAACATGATCCATGTTTTACTCAATGATTCTGTTAGTCAGTTTTACGTAATACTGATTAATAATCTAATGAAAAATGACAACTTTATTTCCAAAATTACAAACCCAAAAAGTGGAATAATTTGATTTTTCATGGTGAAAAATCCAGAGGCAGCTCAGATAGATTCTATTTTCGTCCACTATGGCAACTGTTTACAAGACTATGGAGACAGCCTAGCTTAACTGCCATATAACATCATAATTATCATATATGATCTTATAAAACTGTCAAACTATCAGTCAGATATTTCATGACTAAAAGAAACTGAAACCAATCAGTCTCATTACCATGAAACAAAGTCTCCTCAGCTCTGTATTAGGGTGACCTATTTCTTCTAATCAGCTATATGCAGCCCACTGTCTTCTATTCCACAGCTAGATCTGTTATTGTATATTATCATGCATGCATGCATGCATACTGTCTTTATGACATTATCGTGAACATCCTGCATACCAGCTGACTGTCACAAGAAGAAAGGGTTCACCATGTCAGTGTGACATTGACATCACATTTACATGCTGTGTCAGCATTTCTTGTGTTAGGAAAGTAACACAGCACAGAGCACATCAAACACTGTTATCAGCCACTGAGGCAGGGAGAAATTACTATGATATGCATCAATAGGTTCACATTTTTCGGGTGAGGGAGCTTTATATAATGTACCCATTATGACAACAGGTGTGGCATACCTTTTGTTGTGTTATGCTGCACTTGGTAGTATTCCAGCTGACAAACTATTGTAGGGAATCAAACCCAGAAGTTAAGAGTATTAATGATCACGGAGGGGACTCAACTCAACAAAAGTACTAGAATTTGTACTAAGAAAGTGTAATCATAAATATAATATAAGTTACATTTGACCACTTTCTTAATGGCATTGTGTAATCATTCCTAAGAGCTGACTAACAGTAACTGGTGGTGAGGCTCACTGACTTGGTTGAGGCATGTCATTGTGTCACAGCTGTATAAAATCACTACTTATGATATCATTCACTGGGGGCGGTGGGGTAGCCTAGTGGTTAAAGCGTTCGCTCTTCACACCGAAGACTCGGGTTCAATTCCCCACATGGGTACAATGTGTGAAGCCCATTTTCTGGTGTCCCCCACTGTGATATTACTGGAATATTGCTAAAAGCGGCGTAAAACTAAAACTCACTCACACTCACTCATTCACTGGATTTCTGGTTCAGATTTTATTATCTACAGACAGCCATCATGTAGCTGGAGTATTTCTAAATGCAGATTAAACAACAAGCAAACTTTCCATCCCTTCAGTCGCTCTGTCTTCTGTAGATAGTTCTGATACCTCACTCATGGTCTATATGAAATGCTATATAGGACCAAGACACATAGTTTAGCCTTGTACAGATTGACTCAGTTACCGAGTTATATCACAGACCCATGATATGGGTTTTCACTAACCCATGCTTCTTGTATGAAGTGACCAATGGGATTGGGAGGTCAGGCTCTTGACTTGGTTGACACATGCAACATATGTCATATTTGGAATTTCACTTTCTTAGTAAAGTACAAATTCTAGTACTTTTTTTCGGTTGAGTCCCATCCGGGATTCGAACCCGCACCCTCAGAGTCAGGCACCTAATCGCCAGCACACAAAGTCAGCCGCCTAGCCCGCTCAGCCACCACGACTTCCACAACTTCCACGACAATGACACATGTCATTGCATCCCAGTTGCGTAGGTTTATACAGGTACTGTTGATCACTGGATTGTCTGGTCCAGACAGTTATTATTTACAGACTGATGCCATATAGCTGGAATACTGCTATATTCCAACCAGTCATAGCCTAATGAATACAAAGAAGCTTCTTGCCATGGAATAGTTACAAAATTGACATTAAATAATTAATCAAATGTAAATCACTTTGTAAATGAAAATAAATATTTGGGTTTGAATGCAAGATATGATAAGAGTATTAAGAGGCATTACTCATCCTCTCTCAGATGTAGATAGTTGTGTCACCCTGTACGAAGAGTCTCGCCAGAAATCATCTAAATCAAACCGTCACAGATCAATAAGACCAAGACACATAGTTTAGTCTTGTCAAGATGTCAGACCTGACCTACAAAACCAAATTACAGCACTTGTGAAATATCTGTTTCTTATCTTCAGTAGTTAGATATTGTCTATGTGAGTCTGATATTATGTGTCTTATATCAGTGTGTACATCCCAGATTCTCTAGTATTTGGAATTTCCTCTATGTGTAATATCATCACAATTATTGTGTAGGTGCTTCATGTTCGATTTCTGACAGCTGAGGACAGCCCATTGTTACAGATTTACTGACAGTGTATATTACTGCTGTGTCTAGTGTGTCTAGATGGAAAAATATAATAAATCCTAAGGCAGCAACCAAGAAGGAAGTCTGTCATACAGATCCTGAAGCAAATATATAGAATAAAGCCCACGCAAGTCTGAAAAATGTGGCAAGTCCAGGTCTGTTCAGGACAATGAAGAATGTCTGAGGGTCCCTTTTCATATCATGTTTGTTTACTATGAACTTTTTTTAAAAAATATGTTTATTTCAGAGACTAGTTGTTAGTCTACCAGTAAGGATGTCGACCAGTCTAACCCTACTTTACTCTAAGGCTGTGTTAAATGCTAAGCCCATGGATGTATAGTAAATCGAACCTTTAGAGGCAAGTCTAGATAAGTTTGTATATATATATATCTTTTAGAAATTTTCATTGAAACTATATTAATTATTATCTTACAAACTTGTGCAAGTCTAATAAAAGCCCAGAGATCCCCAGCACAATCCTCAGCTCTGCCACACTACCTTGACAATGCCTCCAGTGTTATAAATCATTAATGGTTGTCAGATTTATCTGTTTGGGTGAACTGTTATTGAGCGTGATCTAACTTATTAAGGCTTACTTACTTGTGTGATGATTTTGTGAAGGTGATATCCAGTTTCTCTAACTTTTGCTATGTTTTCCACCTCTATGTTGATCCTGTTTTTACACAGAGATGGCAATGGTTTTTGTTTACCTGGCTCATGTTAATAGCTTTTCAATTGCATCTTCATGCCTAAAGCAGTTTCAGCAACAAATGGCATGTTTTCCATGGCTCTTTCTCACTGGCAATAAAAGCACTGAAATAGTATGCTCAACAGCAAACTAAACATCCATCTTATGCTTGAAAACAAACTAAACATCCATCTTATGCTCGAAAACAAACTAAACATCCATCTTATGCTCAAGAGCAAACTGAACATCCATCTTATGCTCGAAAACAAACTAAACATCCATCTTATGCTCGAAAACAAACTAAACATCCATCTTATGCTCGAAAACAAATGAACATCCATCTTATGCTCAAAAACAAACTAAACATCCATCTTATGCTCGAAAACAAACTAAAATCCATCTTATGCTTGAAAACAAACTAAACATCCATCTTATGCTCGAAAACAAACTGAATATCCATCTTATGCTCGAAAACAAACTGAAATCCATCTTATGCTCAAGAGCAAACTGAACATCCATCTTGAATATTTTATTAGTTATGATGCCATCCAGGATTCAAACCCGCACACTCAGAGTCAGGCACCTCATCACCAGCACGCAAAGTCAACTCTGAGGGTGCGGGTTCAAATCCCGAATGGGACTCAACCAAAAAAGTACTAGAATTTGTACTTTACTGAGAAAGTGAAATCCCAAATATAACATATGTGACGTATGTTGTATTTTATTAGTTGTTCAGAAAGTAGTACATCATATATCCTGATTCAATAACATGTTGAAACATCGTTCATGAATGGCAATAGCCTCTCACCAACAAGTGATAGCAAAACTTCAACTATTGTAGCCAATGGTACAGAACTGAAAATATTATGTAGCGTCAAGACCGTTTGTGAAATGATGTATGGGCCCATTCCCCAATGAAATAACATGTCCACAGAAGTCATTCTTGAATGACAATTGTCTCAGGTTACAATGTGATAGCAAAACTTCAACTATCATAGTCCATGTTAGAGAATGGAAAATATTATATAGTACTAAGATTGTTGTGGAATGATGTATGGGCCCATTGCCAATGCAATAACAAGTCCAAGGAAATAATTCTTGAATGACCATAGCATCTGGCCAACAGGTAATAGCAAAACTTCAACTATTGCAGCCAATGTTACACAATTGAAAATATTATGCAGCGCTAAGATCATCTGTGGAAGGCCAAAGGCCCATTCCATAGATTGTTTCGAAAACAACTTGCATTAGTTTATGCTAATGTATGCAAGTTATGAAGATTAAGAATCATTGATCATGTGTTTATCAGCTAGGGCAATCGTTGATATGCTCCCTTTATGAATATATGTATCAACATATCAGATGTGGAAGATATACATAATTACTCATAATCACAGCACCAGCTTCTGACATGAAAATTGTCAATTTCCTTGGGTCTTTAACAAACAAGCTGTCTGTTATTGATGGAGGTTCCGCATGAGACACGACTCTTTGATTTGACATACAGGATGGTGCTATTCTAACACTTATAACAATTCATTTCAAAATTATTTGTAAAAAAAGGGGCTTGAGGTTCCCAAACACAAATAGTCGATTTGTGTTTTTTTTTCTTTTGTCATTAATGACAATATTGTGTGTGTGTTTGTGTGTGAGCGGAAACTTCAGACAGACAAGCCATTTTGTATTATCGCATCTTAAGTACCACCTTGATCAGATCGACAGTACTGATTCCCTAATGACAGGTTTATATGGTGAATTATTCACAATGGTTATCTCAAGAGATTTCATCTGTGTTTCTTTTTGCGATACATCAAATGACATAATGACTAACAGAATGCATAATTGTGTGAACCGTAACTTAATGATTACAACGCGCCTACACTCAAGTATTTCTTTGACATGCTTGACTGGAGTTAATTCAGGTAGATTCCAAATATCTATGCCAAGATCAGAGAGTATATGCTTGTTACTTGACATTGAATATATTCATAAATAACTCATAATTCTATATTGGTGGCTCTCAGTTGTCTTATTTTATTCATGGAGGTTTAGATTAATCTGTTTCAGTAATTTTCTTTGTGTTTGTAGATAAGTCAATGAAGTGGATGAGAATTGTTATAGGTTTGAGATATATTAGTGAGTGAGTGAGTGAGTGAGTTTAGTTTTACGCCACACTCAACAATAAACAGCTATTTGGGTGTGGTCTGTAAATTATTGAGTATGGACCAGACAATCCAGTGATCAACATCATGAGCATCGATCTGCGCATTCAGGAACGGATGACATGTGTCAACCAAGTCAGTGAGCCGGACCATCCAATCCTGTTATTCGCCTCTTACGACAAACATAGTCGCCTTATGGCAAGCATGGGTTGCTAAAGGCCTATTCTACCCCAGACCTTCACGGGTCTCAGATGTATTAAAGTTAGGTTGATGTACTTCACATATTGTACCCATGTTTAAAACTGAACCAAGAACTTGGCCTGACAAATGAACACCTTAACCAAGCAACTGACTTGCCTCCTTTGTGTTTGTGGCTTTATTACAGAAAATTTGAAACAAGTTTTACTTTTCTATCATATTGCATTAGATACTATCTTATTTAAAATGTTTATTGAGCTAATGGTTCTAAGAATTGAGGATTATGTATTTTTTGTATGGAGGTTATGTGTAAAAACCTGTTGATGAATTGAGGATTATGTTTTAGAGTGAATTGTTTCATAAATACATGTTAAGACATTTCATCCTCTAAAGATTGATTTTTCCCAGTTGAATTAATTTCTTGTGTATAATGTTTTCACATTGAATTTATTCATTAAAATCTAATTATTTTCAGGACTGAAACTTGTCCTGACAAGATAAATAGTATGAATAGCCATTAAAACAAAGGGCTGCATTGGCAATCATGCTTCAAGATCACTTAAATATTGCAACTGTCTAAAACATCAGCATTATTCAGGACAAAAAGTAGTAAAGTGGAGATTTGTATATTGTGCTTGTCAGGAGAGTGACATGTGAAGATTAAAAAAACTCCTAAACGACTTTTTCCTGTCTGCATTGTTACCAAGCTGCCATAGTTATTTCGTAAATGAGAAAGTCGTTATTGCACATCTATCTCATTTCATGCTTCAGATTAAATTAATTTGTCCGAGATTGTTTTGTGTGCCATGATAAAATTATTACTGAGAAAGAGACATTGGTGGGGCTCTTGACAGTTACATTACTTGCGTGTATTGGTCAAGGGAGACAACTCACCATGCTTGAATCAAACAGGCACATTATCACATGATACCTGAGAGATCTCTTAGGATTTCTGTAAAGCCTGCAAAAGAGGAGTTAAAATTAGGTTTGTCCATTATTCAGATGGCTTAATTGATTTATAATCTACAGAAAGTAAAAGAATACGTTTAGAGAGACAAGGAAATATAACTCTACCTGCCACACATTACATATTGTTTGTACACCAGTCAAATTTGAAATGATATGGGATGGAGTATTCCACTGTGACCGAGGCTTCATGATACTGCGAAATTATCAGGTCAAAGTGTGATTTCCTCTGAGAATTGCAGGGAACTGCTTCCCTCTAAACTAATTGTTGTAAAGAAATTGGGGAAACGCAATCTGCAGATATCATCTAATTTGTTTTCAGTTCAAAGACTCAACGATTTGGGGGCAATGTTTTTGGACAAGAAAAAAGCATATTATATGCAGATAATTTGTAGGGCGAGAATTGTCCATAGAAATAAACACGTCCATCTTTTTTTGTCAGTGTGAATAATTTGAAGAAACAATTGAGAATTTGTGTAACATTATGTACCAAGGCTGAAAAGAAAAGATTACATGTCTCTAATTTGATATTAGTGCGTCAGAGACTCAGGAAATTGTGTATCATTGCTTTATACTGCGAACCTTGCCAGACTGAATTGTGCATTCTGTCAGAATTTAAAGTGAGAATGTTAAAACATGGTTACAAAATCACTTTGAGTACTTGTATCTATTTCAAGAATCAATTATCAGTGAGGATGGTTTTATGTTTCTGTTAGCAATATTCAAGCAGTATCACAGTGGGAGGCACTAGAAATGGGCTCCACATATTGTCTCCATGTGGGGAATCAAACTCAGGTTCTCAGCATGACACGCCAACGCTTGAACCACTAGGCTACCCCATCGCACTTGCATGGCTAAAGAATCACAGTTTATTCACATGTACATTTCCTAACGCAATGAACATTTCCTACGGTTTCTGTATTAACAAGGCCTGGTATAATAAGACGTCAAATTTTTGGCCTAAAAATGCATGGAAAAAAGACAGACAGCCCTTGTGAAAACAGTTAAAAGTTATCATACATAATTTATGACTATTCGGGTAATTAGATAATTGATCTCAACAGTAAAGTTCATAGCTTGAAGTGTTTGCTTATCCAACCAAAGACCCTGGTTTGATTCTCAACATGGATACAATGTGTCAAGGCCATTTCTGGTGTCCCCCTCTGTGATACATGAGAACTATGCGTGAATCCCATTTCTGATGTCCCCTTGTGATATTGCCTGAATATTGCTAAAACCAATCATGAAATATTCACTCACTCACTCTTCAAATTTCTCCCAGGATCTGCAACATTCCTACAACTCTCTTAAAACCTATTATCTTGCTCACTCCCTTTGGTCTGAAGCATGGACACTATTCAACACGACAATACATCACACAGCTATTTCTGGTCCATGCATCTGTTGCATTAGATCTAAGGACAAATGCATAAAACCAGCAACTGTAACTGGAGCAAGACAGATTTCCTTCAAAGCCATAAAATGTGTGTGCCTTTAAACTTTTCATGACGTGGCCTGGAAGTCATGTGCACCCATACAGAATCCTGTTGACATTGATTCCATTTTATGATACAGAAATACTCCAATAATGGATACAGTAAGTACACAAATATGTCATCGGTTCCTGATAGGAGTCTTTTATCATGAGTGAATCCATTTAGAACCGACTGTTGGACACCTCTGCAACTTGTCCTTCACTGACACAGAGAAAACAATAAACTGAATAAGAAAACTGTGTAAAATATGTACTGAGGAATCGGTCACTTGTACGGTATTGACCAGAATGGAGAATGGGTCAACCTAAGTAGAAGCAATTGGTAATAAAAGCTTGAAATGGGGGACAGGATTTACGCAGGAGGACAAATTACAGCCAACATATTGGTCCAAATGTATGACATGGGTGTTAAATGCTTGTATTGGATGGATAAATGGTCAGAAAACTGTCTTACGTGCAGTATCCCATCTTGTTAGTGCTGTTGCCTTTAATATAGGTCTCCTTGGTGGGAATTATTGGATTTACAATGGGTTTTCATGGTGGTGATTTGTCAGGATAGGACATATGGTCGGAGATGCTTATCTGGATGCAAGTAGTTTGTCATAGGTTCAGATGGAACCGGTGATTGTGGATCTGGTTGTATGTCCTTGATGGTGGGTTCAGATGGAATAGATGATTGTGGATCTGATTGTATGTACTTGATGGTGGGTTCAGATGGAGTAGATGATTGTGGATCTGATTGTATGTACTTGATGGTGGGTTCAGATGGAATAAATGAGTGTGGTTCAGATAGAAGATTGAGGATGTATCTGTAAGTACTTGGTGGTGGGTTCAGATGGAATAGATGACTAGAGATGTGCTTGTGCATACACACACATACAAACACATACACACACATACACACACATGTTATTCATCATAAACATTTTCTTCTCTTTGACCTTTGAACTTGGGGCAATATTCTGATATAGTTGGTAATAATACATTTGGGTTTGTTTTCATACTGTCTAACACTACTCCCCAGATATATTCCACCTATAACATGAGACATGGGTACAAGCCGTTGATGTCGGGCAATGTTCCACACCATTGGGATTTTGATGACATACAAGCAAATCAGCGGGCCTGACCATCTAATCTGTTTTGCAACCTCTTGCAACAAGTATAGGCTGTTTGGAACCTTTTCTAACACTGAATCCTCACAGGGTTGTACAAATGAGAGAAACAGCGGGTTTCATTGCATTTAACGAGTCTGAAAGGGAATATTGAATCAATTTATGCTGTCCTCTGTATGAATCATTTGCCACCTTTATGTTCTTGATATTTGCATATGCAAACTATCTCCTATAAAGACACAAAATACAAGGCCTTTTCAACGATGGACAAAAACAGTTTTCAGAAAATGACATTTGCATAGTATGAATATAGCCAGCTGGTGAAAAATCAATAAGAAATATTCACTTTATTGAATGAACTTTGAATTAAAATCAATCCATAATGTTCATTTCTCCAATTGATTTTAAAATATGCTATTGTGCTAATGCACTAATCATTGAGTTTGAAAAAAAAATACCAATGCAAATAAAACAGCGAGATAGAACAGCTCGGATTGATTTTTGTTGACTGCATAAAGCAAGCTGTCATCGGAAGCTGATCAAAGCTGTACCAAAACTCGGCTTGTTCTCTAATCTCTTGGTGTATTTGCTGGGCATGTTGACACCTGGACTTGAGCGATCAGTTTTTATCGTTTGTCATCATTCTAGATAAAACCAGTCTTCAAATACTTTAGAGACTGGTGTTGCACTGATGCATCGTGTTGCAAGAATTCATGACAAGACGTGTTAGGAAATGGTTTGTTGAAACACAATGTCAAGAAATTGGAAGACTGTCTTGATATATTTCCTTTTATGAACTCAGGAGAAACTTAGCTCTCCATCTAAAATAGATTCTTTGAAGTCGGTCATCAGTGTTAAATGCTAGTGGGACTTACAGCAGCAGCCTCGTTATGGCCAAAACAATCTGACATTTCAGATACCTCTAAGCTACCTTTGTTTGGGTTTTCACACGTTTTGTCTATACATATTAGGTCTGTAACGATCGATGCATCGATGCAATTGTTGAGTCTCCAATACCAATTAAACAATGGTAGGAAAAATATTCATGCATCGATAGGATGTGTGACTGTTGATAGTAAAGTAAATGTCTTCCACTGATTAAATACTGAAAGTGCAGGAGTTATCTGCCCCTGCAGACTTGCAGCATCAGTGACTGCATGTTTTAACTGTTTACTTGATCTGGGTTTAAAGTTTCTTGTCAGTTACTAAAAGAGACTGAAACTACTTCAACTTTTTTGTTTCATATCAAACATCATGAGACAGTTCGAGGAGAAAAAAGACTTTTGCAATACTATTGCAATAGTTGGTCACTGTAGACTAAAACCTTCACAATAGTATGTTCCAATAGACTATTGCCATCACAATAGTTGTTCCTTGTCAGTAAGCACTGCTGATACATATGCCCACATAATAGTGAGTGAGTATAGTTCTAAGCCATGTTTAGCAATATTCCAGCAATATGAAGGCAGGGGATACCAGAAATGTGCTTCACACATTGTATCCATGTAGGGAATTGAACCCAGGTCTGTGGTATGGCAAGTGAACGCTTAAACCACTAGGCTATCCACCTGCCCTTTTGCCTTTTGCCCACATGACGGGATCATAGTGACAAATATTCCGAAAATATTTTTGTTCATATACTGAATGCATCTTGGTGATGACAGCAATATTTCAGCTATCACACTGGGTATGATCATATGCAATGAAACAATGGTTCTAGTCACAGGTTCCTGCACTATTCAAAGGACACAACCCTTGGATTCCGCAAACTCACTGGGAAAATTTCAATGCTAATAAGAAATAATACATTTTCAGTCAAATGCATGTTTTTAACTTTTTGCTAAATGTAGGATATTGTGTACAATAACATGTAAAATGCAATCTGACATTAATCATGACATTGTCTTCAAATTCCCATTGACCATTGCAGCTAAACTTTGTGATATCTTGTGTTTATCTTTACTGTAAGATTTACTGATATAAAAAATGATGACTATTTTAGCATTCCATTAAAAACTTGTGTTGGAAATGTCAATTCGCCTTCAATAGCTTTTCAACAAGGAGCGAAAAACTCATAATTCATTCATTCGCTATTATCTCCTATTGTTATGCTTTCTGTGTAATCTGTGGATGAGATTGACACTGTCAGTGTGTACAAAGAAGAATGATTGATGTAGTTTAAAACAGATAAGTAAACATACTGCTAATGATGTTGGCATTTACTTACTAATGCATGAACAATGACACAATGCTGACCTGTCAAGGTATGAGGTCTTCAGCAACCCATGCTTGCCATAAAAGGCAACATTATTTTCTTTCACTACCCGCTATCCTATTTTTTAGTGAGTGAGTTTAGGTTTTATGCCTCACTCCACAGTATTGCAGCTTTATGGTGGTAGAGTGCAAATAATCAAGTCTGGACCAAATAATCCAGTGATCAACAGCATGAGTGTCAATTTACACAATTGGGAAGCAATGTCGTATCACTCAGGTCAGCAAGCGTGATTCCTGTTCATAAGAAACAGTATGGTGATATTTGTTAGCTATTAACACATTGTGGTATGAATAAGACTGTAACTTTTGTCACAACTTGGAAAATGTTCAGTATAAATCATTGTCTGTTGAGTAATTAATAGAATGTACCTGTAAATCAATTAGCAAGATAACTAACCTCAGCAGCTTATGATCAACCAATCAACATTAGGATGATAATTGACAAAAAAGCAAAACACAAGATGGATGCAATGTTTTTAAGGGAATTGATGACTATATATGATATTTATAACAAGGCCATGACTTAATGTGACAGGTTTGAATACATTTACAATAACTGACATGCCTGTTAAGCTAGAGGCCATATCTACACAACCTGGAACATGTTAGTAATAATCATTTTTTATTTAGTATCTATCAAAAAGCCATAACTAAATGTCACAACCTGCAACATGGCAGCTATAATCCTCTTAATACAAGGTATTCATTAAAAGGCCATAACTGAACATCACAACTTGGATCGTAATAGCAATAATACTCTCTATGCAAAGTTTTCTTAAACGTCAATAATGTAAAGTCACAACATGTTTGCTTTAACACACTGTATACATAGAATTCCGAAGACATCTATAGCTGAATGTTCCATCTTGGAGCATGTTAGCTATAATCCTCAGTATGTCTACATACAACAGAAGGCTGTGACCAGTGTGTATGAAGTTGATTGATTCTCTAACAAAGCAGTAGCTGACAGCTGTGCCTCTCTCCGTTGTATAGTTATTTACAAATGTGCAAACGGTAAACAGGAATATGCCCATACTAGCATACTTCGCTTTTATTGTTGGACCCTGTAGGTTTCCTTGCCTTGCTTTGAACACAATCAAGTGGCATGAAACACCCAATATATACACCAGTTGTATGCATCATATTGCTTTCATTCAAAGAATCTTTCTCTTCAGTGTTAAAGAATCATGTCATGTACCAATGAGAAAGTAATAAGTACATACATAAACTCCTTATGGGCAACTGAAGATTGGATGGTTTGAACTGGATCAAAGTCAATAATGTACAACTGTGAATAGAGGATGTCCTGCTGACGCTGTGTAATGATCATAACAGTAAGTTAATAATAACACTCCATTCCTTGAAAAATATTATGTTGTCAAGTTTATGGAACATATGGATTTATTTGGAGATGGTGCAATTGTATGGAGTGCCCCTGAAGAAATTAACACTCAGAACATGATACGCATTGGAAAAAAGAGTACAGATGGCTTTTCAGGATCCGGAAAGGTTTAAAAATGATCAGGATCCTGTCAAGCTTGTTAAAACGTGTGACTGCATAATTTTCTTTTTACAGCCATCCAGTGAAGCAACTGAATGAAGCTAATGACATTTATTCAATCTTTATCTAATTTGTCTTTTTGTTCCATAATGGAGGTCAGCATTGTGTAAAGAAATGTGAACTTGTCATTAGGAATTGGCGGCCCCCATTGAATAGAGGATGGAGCTGATGAAACCGGGTGTGAAAAAGGGATATCATACCCCAAAAAGCAAGACAGAATGCTTTAAAGTGACAAAGTTAAAAACTATAGGTTCTGAAGCTCACCTTTGTGTATTTTATGGAACGTTAAGGATGAAATTCAAACTTACTAAAGACTTTCACTCACGGCAGGAAATTCTCAAAATATTAAATATCTTGCACATGTAATGGTTTCAATCTCATAAAACATATTTATATCTGAACCAAATAATCAATTAGTTTTTAACTGCAAATTTCAGTTTCAACATAAAATGTGTCTTTGATAAGAAAAGATGTCCTGAAAACCTCTACATATTTCAAGAAGAGCATGAATGAGAAAATGATAAATTTACACCAAAATTATAGGAAATCCAGCAACTGGAGGGGCAATGTGGAAAGACAGACAACTTCCTGCATGTTATCAACATGGGTAAATAATGGTCTTCTCACAGCAATCAAGCAGAAATATGCTACAGTGCCATACATTTTATCATGATTGACAGTTGGGTTTTGCAGCACTTCTAACATGCACACTGTTGCCCTCTTTCCCAGCCTTCTGAACTCTGTGATAGATCGCCATTGTATGCCTCTTAAAAAATCCTGTTATCTCTTAGGAATCATTCCATCTGCGACATTATTTGATACTGAATTTTTGAACTGTGGAAATAATTGGTCAAAATACTTTTATCAAATCATGAGAGCCATTAACTAAACAATATTTCATAGCAACATCTCCTTCTTCTTTCATGTTGTTTCTATTGAAAGGCATCATTTATGCAGGATCAAGAACACTGGCCTCCTCTTTCAGTAATTGTTGACAATGTATTTGTTTAATGGATTAATGATCACCCAGGAGTCTATAAAGGGTCACAAATGAGAGTTTGGTGTCTCAAACCAAACCCACAAGTGTGCTATGTTGATGAAATGTCAGAAATACCTCATTGGGGCACCAGCAACAAAAAATCACATGACTTTGACTTTCTGCTAAGTTATTATCCTTCCTTGTATGAAATATTAATTTCTACATGATGGCTGCTGCCATTCAACTCATCGTGTTATGGCCGTCACCAAATTAATATTAGTGCCTTTGCAGTTCGTAAATATTTATGAGAAAATGTGCCAACTCTATTGACAACTTGTTCTTTGACAAAGCCAAAAGACGGACATGGAGTTAAACCAACCATGCTGCAAGCCACACTGTTACATAACAGTTTTCATTGGGAAAATAGTTTTTTTTATAGCAGAGAAACTATTATCCATGGCCTTACCAGCTTTCATGTATGATTTGGTAGAATTAAATAGAACATGATTCTGAAGTAAGATTGTGAATAATAACTTAATGATTTAATATGAATTGTTAAGGAGTACATATAGTAGGATTAATCACCTAAGAAGTACTGAGATGATTACTGGTTTGAGCCATGATAATCTAAATACTGTATTGATCTGCATTATGATTCAATCAATCATAATGTGCACAGAATAAATCTCGAAGTGGTGTTACATGCCTTTTTAAGTACATGTATTATTGTTGTACTCCATGTTTGATTGTTATGTAGAGTGTTTTAGCGTTGTGTATGTTGCACTGTTTCCTTGCTGGATCAATATTTCATTGTTATGGAGTAGTTTTAATAGTTATTCACGCGTTGATATATTCATGTACAATCCACATGATGTAACAATGGGGAAAACTCCTCGTCACTATGCATTGTTACTTGTCAGCCTGTAAACAGTTGAATGATGAATCTTTGAAGATCTTTTTAATTAAGACAACTGGTATTATTTTGGTTACATCAAAGTTAAATGAAGTTTGCATTTCTTGAAGACAATGCTTTTTGAACCAGGAAACAGGCTTATCACTTATCACTTTGTGTGGAATTTTTGTTTTTGTTACGATGAGGTTTGTGTGTTTTTTGCTTTTTAATCAATTTAATGTTTCAAATGTCCCTGTTGAGAATATTAATTCAACACAATACATTATTCTATTTTATCTGATGTACTGGAGAGAAGACTTGTAAGGATGAGTAGATGTTGATGATGATGAATATGATTTAGTGATGATAATAAGAGCAATGGACTATGATGATGAGAATGGATGGTAATGATAAAAGCAATGGATGATGATGAAACTTTATGATGAAGGTAATGGATTATGATAGCAATAGGTGATGGATTATGATAGCAATAGGTGATGGATTATGATAGCAATAGGTGATGATGAAAGCCATGTATCATGATGATGATAATGGTGATGAAGGCAATAGATGATGATGAAGGCAGTGGGTGATGATGAAGACAATAGATGATAATGAAGGCAATAGATGGTGATTGATGAAGGCAGTGGATGATAAAGGCAATGGATGATAATAGCAGTATATGATGATGAAGGTAATGGATGATGATAACAATAGATGATGATGAAGAAAATGGATGATGATAGCAATAGAAGATGATGATGAGGTAATGGATGATGATAACAATATATGATGATGAAGGCAGTGGATGATGAAGGCAGTGGGTGATGATGAAGACAATAGATGATAATGAAGGCAATAGATGATGATTGATGAAGGCAGTGGATGATAAAGGCAATGGACGATAATAACAATATATGATGATGAAGAAAATGGATGATGATGGCAATAGATGATGATGAAGGTAATGGATGATGATAGCAATATATGATAATGATAGCAATAAGTGAAGATGAAGGGAATGGATGATGATATCAATAGGTGATGATGAAGGCAATGTATCATGATGATGATAGTGGTGATGAAGGCAATAGATGATAATGAAGGCAATGGATGATTATAGCAATAGATGATGATGAAGGCAGTGGATGATGATAACAATAGGTGATGATGAAGGCAGTGGATGATGATAACAATAGGTGATGATGAAGGGAATGGATGATGATAGCAATAGGTGATGATGAAGGCAATGGATGATGATAACAATAGGTGATGATGAAGGCAATGGATGATGATATGTGGAATGGATGATGGTGAAACGGATAGTGAAGATGGAGGAGGATGAGGATGACAACGATGATAATGATGGATGATGATGATGAAAAGAACACACTTAATCTTGTGAACACTGCAGTAGCGTGGGTGGGACCAGAAGAGTGTCTGGCAAGGTCAGCACCAGGGGTAGGAGTACCAATGTGTATTTGCACAGTAAACACAGTGAGGTGATGATGAAGCTTCATTCAGCCTTCTCTAACACATGTTCATTACCATCTGTGCTTCATACTCACATGCTGCTAGAACAAATACTGAAGGATAACATGAATAAACACTGCTCTATAGCATTAAGGGTTGTGGGAGCATCAAAATATTTTAAGTGCCATTTTGAGGCCTCATGTTACTTAGCCGTTTTGTCCTGCGAGATGTTCTCCAGTCATATTCTTTGTTTGGAGTTGAAACTGAAGAAGTATTTGTTTCTGAGGTGTGCCAGACTTTAATTCATCCAGGAAAATATTTGCATGAATTGATCACAAACAAAACACATTTAGAACAGACTTTTTGCAAGATATAAACAGACTGTGTTTTTTGTCTAAAAGGGGCTTATTTAACTACATCTGATGTCAGTTTGATGGCTTCCTGGAGTAAATACAGACGGAAGAAAATAGTGAATGTTTATGAACATTTTATGATATATTACTGATATTGTCCTGTCAGTTTTCAGTAAATACAAATACCCAACATGTTTGTAACTTTCATGGACCTGTGAAGATGTGGGTAAGAATTGACCTTCATTATCCATGTAGGTTGTAAGAAGCTAATGGGATTGGTTGGTCAGACTGACTGACTTGACAGACACATGTCATCGTATTCCAGCATCGATCTATGCTCATGCTTTTGATCACTAGATTGTCTGGTCCAGATTCAATTACTTACAGACTGCCAACATAAAGCTATCATCCTGAGTTTGGTGTAAAACTAAACTCAGTCAATCAATGTTTCATGTTCAGCACATGTATCTGATGCTATTAATCATGTGATGTCTCATGGTCATCAATTATAAAACTGACACAATCATCAATTAAAAAAAGATGAGACACAAAAGAAACAATGACCTATCTTGAACAATTGTTTCTCCAGCCAGGAAGCTATCGTCAACGTTGAAATGGATCCCTAGATGTAATTCTCCAATGATCCATGGATGCAGGTGCGACCTTTGACCTCACAGTCACATTTCAACACTCAAAACCAAAAAATCCACCACTTACATCATGGCTTGACATGAATACTTCCCTTTTGTAATATCGTACCTCTGTAATCAGATTTCAAACTCGTCAGAAAGTCAAAAGTTCTCATCATAGTTGCCAGTTAGTCGGGTTTCGGTAATCTACAGATAACCCACAATACACCAGATCCTACATTGTTTCAACTAACTCAATAACCTTCTTTTTTATCACACCATCATAAATAATTATGGGAAATAATAATGTTCCTTCACCTAGTATTCCCAGAAGCTGTATAACCATGTTAACTTTCCATGTGCAGTAACAAGGATGACTATTTCAATCAGCTCCTTTTTTCACAGTCAATCAATCACTGTTCCAGTGTTTTAACAAAAGACTGTCTTATGTTTTGCCTTGTGAAGGGACTGTTCAAGTGATAAATACAACCTTTTTGCATTATACAATTTTTGCATATGCAAAATTGAGATTTATCTGTATATTCTGAGCTAAAGACTTGTCTTTAACTTTAACTGAATTAAGTATTGTTTAGAAAAATGTCATTTAATACTCCCTGCTGGAGGCTTTTTTCAATATAAGGCTTGGAATTGACTCTCTGCTTGTTTCTAAGTCCTTGATATATCTTTTTAGTTTAGGTTTTATAATACAGTAGGAGAATGCACAGACATCCAGACTGCAGGTTGGCAGTTGATGTAGAATAAAGACAAAGGTTAGCAATAAAGAAGCAATGTCCTGAGCAGTTTTCTAGCTGTATATACAATTCCTTCTTCAAAGAAGGCATGGGTAGCTTAGTCATCTAAAGTGCCATGGTTAACTATGCAGAGTTATGTCCCTTAGTCAGAACAGAACCTGATGATTGGTTGTTGGTCTGTCATGCAGACTCTGAAAGAAATATATCCAAGAAAGCCCACTCAAGTCTAGAAAATGTAGTAAGTCCAGATTTCTACAGATTCTGAAAATGAAGAAAGTCTCTTGGTTCCTTTTTATTGTATTTATAATTGTGAATAAAAAATGTTGTTTTTTGTAAAATATGTTCATTTCAGATACTAGCTGTTAGTCTAACTGGGTGTTTGTTTTGTTTGTTTGTTGTTTAGTGCTGCCCTCAACAGTATCCCAGATTTAGGACAGCAGCTTGTAAGGAATCATGTCCTGACCTGTCAATCCAGTGATTGACAACATGAGCATTGAACTTCCCAACTGGAATACAATGACATTTGTTAACCAAGTCAGCAAGTTTGACCACCAAATCCCAGTAGTCACCTCTTATGACAAACATGGGTTGCTGAAAGAACTTTTCTAGCCAAGATCTTCATGAGTGAAGAGAATCTGAAGATCAGTGATACTATGCATGTTAGGGTGGCTTAACATTAACATATGTTACATCATATGTTATCATACTTATATATAGAATGATTAGACATTTGTCAGATATGTTAGAATTCTGCTGATTCATGGAAGTTGGTTTGTTCTGGATATATTTAAAACATCTCAAAATGACAGTCCTTATACTCTAGTACTCAAACACTTTTATAACCAGCTTGTTGAGAACCAGAATAATAATTTTGCTATGCATTGGCAAAATTTGAATTTTACATCTAAATTGTTTAAATGCAAATAAGAGTTTAATTTCCAATGGACTCCATCCTCAGCCTAACTTTATTCTTTCAAGAAAACATCATGGGTATGAGTTATGTGCTCGATGTCACACAATATGATAAACAGCCGCACATGGAAAATATCATCTTCCTGTATTCTGACTGTGATAGTGTTCTTATCATGCATGATGTATGCCCAGGGAGACTGCATGCATTTCCTGCAGAATAGACCAGTTGGATCACTGGAGGTGTGTCTGTGCAGAACAGCTAACCGATCACTTGGCACCATTCAAGAGCAAATGTAATTGCATACTTTTTATAGAAAATAACAATGCAAGTCTGTGTATAATTTATTTTTCAATATTGAATCATTGCCTTCATGCAACGAACAGAGTATAAATCACCAAAAAAGTGTCTTTTGTGGTTTCATAATGAGTGACAAAAACACAATGGATGCTCTCGTTTAAGGGTTTGTGTAACTTCCAAAGCTGTTATTCAATGCGGGTTCATCTCTTGGAAGAATGATCATATTGATTCATTTTGTTGATGCAGATCATCACGCTTCATAAACAACAACACAGAGGACTACACACCCACTGACACAAAACGTTCCTAAACACATGTTCATGCAATAGAATAATTAACAGTTCATTGAATATTCAAATCTATGGCCCAAGACGTTTTTTTGTTTTGTTTTTGTCTGGGCATGTTAAGGATGATAGGTTTTTCCCCTGAATAGTTGGACTATTGATCAAGACAGAAAATTCAGTGTACAGAATTGAAACACTATGAAAATCCATAATCGTTTTTTCAAGTACTGGACATAATTTGTTATCATGTTGTACCTGACCTCACTGTAACATGTCTCCCACTGTGTTATTGTTAGAAAAACATACTTCCTTACTCAGTTCCTTACTCTAACTCAAAGCTTCAATGTCATCTTAGTGTTTCAGGCGGTGGGGTAGCCTAGTGGTTAAAGTGTCAGCTCATCACTTCAAAGACCATGGTTCCATTCCCCACATGGGTACAATGTGTGAAGCCCATTTCCAGGCCTCATTATTTTCTTTTAACAATATTCCAGCAATATCACAGCAGAGACACCAGAAATAGGCTTCCACATTGTACCCATGTGGGGAATCAAACCTGGGTCTTCGTCTTGACGATTGAATGCTTTTACCACAAGGCTATTCCACTGATGCAAGAAGAGCATTGTTATTTTTCTTTTATGGAGGAGATTTCTAGAGAATAACCAGTCCTAACTTTCTGCTGAGACTGATTCTGATGGATGTAAAACTGAAAACTGTGATGACACCAAGTGTTTGCAAAAGGGGTAATCAGGGGCTCCTTTCACAAAGCAACCTTTACTAAGGTTAACCTTAACTGCCATTCTTTAACACAAAGTTTAAGGTAATCTCTGTGCAATGTTAAAGAATGGGAGTTAAGGTTAAAGGTTGCTTTGTGAAAGGAGACCCAGGTCTTGCCTGCTGAAGAAATGAAGACTGTTGTTTTTTCATTACTTTAACCAGCGCTACCATAAAACAGGGCATTGTGCTTTGTATATCACATACTCTCTATCAAACCATCCACTGGCATCCTCAGGGACTCCGTAGTACCCACACCTGGTCCCAAATCTGACCTGCAACTCTTAGTCAGCACCAGAGAGCTCACGGTATTGCAAACAGTGGTCAATGTCTTCACATTTCCATCCTTTTTAGCAATTTATTTTAGACTGATATTCCATCATTCAAAATTCAGATGATGTTGAAAGCTGTATAAAACCCAACTCACAGTTATCAACTCTCTTAGGATACTGTTTCAAAATTAGGCTGATTGTAAATGCCACACGTACAGCTCCAGGTATGTGTGCTGTAAAGAAGATTATCATGTCAACATAAGAAATCGGTTGTTGACAGAGGTGGGACAACTGCTGTGTTTGCCCACGAGAGCCCAGTTTACCTTTAACATTCAGTGCACACAGGCCAGGCAGCTACAACACTTCCAGGTGTAAATTCTAATATTTTCATTGACACTAAGCATGAGTGTCCCACCCACCTAGACATCCAACCAACATAGAGCAAACAACTTTGGCAGATAAACGAATGTCATCTCAGAAAAAAAGTATTTGCGTATTTGCCTCATGTTTGAAAACATGTCATAAAAAGAACAAACATTTAAGTTTATGTAGGTCAGTCTGATGATGTTATGGATTGTACAAACACAGAAAAATCTTGCTTCACAAAAAAATTTACCTCTTGCACTATTGATAAATTAAGTAATACCCTTCTCAGCACTCAACATATATGCTATTGATGAATTGTACTCAAAGAAGGGTGGTGGGGTAGCCTAGTGGTTAAAGTGTTCCCTCATTATGCCGAAGACCTGGGTTCTATTCCCCTGATGGGTGATGTGTGAAGTCCTTTTCTGGTGTTCCCCACCCTCTGTTGCTGGGTTATTGCTAATGGCAGTGTAAAACTGAACTCACTCACTCTGCATAAAATGCGTGAATCATTATGTGAGACAGTTTAAGTTTACACCACATTCAGCAATGTTTCATCAGTCTGTAAATAATGAGTCTTGACCAGACAATCCAGTGATCAACAGCATGAGCATCGATCTGCTCAACTGGGGACTGATGACATGTGTCAACCAAGTCAGCGAGTCTGACCACCCGATCCCATTAGTGGCCTCTTATGACAAACAGAGTCGCCTTTTATGGCAAGCATGGGTTGAAGGCCTATTCTACCTTGGACCTTCACGGCTCGAATCATTATGTAATGACACCAGGTGTTTGCATAAAGGTGAGCACAAAGTGTCCAAGGTGGCAGTCATCACAGAATCATGCAAATGCAAGTCTTCTGGAACTATAGTACAAGTCAAACTAAGGAACTGCATCAGACATAGTTTGGGTCACCGATGCATCAAATTGGTAAATGTCTACCATTAACATTTACTAAAGCTTTTCTGAACCCATGAATATTGCAACCCTGATCAAACAAGTTTTGAGCAAAAGTTGCATGAGTCACTTTGAAAGCTTCATGGTAAGAGTAAGGTTCATTATACCTCAAAAGTTGTAAAAAGGAGGCACCAAAGACTGGAGCTGATGGAATATCGCATGGCTCCATCAAACCAATATTGTTCATAAAGTTCATATTTTTACCAGAGCAGAATAGTTAAACCTGCTAATCAAAGCAATATAAAACTGTTGATCTTCTAATGGATCACGGTGAGAACAGGAACTTATTGATATCATTGTTAGTTCTTTATTGGAAGAGCTGAGAACACAGGTGAAAAGACATAGTGATCCTCAGATACAAATCGACGACAGCACAATTCAAGACAAGTCATCAAAGCCTTTGAGTAAAAAAAAAATTAAATTGATTTTCCAAAGAGCTTTCTTGCAGACTTAATGTCTACAATGGCTGAGCAGGGTAATCCATGTTTAGGGTTGTAGTTCCCTTGGGAGCAGCTGTTTAAAGGGGGATTCCACTTACCACACTGACTTGGAGAACTAGCAAAGACAAACATCAAAGTTTAAGTCTCTCAGAGCAGTATTACTTGACATTTTTACCATGTACAACAAGCCAGTAGCATCAGGAGCTCAAATTTAAGGCCTTTTGCTCCTATAAAACAAAGGAAAACTTGATATTCTTGAAAAAGGTACTTCCAGACAATATAAAGTAACTATCTTCAAAGCATCATCATAAAAGTCATTTTTTTTAATTCTTGTTCCTGTCCAGATGATATAAACATTTTAGGCCTATCCTATAGTCACAAGAAACCAAACATGAAAACAGTTTTGATGCCAACAGCCATTTCATACAGGGGAGATAACTCGCCATACATTTCTTAAACACAGTTATCTCCCTTCCACAAGTTTGTATATTCTAAACTGCATCACTTATTTAGAACTTTTACATGAGACTTTTAGGCAAAATGTGTGGTTTTCTACACTATTATCAATGGTCTCTTATGTATCACACAAATAGTCCATCGAAGTTCAATTTCCTTTTCCATAAATGCATTATTTTGTGTCATGTATATGAAAACTAAGTTGTCACTGAGTGCATATCTATCAATCAGTGACACAGCATGATGGTCTATAACAACACAATATTTGCAGCCAATTTACAAGCACAAGATATGTATCTATATCGTCCTAGCCATCTGAGAGGTTCCATGGTATCTGGTTAATCAACCTCATTACCACTACAAGGTATCAGAGTATGACCACAAGCTCGATCTGCTCAGGATAACATCAGTAATTTTCTGGCATATCCCAATTAATCTTTGCTGATGAATGTGAACACCTATATGATCAATGTGTTATGTGATAAAGAACTATCATGGGAGTGAGAGATAGAATTCTAGAGTTCTGGAAGGTCAAATGATCAAAATTACAAGATTGACATTGATAAACAGCATCAGTAGAGAAGACAACATATGTTCATGCCTTTAAAATTCAATATTTATCGAAATGATAAAATACTCTTTCAGGGTGTAAAATGTTGAGGATAAAAATACATTCGATAAAATTGCTTGGCATTACACAATTCAATTTGTTTGAAGAAAACAGGTAATTTCCTAATTTGACAAAAGGTTAAACAGTATTGAAAGTGTGCTGTTGATCACAGAAAAAAGTGTCACATAATTGTTGCTCGTGGTCATGCCCTAGTTCCATGGTTCTGAAATCTGCAACTCGAAGCAAAATGACAGGAGTCCTAATTAGCTATCGAGCTTCAAAGACATGTAGGGACCTCAATGGCTTCTCCTAGCTCCTGGGTATTTGTCGACTGCTCAGTTTGGTGACAAATCATCATCAGCTTCTTATTCAGGGAACATTACCTCCGGATCAACTTGTTAACAGGCTGAAACTCAACATGGTTGTCAAGAACCAATTTCTCTCTTGGAGGAGCATGGTGCATTATGAAACATAGGCTTTGCAACGTGTAGTTAATATTATCAAAATAACGGGAGCAGTTTGGCCATGCAATTCATTGACTGAAGTGAAATATGTAATAAAAGGTTGATTATTTATAAATGATTGCTGCAAAGGTTTGTTCACTGTTATAGCTGTTTCCAGAATAAGATTGAAGTGAATTAAGTTTCTGTCGAATGAGTCTGTGTTTAATGACAAAGACTCCAAAGGTCATGGTAATATGTGAGCTGATGTCTTATTTCATGACTTTTACTAAAGGTTAGAGCTACTCTTTTCTGGTTTTTAGCATGGCAGTTTAAAATTTGAAAGATAGTGCTATTTTGTTTTTCACTAATATTTGAAAATAAAACAGTTGATGGTATCCAGAAACACTTAAACTGAAGAAACTTATTTTCGAAGATTTTTAAGAATTGTGATTTAACTAATAAAAATTAAAGTGCATTGGTTTTTATGCTGCTTGTAGAACTATTCAAAATATGCCGGAACATGATCTTATGTAACCATTTCTTTATTTTTATACAATTTAATGTTTGATATATGTTGTGAAAATAGGTTGCACATCAATTTCATTATGTTTTCAACAAAAAGATGCAGCTGACCAGGAAGGAAGATAATATCTTTCTAAGGCAACAGAAATAATTCACTCATAACACAAAGGTATCTAAAATGAATTACGATGAGTACTAAGACCCCCACCCATTTAACTGCTTCTGTTCATTAATGATGGTTCCGTGTTTGTGTGAAGTGCATTATTTTCATGTAACTTTTACATTAAGACAGCCATTATCATGCTAGTCATTTAGACAATTCACTGAAGTATATTTGGGCTAATCCGCCTAATTACCAATCACTCTGGCAGGAAATGTAGGATTTTCTGCATCAGCTGTTTCTATTACTAAGTTATTAGGTATGATGGAGTCAATTAACTAGCTTCGATGGGGAATTGGTGATTCTCTAATTAGCACTGACAATTACCATTTTTATTGGAAGGTTATTCGAGCAGTGTTTGGATGGGAGGCGGTGTTCTTACCTCTCACACCCAGAACACTAAAAAACACTCAGTCTGACCCTAAGTTGGAATGTGTTTAGATAAGGAACCAAAGAAAATGTCAATGTCTCTTGCAATACTAGACCACAGCACCTGCCAAAGAATGGGTGGTGCCATTGATATTGTTTCTGTTTGGGGGAGGGGAAATCATGTTGTGGTTTTACAGGCAGATGCACTTTATTATGTTATTGCCTTGCTGGAGGTTGCTGATTTTCTTTTGTTCATATGGATAGTGTTTGTGAATTCTAGATGTAAAAATAACCTTTATTTAGTAATGGTGACCAGTTTGTCATGTGGTCTATGTTTTATGCATGGAACATGAATTGTCCTCAATTTAAAGTTTAGATGTAATTGTAATGTAAGGTTTAAACAGTCATGTTCTTCTTTAATGCACGTACTGGCAAACCATTTGCCATTTAAATTTAGGTGTTGGCATTTTTTTATTTGGTGTAGATTTTTGCTTATATATTGTTAAGAAGAGCATATCTACTCTGGCATTATGTTTTATTCCTTATTTGCTTAAAATAGAAGAATGATGATGATTTTTGTTCCTTGTTTTCTGTGAAAGGCAATGTTTTGACATAGACTGTAATGTTGTCAAGTTTAAAAACAGAAAAGATACCTGGTCCACCCTCATCTTGTTGGAGGTAGCTTTTCTCTAGTACCTTGTGTATTTTTCTCATTCATTCATTCATTCATTCATTCATTCATTCATTCACTAACTTACATGTACATAATGTAATGTACTTAGTGGTGCCTCTGTTCAGTACCACGAGTTGCTTAGAATCATTATTAATGAGTCATAACCACATCTAATGTTTGATTGGATGTGTCTAAAGTCTGACCCTTTCACCATAGCTTCACAAAAAGGAATGCTGGAAATGAATGCAGTTCCCTATCACATTATCAGATTGGCATATTTTAAATCATAGCTCAGACACATATATAATATTGCATTACATGAATTGTACATCCTATACAAAAGGTTCCTATGATGGATGTAGAGTTTGATGGAGATATTTGTGATATAGCCAGTCCTTCTGAAACAAGTCGACTACATCGTTGATCACCTACTGACCCCATTGCCATAGGCTTCATTAGAACCCTCAGAATCCTGTCTTCCAATGTTTCATTTGTCAGCTATCTTTACAATGGCTACCTCCTGTTTTAATATTATTGTTATAATCCTGACTTCTTCCTTTTCTTTCAGGTAAGTGGATTTATTTCTGCTTCATGAACAATAAGAGATGACTCTCTGCTGCAACAGATGAAGAAGACAGTAAGAAATGAATGATATACACATGTATAACACAGACAGACACACAGACACACACAGATACACACAGATACATATATACAGACACATACACACACAAGTATACAGAGTATACAGGCACACTCATACACATAGGTAGAAACATAGACACATTCAGTCAGACACATGCACACACAGATACACAGACACAGAAAAATGCAAATATACAGGCAGACAAACAGATGCACTGAGACAGACACAGACACACACAAAGACAAATTACTGTCATACACAGACACAAACATACATACACACACATGCACAGAGAAGGACACACACAGATACAGACAGACAGAGGCAGATACATACATACATACATACATACATACATACATACATACATACATACATACATACATACATACATACATACATACATACATACATACATACATACATACATACATACATACATACATACATACATACATACATACATACATACATACATACATACATACATACATACATACATACATACATACATGCATGCTATTTGTGTCTATGGCACAGCAGGTCTGTCGCCACACATGGGATGATGCGACACATATACATGTGTAATTAGTTAATTCTGGTATCACACAGTGTTTGGAATCTCTCTGCCCAGCATCAAGACATAAACATACCTTTCAGGATGAGTCATGGTAGATTACAGATGCTGTGGTACAAAAAAAATATCTAATGGCTCCTGTAAAAAATGGTAAGGTCTAAGAATATCATCAGGATCCTCAGCTTCAGACAGGACCATTTAGCAAATGGTTATCAAGAAGGATGTTCTTGATGGCAAAATGTATAACATGGACAAATCTTGTATCCCATGTTACTTTATTTCTTCAAAGGTATTTCTGTTTATGGAAATGATAACAACAGAGGAATATGATATGCAATGATTTAAGATTTCAGGCAATTTTGGGTGACTTCAGCTAATTTCAGGTGATTTCAACAGATTTCAGAAAGATTTCAGAACATTTCAAAAGATTTCAAATGTTTCAGGCAGTTTTGAGTGATTTCATCTGATTTCAGATGGTTTCAGTTCAGGTGACTTTGGATGATTTCCGATGATGATGATGATGATGATGATGATGATGATGATGATGATAGTGATGTGTTCTGTGGCTTTCTAGACATTTTCCCTTTGTCACCAGACACACAACGTGAATTCAAGCATGCTAACAAAGTTTCCCCAGTTGTGATAGAAGGATATTGGCTCAATTCAGGACAAGGGTATTACATTATTTCCAGATAAGGCAGAAAATGTAATCCCCTGTCAACTAGCCACAGCCAAACCAAATCACTGACCTACTTGATTCATGTGAAACTTGGTGGCTTGCATGCCTGCTCCCTTAGATGTAGTCCTGGAGCATGTAGTCATGGCAGGCAGGATGCAGCGCTCAACACTCAACACTCGGTCTATCTATAGCATATACATCTGTGAATGAAAGTGTGTCCTCACAGACATAACAGTGATAAACACTCAGTTTAAAAAAAATATCTGATACTTTTATTCTAAATTTAGTATATTTCTATTTGACCGACAGGCATTTTATTCAGTAAAATGCCATAGCTCCAAAATAAATTTCTAAAATTTTTTGCATGACAGTTTGCATGAGGTTTACAGAAAAACATGAGAATTTGGGGGTGGGGGCGGGGGTGGTGGTTGGTGGGAGGGGAGGTTGTAACATTATATAGATATAAGAATAAATTATTAATAACATTTATAATTGTTGAAGACATCATTTTAACATTACGTGTTGTGATAGAGGATATTTCAAACATTTATCTACAAATTTAATCCTTATATCTAAATAGGCTTTACAATAAAATATAACATGCATTTCATCTTTGATTTAATTAAGATAAATTTTTTAGCAAAAGCCATATGGGGCATTGTTGCATTTATTACACCTCCACTAGTATTTCTATTGTAACTATAGTAACAGAAGGAATAAGGTTTCTTAAATTTTCTTTGATTGGTAAATGTGATGCAGATGTTTACATCGTGCATTGTAAGCATGTCAATGAAAGATGATCTTCATGCAAAGAATCCTCATATATGCAACTCAAAATAAGAAGATCAGACTCTTCCATATCACTATGATATACTTTTATTGGTAGCTATAGTAACAGTAAGCCCTGGACATTCTTTGATGTTGTTTTAGTGGTAAATATGATGAAGATATCTCTGATGTAATTTGAACCCATCAGTCAATGAATAAAAGAATAAAAGTGATATGTGCCACTCAAAAGAAGTACAAAAACACCTATTTCTATCATATTATGATGGTTTATCCATCACGATGGATTAACCATAGAAAAAGGAAAGTATTATGTGTTCCCCAGAGAAATAGAGTGATATAGTCAAACAAAATTAAAGGACATCAACTGTTTCTTATTCTATAGTTGATCTGCCTTTGTATGGAGAGTAGGATGTTCTTAAACATTGTTTGCATGTATGTGATACAGATATATGCATCATGTGTTATGTGTCTTAGTCAGTGAAAATGTGTCCTCAGAGAAATAACCATGATATTCTAGTCAAACAAAACTAAAAGACACCATCCTTTTATTACTGTAATAGTAATAATCATGTGTCCTGCAGCGCTAAATTCCATACACCCAAGTGCATGCTCAAAGCATGTACAAACAGACAGTTCATTATTACCGTGGTTAAAGGACAATATAGAATTAAGTTTAACATGCCATGACAGTTTGACTATGGTGATATCAAAACACTAGGCATGCTGTACCTTTTTTTGAGTAGTATATGTGCCGGAGATATCTGTGCAGAGCATTAGTCAAGTGTATCATCTGTGATAGTCGATGTATACAAGTGTTATGTCTGGGCTTAGATACACATACATCATGATTGATATATCATCCAAATAATGAACACTGACACGTGGGATGTCGTCGATGGGTAACATCAAAGCCTTTGATTACCGAATCACAGTTCCTATACACATATAGCTATGATTAATGGATATGTATCCTTCTAGAATCGAGGCAAATTGATACAGCTCCACTCGAGTGTCCTTTACAGATGGGGATAGTTAATGTTACAGTATGTTCAGTTATTTGTGATGGTAATGAGATGAAAGTATAATCATAATGTTCCAATCAACCTTTATTCTGACAGGCCTAATGGTCTTGTTCCATTATTTATATAGACCTGTATGTTTAATATTACAATTAATCTTCATTTTTAAGGTCATTAACAAGGCTTTATTGCCATGTTTGTATTAAAAGTCTTCACAGTTTTTGACTGAGACTTCTCTCAGATTGCCATATCTGTGAGATTTAGTGCAGTAATTTGTTATGCTAAAAGGCTCAAATGAATGAGTGTGGTTTTATGATGTTCTTTGGAATAAGGCAGCAATGGTTTGATTTGAAGTGTGACACCTTATTCAGACGTGTGGCAGCAGTCTGCTGAAAACTGAGTCTGTTGAATGGATGATTGAATGGTTGAGCAAGTGGTTGAGTGAGTGGTTGAGAGAGTGAGAGAATGGTTTAATAAATAGTTGAGCAAGTTGTTGAGAAAATGGTTGAGTTAGTGGTTGATTGAATGGTTGAGCAAGTGGTTGAGTGAATGGTTGTATGTGAGGTTGAGCGAGTGGTTGAGTGAATGGTTGTATGAGAGGTTGAGCGAGTGGTTGAGAGAATGGTTCAGTGAGCGGTTGATCGAATGGTTGACAAAATGGTTGAGTGAGTGGTTGAAAGAATGGTTGAGTGAGTGTTTGGGAGAGTGAGAGAATGATTTAATAAATAGTAGAGCAATTGGTTGAGAGAATGATTGAGTGGGTGGTTAAGAAAGTGAGTGAGTGAGTGAGTGAGTGAGTGAGTGAGTGAGTGAGTGAGTGAGTGAGTGAGTGAGTGAGTGAGTGAGTGAGTGAGTGAGTGAGTGAGTGAGTGAGTGAGTGAGTGAGTGAGTGGTCAGGTCAGTGCCTCAAATCTATTAACAGTCCCCCCCAGCCCCCCAACCCCCCTCCGAATCTGTTATAAGTATATTCTATTCTTAAGGGTGACACCAATAATCCATTACGTGTTATATATATATTTTGAACTCAAACCCTGAATATCATCCAAACAAATCCATCTACTAGGCCACACCATGGTTAAACACCCAGTAGCATTGTAGCTCTCATAATTCAATTATTATGTTACATTTCAAATTCAATACTCATAATGGTCATGTTTTCAATTTCAAATTAGAATTCTATCTCAGTGTCGCATGTCTACAATTACAATAATAGCTGTTATGATGAATACAGACAGACAGAGTCAGGGTTATTCAGGAAATCAATCATATCTCTACAGAATGCCATACAGTGAAACCATATACTCACACTTTATCCAGTACTGTGAATTTCAACATCTTCGAATCAATTACAATGGAGAATTAACATCCGAGGATAATGTCAAATGACATATCTATCATTTCACAGATGACATATCTATCATTTCACAGATGCATTATCTTCATGGTTTTGTTATTTCCAACTACAAATAAATTGTGAGGTCTGAGGGGGTCGTGAACATAGCTATCTGTTACAAGACCTCCATTGCCTGATGGTAGATATGTTTCTTTAGGTATTGTGTAACCAGATTTGGGTAATGTGTATGTACAGTCAAGTCTCGTTAATCCGACATTGCCTGTTACACTGCAAATTGTTGGATTAATGAGGATGTTGAACTAAATAAATTAGACTAAGGGATATTTATTCAATTTGTTACCAAGGAAAGCGTGGGCTAAAGCCAATTGTTAGATAAATGGAGGTCGGATTAACAAGACTTGCCTGTGGTATGTAATGGAGAATAGAATGTGACTGTTCATACTACAAAAAAGTGAGTGGGTATGGTTTTTTGCTGCTTTCAGTGAGTGAGTGAGTTTAGTTTTGCACTCAGCATTACTCCAGCGATATGAAGGCTGTCTGTAGATAATCAAGTCTGGACCAGTCAATCCACTGATCAACAGCATTAGCATCAATCTGTGCATTTGGGAACCGATGACATGAGACAACCAAGTCAGCGAGTCTGACCACCCGATCCCATTAGTTGCCTCATACAACAAGCATAGTCATCTTTTATGGCAAGCATGGGTTGTTGAAGACCTATTCTATCCCGGTTCTTCAGGGGTCTGCTGCTTTTAGAAATGTTCCATCAGGGTAGGGGACACCATCGTTTGTCTCACAGTTCCTGAACCACGTTATTTTCCTTACAGCCTAGCCAATCTAGAAGCATGTCTAGATTTTCTCAGGTTCAGGAATCTCCCATCTTACTGGGGCACCTTTTCAAATAAATGGGTTTATTTGTTGCTGTCAAAATTATGTATAACTGGAATTGAACCCAGGTCCTCCGTTTGATGAGCAAATGTCTTAAATGCTAGGTCATCCCATTGTCTGTTATATCACAAAACTTCTCAAAGCAATCTTAGCATTAAGACAATGAGCATTCTCTTACCTGGTCTTATGACTGTTTTAGTACTAAGATCACATGTAGTAGGATCTATGAAGAGTTAGAAGAGTCAGGGTTAGAACTGTCATAAAAGTTGAATAATGGGATTGGATGGTCAGGCTTTCTTACTTGGTTGACACATCGTCATATCCAAGTTGTGTACATCAATGCTCATGCTATTAATCACATGATTGTCTGGTCCAGACTTTATTATTTACAGACTGCCACAATATAGCCGGAATATTGATGAGTGCATCGTTAAACGACACTGAAACAAAGCAAAACCAAGCGAAACCAAACCAAACCCTTGTTGTAGACATGAGTAAGTCAAATGATGCAGCTTTGAGGATCTGAGAAGTTGAACAGAGGGTCAGTAAGTGCAATAGATTTATCAACCCCCCTGGGAGAACGTAGACAGTAAAGAACTGCTCTTCTTACGAAGCAAATCAGGAGATATCAGTCCCTGTGGCTTATTAAATGGTCTTTCCTGTAGAACCTAAAATGAAATTTTGAAAAAAGTACTTTGATGTTAAACACCGAATCAATACTTTTAATTATGGCAGTGATGGATGTCACTGACAGGACTTCATGGGGTCTGGCATGGAACGTTGTGATGTCAGAGTGAGGGGGCAGATGAGTGGGCAGGTGAGTGAGCGGGCAGGTGAGTGAGTGGGCAGGTGAGTGAGCGGGCAGGTGAGTGAGTGGGCAGGTGAGTGAGCGGGCAGGTAAGTGAGTGAGTGGACAGGTGAGTGAGTGAGTGAGTGAGTGAGTGGGGCAGAGGGAGAGAAAAAAGGATGAGATATCATGGTAGAGGAGTTTGGTCAATATGGGTTGCTGAAGTGAATGGCAGAAGAAGGTAGTAAGTAGATGAGTGAGTGAGTTTTACGCCGCTTTTAGCATTATTCCATCATGTCAGGAGACACCAGAAATGGGCTTCACACATTGTATCAATATGGGGAACCTAACCCAGGTCTTCAGCATGACAAGGGAACTAGTAAGCTACCCCATCATCCCGAAAAAGGTAGAATTAGATGTTAGAATAGACAAAGCAATAGGACCTTCCTTGCTCAAATTTTCAAGATCATAACATATTTCTAATCCATAAAAAAGACCTGAACGGACGAAATGAACATCAGGTGGTGCTCTCTAAAATCAACATTCAGAGAATGTATAAGACACTAAACACCAATCGCCGACTGTATCAAATTCCCTATGAAGCTTGGCAAAGAAGATGGCTTTTACAAGCATCATTCCCATCATCTGGAACACAATCATATCTTGCCCCGCAACTATGAAAAATATCAATTATACATGGCTGAAATACCAACCTGTTTCAGGCCGGACCTAAAAAATGAACCTGAGTGCATCACACTAACTTAAACAAATATTGACAAATAATTGACTGAGCAGGTGGTAAGCAAAAAGGCTCCAATGAAACAACATGCAATTGTGAAGGATTAAGCTATGGAGTTAGAAGTGATTAATCCTCCAGAGAGGTGGATTGAACAGTGATCAGTCAAACAGAACATTTTTTAAAAACAAACACTTCATTTCCAAGAATTGAGCGTGAATGTTTCAGGATGGGAGGATGTGGTCGTACACCACAATAAGGCTGAGTTAAGACAAGTAAAGACTCCCAACAGATCACACATGGTTGTACCACATGCTGGTGTACATCTTCTGATTACAGATACATTATTAATGGTCACCCGCCACCAGTGGCTCTGTCCATGGTCGGCATGCAATGTAAGCATCATCAGATTGAAACCATGTCATTGGACTTCTCACAGACACCATCATGGCTGAACTGAAATGTGATTTTTGAAACAGACTGTAGTCAATGAATTGAAGTTTAATCATCTTAATTGGAAGAATTAATTGATCTTGCAGAAATATTTTGGGCTCTTTTCAGTTCCATAATATTCCTATCTTACATTACAACGTACATATGTATGAACTGATGATAGATATATGGTCTAAATAATCTTCAAGCATTGTCCATTCTTTTATGTCTTATTCCATAATTACTTGCCTTCACTACGTTAAGTAATGTTGTCAGGGTTTTTCTTGAAAATTGCTTTACTTGATTTTCATTCTAGCCTTAATTCTACATTTGGTTTTGAATTGAAAATATTGAATGTGACTGTTCATTGATATGGTCAAAGTGTCCCTGTCTCTTTTTTTAATGTTTTGTTTTTGAATGAAAGCTTATCTCAATTAGATTAGCTGATATTGTCCAATATTATGAGGACTGATGTAAGTAATTGAATTTCTTGTAAAAATATTATGACATACTGTGTGATTTGTATTGATAAAGATATAATGTTAATAATGGGAAAATAATGGGATAATATTATAGTAATGGGAAAAATATCTTTACTTTTTTTTCTGCTGGCAAGGAATCATTTTCCCAAGTAGTATCAAGTAGTCCTACTCCCTGCGGACTTGTGCATGCTTTGGAATTTTCTAAAAAGATTATATTTCAAGCAGGTGATACGGTAATGTCCAAAATGAGACAGGCATTTCAGCCAAATGACAGAACAAAATCAGATCAGTAGAACATTTGAGCATTCTCGTAGACCTAGTGAGAATAATTTCTCAAATTTGTGACAATGTGGTGGACGTGAGTGGTCAATAATAGGAAAGAACTCTATGATGTGATGCATGATGAGAAATGATGAGTTGACCAGTGCCATTACTGCAAGTCCTTACACCCCGCTGCCTGCTGTCTACTAGAGGAAAATAATTTATCTTTATTCATGTCCGCACATCCCGACTTGTAGAGAGTCGATTGCAAGGATTGTCACACTATCAATCTAGTATCAAGTCAGTCATGAGAAGAACTCTTTAATCTGAGGAGCGAGAAAATATCACTAAGGGCATGTCTCAAAAGTCATCCCTGGACTGAGCAATTTCAGACAGACAGGTTTTTCTTCGTCTCCAGTGCTCACTCGTGTGAGCTGCCGATCACATTATTAGATAATAATTCTAAAGTTCATATTTCACATATATGTCATGTGAGTATTTTGCTAACACCTAAAGGTCAGTTCAAACTAGACATTTGAAACTGAATGCCACATATTTTAGAGCATGTACTTCAATGACATTCTGACGATGCCACACACAATTCTGTTCAGACTCATGCACAAATGTTACCGTATCTTTGATGGGGTTAGAGAGCAACTGGTAATGTTGTTTAATACTACAGTCAAAAATATTCCAGCCATAATTGGCGGTGTGTAAATAATCAAGTCTGGATCAGTCAAACCACCTACTGAAAACTTGATCAATGAACCACAACATGAGAACACTATGACATGCAATCTGATCCAATCTGGATTCTTCTTATGACCACTAGAAGTGCTTTAGGCATTTTCTAACCAACACTCCCCTCCTGACATCTGTGATAGTTGGACAAATGATGTTTAGAACAGTTGAAAGTGTTTCCAATAATCCTCATGACCTGTTTGTCTTGAGAGCAGTTCTTTAAGAAGACTGCATGTGAAATGGTCATGATTGAATTGAATATTGAACTGAAGCTCTGTCCCAGTCTTGACAATTTTAGAGTTAGCCACCCAAACTACCTGATCCAAGCTCCCATAACAGTATTTAAAACCTCATTTTGCTCCCCTATTACATTTAGTCACGTACAATTTCAATGGATAGTTTTGTAGTAATTATTTTCATTACTTGTCACTGTTGCACTGTGAGGAGCCATTTTAACCCAGATTAGGCAATTATGAAGGATTGTTTCAGCAATATTGTGCGGAAATAACATGTAAATGTAACAAGTAAGTGTTAACCGACTTACATAAAGAGATCGCTTGTCCATTCATTAACTAGGAATTAAAATGGAACATCTCCTGAAAGCAGAATCAGCGTAAGGCCAGACCAATTGTATTCCTTGTTTCACAGAATTTTGTGCTCAGAAAACTTTAAGACAGGGGGAAAAGCCACCAGACAAAGAAAAATTCCTTTTAAAATCATTTTACATATTTTTAAGTATTTTACTTCAGGAAATTTATGAAGTGTATATGGTGCCAAAAACAACTAAAAAGGTTTTCTTGCAAGATTACATCTTTGGCCTTTTTGAACAGGGAAAGTAATAACAAGTTTTCTGGAGAGCAAAATGACTGTAGGATCTGTAAAACAATAAAATGGTCTGGCTAATGACTCCAACTACATCATGAACACATGTTTGCAAGTCACTGTCAAAGTCACAATGATACCAGATTTTCACAAAAAGGTGTGCCCATCCTGTTCTTACTGGCACCCATCATAAACACATGCAAAAGCTTGTCACTAGTTCACCTGAAAACAACAACAACAACAACAACAACAACAACTGGGATTGTATGGTACATAGTAGTTATTACACTGGAAATCAAGGGTCAAATTTTGTAGCAATGATATTGCCTTGTGCAGGTGGTCCCAGAACCATTGAGCCTTTGAGAACCCCATGTCCATTCTTCACACTGTCCTAATCTCATTTTCTACCCTGTGGAGAGCTCTTGTCACTAGGGGTTCTTGGTACAGCTGATGCTTGTCATTGCAGCTGACTGAATGGGATAGGTTTGTCAGACGTGGTCACAAGGTCAGGGATTGGATCACTCATGCATTTAGTTACCAGTTCGTCTGATTTTAGTTCATCTAGGAATGGTAATAACATAACTGGAATAAGGGTGACAAGGGGTGAAATGGTATGTTCTTTCCACAGTAGGTACGTATTGTGATACAAGTCCTTCAGATTGGTACATGAGATATGATCATAATGCAGAAAAGACAAAATGATTAAATTTGTAGACATTTTCATAAAGGTTTGAAAAAAAAATGATGGCATGAAAACAAAAAATACTGATTTTTGCATTGCATTACAGTGTACCAAACCAAACACAAACACAGTGGTTCTATTAATACCCTGCTACACTGTTTCACCCCTAATAGTGGCTATAGACTTCTACAACATTTGTTTTTTTTATTACAATGGAAACCATAGTGAAAATGTAAGTTTGAATCAAACACTCAAACCATTCATAAAGTATTATTATGTAATTTTGTTTGTATTTATGTTAAATGTTACATATATACTCCATCCATGAATCCTTCAATCTAACACTGTTTCCACGTGCAACATGTCCACTGGAAAATAAAACTGTAGTATTTGTGCAGGGGTGTCCATATTTACTTCCATAAATGTATAAATAATCTGATCATGCATATATTGAAGCTGACTGAAGCGTTATACTTGGTCAAACATATGAAACTCAGAAGGAACACATACATAGTCATGAAGGTGAACACTAACAATTTGATGTTTAAGCATGTTTATTGTTATTGTCATAAATAGTCACATGATAAACCTTGGATCCAGGTTGTGTTGTGTGTACCCTGTAATACTCAGGACTGGTGCCCCCCAAGGTGCCGGAGTAACCCATGCCAGCTGTAGTTAATGGCATGGATTAATGATCCATGCCATCAAAATACAATGACACATCGTCACTTAGGTCAAGCAGTAAGCCAAGGGTTAGTTGACTCACATTAAAGCAAGCAATAACTACGAGTTTGTCAACACATATTAAAGCAAAGGGATGTAGAGTCCTTATCTGGTCTATGATCAACAAGGGTATGTGGTCTGTGAGTGAGCAAATGATCATTCTTGTCACTTTTAACAATAATTCAGCAATATGGCCTTTACACTTTATATGCATGGAGAATCCAACCCAAGTCCTCAGTGTGATTAGCGAACACTTGAATCACTTGGCTACCTCTACACCCCTTGGTCTACCCTATTTGTGAATTCTTGAGCATAAATAACACAACCTAGATCAGCTGGATCCACATAATATCTAAGATGTCAATCTTGATGTAAATACCATTGTCACATGTTTCAGATCAGAACTCAACCCATTGTAGATTGACACAAAATACCTAATTTCAAACCGCCTAAAATTTGCTAAGTTTATGTTTGGTAATTGTACATTTTTGCAAATATGTCATGTTGCTCAAGTTCAAATCTATTATATTTTTAGGTGTGAAAGGTCATCATGATGATGGTGATAGTGATGGTGGTTGTAATGATGATGATGATGATGATGATGATGATGATGATGATGATGATGGTGAGGACAATGATGATGTACTTATAAGTTATGGGCAAGTCTGTCAAAGAACTACATCCGAAATGGAAGGTCATACCTCGCTCACAACACATATTAACTCTGATCTACTTGCTCCCTCAGGTATAACAAAATTTTCAGAGGCTGGCATATTTTTTTCCAGTTGGAAAAAGACTCTCACAATCAATACAGTGAGAGGATCACTTTTATCCCTGGAGAATTAACATTTCACAAGCTACGACTCAAAGCGATGGTTGATAGAAGAAATAATTATCACTCTTGTAATACACCATGACATTTCAGCAACCATTTTCACAAGAACATGGTGAATAAGTCAGTGAATGAGCATATTTAGGTTAGGGATATTCACTATTTGTGTAATTAATATGATTCATCTTGTTAATGAAAATTAATGTGACATTGATAAATCTATAAAGTAAATGCAGATAATTTCACAATTTGTCGGTGCTATATGTTTCTACACTTACTGAATCAAGGGCAATAACCTGAACAGTTTTCAATGGCATGTGCCATAAAATGGATGCAGTTAGATTTTAATTTTGATCATTGCAAAAAAATGGCTTAATGGTCATGGTAGGTCATCCTTGCATCCTCATCCAGTTAGTTATGTGGACAACTGAAATAAGTGTTCTCTATTAATATCAGAGCTTGCATTTGAGTAATGGATCAAGTTAGTATCAACCTTCCTGGCCCAAGATCCCTTATTGTCAAGCAACTGTGACTTCTCTGTGGGGACAGGTGAGATGTGTCTTCCCTGAAAAAGACAGCCAAATCTTTTTGTGAGGTCATTCTAGAAGGCCTCCCTTTCAGCTAATATAGGTCTGTAGGTCTTTACTGAGATCTGCATCTGGTATAAGGACAGCTGAGATGGGTCTTCCCTGACACAGACATCCATATCATCTAGTAAGGTCATCCTAGAAGGCCTCCCTCTCAGCTGATATAGGTCTTTAGGTCCTTGTCAAGATCTGCATCTGGTATAAGGACAGCTGAGATACGTCTACCCTGACACAGACATCCATATCATCTAGTAAGGTCATCCAAGAAGGCCTCCCAATCAGATAATATAGGTCTGTAGGTCTTTACTGAGATCTGCATCTGAAGGACAGCTGAGATAGGTGTCCTTGAATGGAGGCAGCTGAGATATATAGTATGATCAATAAAGAAACACTTTTCTCATATCAGTCCATTGGGACAGAAGAGATATGCCCTCTTGTGAAGAGATATCTGAGAAAGGTCTTACTTAAGTGGTCATATTTCATCATATGAATCCACTGAAACAGATGAGATAGATCTTCCCATGTGATCATCCTTCACATCAGTTCATTGACTGCTGCCATAGGTTTTACTGTACGGTCACCAAACAATCTCAAGTTAACATTTATCATCCTGCAAGATGACCACATCTCTGCATCCAGTCTCTGCAGCATTTCTGATTTTTCATTCCCAAATGATAATCACAGAGAACCATTCATCACGAGCATTCTTATCAGGGTATTATCAGATATGTTGAGATGAAAACGCATGCTGTTTCTTAGAGAGGATCTTCAGCAGGAAGTTTGGTGCCAACCAACATATATACACAAGCAAATTGACAGAATCCTGGCTCCCTGGTATGCAGAGGGAGGAATCAGTCATCATTTGATCCCTCAACAAAGTTTCAATTAGACCTAATCATGACATTATGATTCATATAATGTTGGAGGCAGCTGACAGCTAAAATCTTTGAGAAGAAATGATACAGCAGTTCTTCTTCAACATCAAAAAATGTACATGCAATAAACATTTCATCTAATCCCTCGTGGCTGATAAAGAACATGTTCCAGGTCACAAGGAAGGTGACATGCCTTGTGTCCCTCCATGTCAGATCTGTCTGTTCAGACTGACACTCTGACACAATGTGTCAGTCTTACAGACAGGCAGATATGTAAATAGCCTTGCTTCAAGACTGTACTGAATGCTAACTCCATGGATGTTTAGTAATTCTATCATTTAGAGAATCATATCTAGATAAGTGGACAGTCTAAAGGGAGACCAAGTTGTATGGTTAGTCAACTTCTTGACTGCCATGAATGTGATGTTTTGGATTAGGTACTAACACCACTATCAAGCAAGTGATACAAAGAGTTGTAACAAAGAGAATATATACATAGCTACATAGTGAATATATGTATACAACTAACAAGGTTAATTTACATTGGATTGCTAATTAGTGATTTGAGCACATTGGATTTCAAAGTAGTCATCACAGACACCAGTCTGTTTTCTATATTTCTTATAAATTTTCAGGTAAACTATTATTACCTGTTAGACTTGTGCAAGTCTAGTATGTAATGAACAAGACAGACATGTACAAATTGAAATCCAACTTGTCTGGTCCCATTTACTCCTTAAATCATGTTTCCTGGGTCATTGTTGCAGAATGTCATGAATCCTTGAAATGACAGCAACAAATTGACAGTGCAATGAAAATGGACTTCCATTAGTAAGGATACCCATCTTTATCCACAGATATCGTTGGCAATGTCATGTAGATATGTCATGAATGTATGAAATGACAAGAACAAATTGACAGTGCAATAAAACTGGACCTCATTAGTAAAGACACCCTTCTTTCTGGACAGTAATTGTTGGGAATGACATGAAGATTTGTCATTTACATTTGTCTTCACATGAAAAAGTCAACGGACGTACAACCATTGAAAAAAACTCTTCTGAATTCCAAGAATAAAAAACCCTGTTTTTTTTCATGAAATGTCTGAATGATTACAATACAAGTTACAAATGATTTGTTTATCTGGGAATTTGTTCACACAGGTAATTTCACTTGGAATGGCATGAGGCAGATTGAACTGACTTTAAATCCATAGTATTAAACTTCATAAGAATTTTTAAGACATTCCAAGGAATGTTCTGTTTTCATTCTATTTTGAAAGCGTTTTATGCGACAGAGATAAAAACTGAACTTCCCTTGAGTCTTTGGCATTTCAGTCTAATTGTATATGATTGGGATGGATTTGTAATTTAAGAACAATCCTTCAGCAAAATAACTCATCCTGGTATGATAGGAGAAAAAAACAATATTTTCTTAGGAGATGTTTCACATGTACTTTGCATGTAGAAAATGTTTCATTCATACAGCAACTACGTAAATAGCCATGGATTTATTAATAACTGTTGTATGTCACGAAGAAATCATGATGGTGAAAACAGCATACAATCAAACTGGAATTTTCCATTAAAGAGCAAGTCCTACTACATTTGTTTGGATACAAGTACGTAAGGATACCAATTTTGTAGTCAAGCCGTAAGCAGACGACACTTCATAAGTCCGTCAGACACGATCTACGTCACAACAGCTCTTAGTTTGTTTTATTTTTACTTCTAGAAGCCCTCCTCGTATTTATTTGGATTTGTCTCAGAGAGGAAAGTCGCACAAATTTCAGAATGGAATGGCCAGGGGCAAGCTGTGATTAGCAAAGCACTTTCTACTTCTAACCCGACATCAAAATCAATTCCATTTAAGTGATATGGTGAAAATGTACGAAGTTAAGGATTTCCCCCTGATCGTCTGTTGCGGAACAACTCATGCTAAATGGTCAGAGGCAAATTTGGCACAAAAACAAGCTTGGATGGAAGTAAATTTTTTAATAAGAACATTTGGAGGGGTGGAGGTTAAGGAGGGGGTTGGGGATGTCAAATGCATCCCAACTTGTTGATTGACAGATTGATTGCTTGACTTTCTGGAAGTAAATAACCAGCAGTACTTTGATAATCAGGTTGGTGATATTCCTCATGTGTATTGATGAATCAGGGGTACAGTGACCTCTGTGGAAAAAGACTCAAGGATGGATCATATAGCATGCTCCAAATCATTCCTGGTTAAGTATACTGAACAGCAATAGAAATGCAATTTTAAAAAAAATATGCCTCATAAAACTAAGGGTCCATGTTTATGTCTTCTATTTAGAAACATGACAAAAAATGCAAACAATAGCATTTTTTAGGATGTTTAGTTTATATTCTTTGATGTGGAAAACATGCCTACAATGGGCATAAATATTTTGAAGGCTCTCCTAAAATTTTATTGATATCAAAACAGATTTCACTGGTAGGATGTCATGCTTTAGGGGCATTCTCACCATGAAAACATCAAGATGTCTGTTTTTTTCTCACTGCAGCCTTTTTCTGCAGTTTGCATCCACATATGAATAGTTTGCAATCTAATATGTAAAAACTTATTCAATCAGCATTATACATTTGAAATTGAAAGCATCTTGAGATCAAGCACACATTTTTGAGAAGGTCATTGATTGTAATCAGTTGTGCAAGAATAGAGATGATTGAATTATCAATAATAATCATTGATAATACTCACCTTGTCTTATATTGACGTACATTCAACATTTCTAATTTTGCTGAAAATATCAAGAAAACCTTGATGATTTTGGTGAAAACAATTAGGCCATAGATTCACAGACCAGTCATTACTCTTCGTTAGTTGTGTTTGCTCAATGCCATTCCCCCAAACACCTTGTTTGGGGAACATGCATTGCTGTCACATTTAGGAGTCATATTTTGCCTGATGATGTATCCTTATTGACAATAATATTGTTAATTATACATATATTGTGTTGCACTAACACAGTGTGTTTGACAATTCATGGCATTCAATGACAGATTTTTAATGACGACATAATCCTATATCTTTTTTTTAACAAAAATATTTTAGCTTTTATAGATGGTGTATGTTTGTTCACTTTTATTTGACTATTGATAGCTAAGTTACATAAAACGAAGATATGACTTGTGCCCTTTGGGGTCCTACTTTAGTGGATATACAAATTTCAGTTAGCAACATGAAGCACAAAGCCATTGTGCAACAACACATGAAAATAATGAGTATTTTTCTACATCTTACCAAAAGCACATCAGCGATGAGCTACACTGTGACCTTGAGTAATATTGTTATTGTATATTTAGTAACAGATCAGAAAGACATTTCTTGGGTTCAAAGTTTTACACTTGTTTTAAAGTAATGCTCAATGAAAACTTCATGAAAAATACATTTTTCAAATATCTTAGTCATATCTTTGGACCTGTGTTGTAAAAAGAAAAAATCACTGTCTGCACATTTGAACCCTGAGCAATGAATTTCAGAACAATTCTCTTCCATTTTTCCCCAAATTATAAATTTGGCAATCTTAGTGTGTAAAAATGTCCCATATAATACCTAATTGTTCTTTAACGAAATTGTTTAAAACATAAAACTCACTGTGGTCAGGGTTGCCGACTCAATTCTCTTCCAATGGTTGAATATTTAGATGATGAATTGACAGAGGCTCAAATCTGATCAGTACTTAATCTGTAATTTCACATCAATAAAGTGAGCAATAAAAGATGGGGGATTGAAAAATGTACATAATTTTACATTAAGAGAGAATTCATGCCAAATAATGAATCTCAACTAATAGATCTACAGGAAGCCCGTTTTCTGACAAAAAATCATTTTCCTGATCTGCTGAACAACTTGGATTCCTTGATCTCAAAGCTACAGTTTCACTGCAAATAAAACAGCATAATACTTTATTGATTCTTAAAGGTTTCCTTGAGAAATCTTATTGGAACTGATGCAGTGACTTAAAAGCATTTCATCAACAGCAATAGAGACACACCTATATTATGAACAAATCTGATGAGTGGAACCTTTTGACAAGATATTCCTCAGAAGCTGGATAAGCATGGTGCTGTATTGCTCCTCGTTCTGAAAGCCCAGTCTAGCCAAAACTAAACATTGCAGCCATTGGGATAGTCCTGAGCAAATAGTCGCTATTGATTCTAATTTGTAGAATAGAAGTACAAGTGTCATCCATTCGGACGAAAATGAAACGTTTTCATGCAGTGTCAATTGGATTGTTGGAGATCATTGATATGATACCACTGTATGATCTGCCCGTCCTCTCCATAAGCAACTGCTATTTTTTTCTTCCATATAAAACACAGAGGTACCAAATGATTGTATTTTTGGAAAGGATTTGAAATTCTTATGCTTGAAGTTGAAACTTGACAGTGAGATTTGAACAGAATGACGTATTGGGAGTGAAGTAAAAGACTACGGGACAGTCTGATTTGATATGCAAGAAGTCGATCCTGAAAGCTACTTCGGAATATCCTTCTGAGAAGATTGTGATTAGCTGACAGCTTTTACTCATGGAGTTTTTGACCAATATCTCACTTTGTCCATCAATCATGACACAGTGCTAGGAGGGGTTTGTGTAAAGTTAGGAAAAAATGCCTATTTGTACCCAACTTTGAGCTGATTGATGGGAGCAAATCAGTCCATGATTGCTCCATTTTAAATACCAGCTTGTTGTCAAAATGTGTCCAGGATGATGGCATATCTGAGGATGTAACACACTTATTCAATTTCTGTTGTCAAAATAGTTCACTCACATCCTGGCATCTTTGCTAACTGAATGACAGCAACTGTATTGACGCTGAAGCAGTGTTATTCTCCAAGACATTATGAAGTCCATGCCATTTTGGTTCTACTCCAGGAATGCATCGGTTGTCTGTTGGTGTGTTCTTCAAATGAGCTTTTCCACACTGTTGGTAGATTTCTGTGTCGTGAGGATCCAATACTGAGCTACACCATAGCTTGCTACTTTGTCATGCAATGTTCCAATTTGTCTGTTAGAATAGTTATCAGTTGACACATGTCAATGACCTATTGTTAATGGATATGTAATACTGTTCCATCTGTGACCACCTACCTGGGCATTAGGTACACTGAATTGTAAGTCAGGTTCAAAAACAGATCAAATACGGAAAGGACAATCTGAGACTAGTGTTTGTGCCTAGTTCTCTGGCATATCTGTGACCTCCAGTCTAGACAAATTGTGCTCTGGTGTGCATCTAGTTCTGAAGCACATCTGTGACCTCCTGTCTAGACAATTTGTATTCTGGTGTGTATCTCATTCTGTAACACTTCTGTGACCTCCTGTCTAAACAATTTACATTTTGGTGTGTATCTAGTTTTGTAACACATCTGTTACCTCCTGTCTAAACAATTTGTGTTCTAGTGTGCGTCTTGCACTGTGACAAATCTGTGACCTCCTATCTACAAATGTTATAGACTAGTATGTATGTCTATCTCTGTGACACATCTGTGAGCTCCTGTCTCAATAATATGTGTGCTGATGTGTGTATATGCATGCGTATGTTTAGTTCTATGACTCATATCTGTCCTCCTCTAATGTCTCCATAAGGTCTAGAATTTGTATACATGTTTAAAACCATTTAGAAATTAAATAAAGATATGGTCCAAACTGGAATAAATCCAAATAAACACCAAAAAGACATACATATATTAAGATGAAAAAATACCTCACAAATTGTCCTCTAACAGTTGAAAAAACATATCAGCAAACAAATACAACTCAAAGAAATAGAAATGTGCAATTCCTTGTGTAAAAAAGGCAGATATTTCCTTCCTCCGAACAACACCTACGACCCTATTTTACCCTAAGGATCTGGTGTGACCCTCTTCAGTACCCCCCAGAGTGAAAGCAAATCCTGTACCAGAAGTCCCCAGAGTAGGTGTGCTTTAACCTAACTCCTAGTATGTCTTTCGCACACTGGCAGGAAATAATTAGAGAACTTCATGTAAAATCATTCTGTAAGCTGTGATGCTGTCTGTTTTCCCCATGTTTATGCAAGCCAGGAGGTAGTCTCTGAAGTTGCCGCCCTTGCTTGAATGCGGCTGCCGACCCTACCATTTCTCTCTATAACCTAACGAACTTACCAGCCGAGCAGTCAAAATTGAATGCAGGTTTTCCGGGCCGATTTTTGCAACGATTGTTTCCGAGTTTGCTGCAACTAATTTTGAGAGCGTGTCGGATTTTCTAGCAGATGCTTGTGGCATGTTCTGTAACAATGCCAAGACATTGTGGAACATCGCAGTAGCTCACTGCTTAGTGGCTTATCGGGGAAAGTTTAACAGCGGTTTTGAGATTTTTGTTCAAGATAAATAGGATTGTACAGCTCCATGCTAGCACACCTGATTTGTTAACAAGAGATGAGTATTTCCTATCTGCTTCAGAGTACAATGCATTGCTATATATTGGTTGTGAATACCATTTTAATATAAAGGTTTGAGACCAGCATTTGCTGTAAGATCTAATAGATATTTGGATAATCATCTGGCTGTGATTGTACAATGGTTTTCAATAGCATGGGAGTAGTAAATCAACTCTTACTGGCACGAGAAATTATTACTGATCCCCAGAAATATTACATTTTTTTATTGGACTCACTCAAAATAGTCAAGGCTGTTTTGTTTGCTAACAAATACATATGTTATGTTAACATTACATTATGTTACATTACACTACACTACACTACACTACACTACACTACACTACACTACACTACACTACACTACACTACACTACACTACACTACACTACACTACACTACACTACACTACACTACACTACACTACACTACACTATGGACCATATTAACATTTAAGGAAGAGTTAAACATCAATTGACCTTTCATACAAAACACGTCGTAGATACTTTCTCAAAGGTCATGTTCAAAAAGAACTTTTTAAAATATGATTAACTGAGTAAATGTAATGCAAGGAAAGGTATGTATGTTATCCCCTTTCTCACAAGTCACTCAATGCCGAGGTTTGTCAGAGGCGTTCATTTCCGTGTTTCCCCAGCCCTATTCTCCATCACCGGAGGCCAATCGTTTCTCAGCTTTTGTAAAGACATACATAATGACAGGCTGCAAACCGAATATTTGCCTGAATGAGAAAACATTCGTAGCATCAGTGCTCATGCCAATGAAAAGCTTAGAAAAGTAAGCTAAACGGGTTTCCATGGTAAACTAAGCATGCAGCTAGACACCTCGAGGTTGTTTGTTTTCCTGCGAATGCTGCCTATACTAAGAGTAAGGTGCATGAGGCTTGTGTGTTATGGTGGTGTTGATTCTCCTATGTACTATACCACCAGACAGGTCTACCTTCTTTTCTGTTTTGTGTCATCCAAACACAGATTTTGACATCTATGTTTTCTTCATACCCAAACTTCAAACTTTGGGATATAGTGATCAGTCCATCTGTCCATCTGTTGTCCATTTTTAAATTCTGGAGCAGAGGTCTTAAACTGTTAAATACTCCTTGTTGGAACTTGGAACAGTGAACAGATGAGTTTTGTTATAAACTGGTGCTCTTCTTTCTTTATGTATCATGATCCACTTCAGTGAAAATTCAGGTACCTGTTGTTATCAAAAAGTTGGGCATATCCTGTCACACACAAACATATGCAAAGGCACACCATGTTTTATATAAACCGCTGCTATACCTCTAAAGTATTGCTGAATGTGGTAAACTAATCATAAGCAAAAACAAACACACAAACAAACGTCTACGTAAAGTATGAATGAAGCACGGCGCTTGCTCTAAACAGCTAAGAAATCAAAATGATATACTTTCTATAATTATTCATTTGATAAATACAACATTCATACGTATAAAGTACGATATGAAACAAAGTCAATCTTCTGCAATCGTTTAAACAAATATGGTTTTTGATATGAACAAATAAAATTATTGGCTTAACTAAACATTATCAACTGAATCATCACAGAGATTCGATTTTCTTTAGTTATTCCATTGTCTGCTGGCAACAAAGATGTAATACATATAATTCTGAACAAGCAGATAGATATATAGTTCTCAAAAAAGTTATGAAACTCATACAGGGTTACAAATAAAACATTTTTACCATTTATCAACAATGTCCATTCCATTTTAGAAACTTTCAGGGTTGAAGAGTATACCCATATATCAATCCATGGTACACTTTCTGGAATTTTTTTCTTTTACTGATTTATCACGTTCCATTATGGAACTATTCATCATTTCAAAATGTGAACTCTATTTCAAATGAAGAATCCTTCACTTTGAGATATCTAGGATTATATATTCCGAGATGAGACAATGCCTGTCAAGTCATTCAGCTATAAATTGCATACAATGGAGGTACCACATTAATCTACTTCTTTAGTAAAACAACAAATGTGAAATGTTGATGGATTACTATTGTCAAAGTGATGATAGTGTCCAGAATGAGTGTCGAACTGACAATTTCAAAATTGAACATTTGGGGAAGAACATGATATATTAGTTTGATAGCTATTATTATTGTAATATGCAAGAATGTGACAGATTCTACCAGTATGTATCATGTAAAGAAATGTTTTTCACAAAACAGGTACAGTGCTACTGTAGTCGAGGATTGTTGTGTATAACTGATAACTTGATATCTCAGTTGTGTGGATATAGTATCTTGATCCTTCATAATTCGTCTTTATTCAAATTCCTTTAAACTTCATACAGATATCTCAATATTTCAGATATTTTTATATAATTTCATGGTCCCAACAAGCAAACGTACCCTTTTAACTCAATTTTTGCAAAGACATTTGATATTCACCTACCTTTTATGGGCATGTATTCCTCTGAACTGAGGTTGTTCCCACACATTTACACACGATGCAGTATGAATCAAAGGGATGTGGTAGTGTAAACTAAACACAGCTAATTGAGTTGAAGGTGTCACTTGTTTGTTATTTAAAGGTCATATGCAACACAGAACACAACTTTGCGTATTCTGATACCTTTCGTTATGGACTTATGTAACAAATTATGAAAAGTGCAACTTTTTGAAAACATTTGAATAATGAATGCTTTTAAATAGTTGAATGATGTCTTAACATGTAACTATGTTTTGTGATTTTATTTTTTGATTACAGTTTGAAATGTTATGCAAATGTTTGGGAAATGTTGCATGATAGCTGGATTACACTGGACCGTTGTTGGACCAGTGCTGTTCAACGATGGCGATATTAGCTGACAGTGCCGACTATCAGCCAACGTCAGGCCAACGATGACAACAATGATGACGATGATGATAATTGATGATGATGACACTTTTTTTCCTTGAAGGCAACCTAGCACTACTTGTGTCTTACATCATAATCTTATAACATGTGCTACTGTTATTTTTTCTGGACAAGAGCTCCAGAACAAGGGAGATAATTCTGACACCGTCTTTCTTATGGTGCATGTCTCTCAAATGGCCCCACTTCATAAACACACATATGGTAGTATTATCAAGGAGGGTAAGCAAATGGTTTAAGAATTTCATACTTCACCTCACAAAATTTATTAGGAAACTTTGAAAATGACACCAGTTCACAAACAATGTGTGTTCAACCAGTTTCAGTGATGTATGAAACAGGTGCAAATTCCGATCTGGACCATACCTTAGCAATACATAATTAACTTCTTGGGAAAGAAACATCATAAGAATTTCATGTGAAGATCTGTTTTCCTTTCACATGGCTTGTTAAAGGTATGAAATATTCAATGTATCCTTAAAGAATTGATAAAAACATTATTAAATAAACATTGTTTGATTTTAAAACAATAAACCTTTGGTAACAAATACTTTTCTTTAAATTACAATCCATATTTATAGTTCTGCAAGATAAACATGCATTCTGTTACAGAATGTGAGATCACTACAAATGTCACAAATTAGAGTATTTTTTTACATAATTTTGCTTGGAAATATAAAGATACTTGCCAACAACATAAAATTTATATCCAATATTTCAAGACAGATTGAAAAATGATCGTCACCTTTAGGGGTTAATAGAAAAACAATTTGTGCTCAAAGTTGTCACATCCTTCACAGCCCTAGTTAAAAGTTTGTAAAACATTTAAGAACAGTCATGTGGAAGACATTTCCAAATTTGATGTTGCATGCTATTTCCATTTTGTACTTGAACTTGTTTCTGTCTTTGAAGCTGAACAAATTGACTAGGTTTTGCATGTGTTTGACTGGTGATACCTACGTGTGGTTTCTTATATTTATGGAAATGGGTTTGTCAGATTAATTTATATTGATTATAGATGATGAGACATAAAATGATCCTTCTGATGTTGACAAGCAAGAGGAAACAGGTTTGTCTTATAAAAGCAGGATTTATAGAGCCCTTGAATAAAAAAAAATATAAAAAGTACATTCCCTCCAGCTTATCATTAATTTTTCCTTAAAACATCCAAATGAAATTTAGGAAATACTATGACAGCAAACACTGGTCATCATCAAGGGTGAATCATCATAAAGACAAAAAACTTAGGTTGGTATCAAGTTAACTAAATGCTCTCTGAAGTACATTTGTTGGTTTAGAAGCTTGATGGTCCATTTTAAGCCTGTGTGCAGTCTAGAGCTTCAAATGACAGTGTTGGTAATGAAGCATTATATTACCTACAGATCACAAAATAGGGAGGTATGGCAACAGCAGCCCAAAAGCTTCGAGGTGGTTGACAGGATCATAGATCATCCCTGTGTAAACATCTGATGCTTTGCAATTCTGACTTTAAGATAGCATCAATGTTTTTTCCTGACCTGTGTGGTTTGGCACTTTGTTGAACTCAGTCCAGAAACAATGTGTCTTTTAGATGTTATCCACTAAAAATAACATCTTAACAGAAGGGCAAATACCATGAGACGTGGTCCTCAAGAACACTATGTAATAGTAGCTGTGATTGTTGTATGAAAAACTAGGGGTTTTGATAGGCATTCTTTGGAAGATCATTTGTTATCTAACACTCTTAGACAAATATCCAAGGATTAAATGTTGTAATGCCAAATATTCAGGTTTGTACACCTTGTGTGGTATATGTTTGTCATGATACAATCAGGTGGAATAATGGCTTAATCTTATTCAGATTGGCTTATTACAGGTGTGACAATTTCTAAGAATCAAAAATTTGATTTAATTTGAATGTATGTATGAACACGAGTCTTTTAGCAGCGTTTAAAAGTTGTTTTATGTGACCAAAATATTTTATGGATTCAAAGTTTTTTATTCTTTTGTACCCAACATAGCATTTCAACATCATGTGTAATAAATCTATCAGAGTGCACAAGTTCATGATGGAAACCTCCAGTATATTTGGAATCAAACTGGGGATTTGGAGTTGACAAACACCCAACCACTAGACTAACCTTCCATAGTATCAAAAGGGACACTTATATAAAATACAGCGTCTATTTCTCATGATTCACAGTGCCACAAGCTAACAAGCAGTAATGAAATTGTTTGGAATAAATTTCTGTGCCTAGAAATAATTATCCAGCTTTCAAAACCTTTCAACTTTTAACAAATGATCTGCCATTTCCAACAGGTCTTTAGGTATAAACATTTGTAGTATCTGACAACCCTATCAATCATACTGTCAGTGGCTGGGAGAGTATGGCTATTTTTCAAACATAATTGTATTCATAAAACAAAAAAATTGGTTTCTTGAATTTTCATTTTTTCCCCTGAATGCTAGTTGCCATCAGACCTGTAGTTATTAACTGAGTCCTTTATCAATGCCATTGAGAGGCCTGTACATATCTCAATGAAGAGAAACCAGTCAGTGTTCATAGATCCAAGTTACCAGAAATTCTCATTTGTAATTTGATTAGCTTCAGTGATATCCTCCATCCAGTGTCAGTGAGTCTGACCTAAATCAATAGGAAAAATGGACAGTAAATGATATCCAATAACTACAAATTGGTAGCTTAAAACATACTAAATCAAACATAATTGAAACTGGAGGTTGGTCTAGTTTGTGACAATTTTATGAATGAATGCAAACTCTCTGTGAAATTGCAGTGAATGCCAGACTCCGTGGCTCTTGATGCCTGGTAGATGGACACAGTAGCACCTTCTCACGGTCGCCCATCAGAAAAAACTGATGGAGAGTAAAAAGTAGAGTTCAAAAGATTAACAAAAGGAAATGGATGACATTTTGTGTCAGAAACCCAATTTTGGAAGAGCTTTTAGAATTTGGACAAAATGTCAGCCTTTTGTCGATGTGATAGATGGGCAAGAGGAAGGTATCGTGGAAAACAAATTATTTCGGGTTTCTCATTCATAACATATTTGATTTATAATGTTTACTGTCAGTCAGATGAAATGGAGTGCATCCTGTAATAAAATAACTAAACATAGAAGTGGATATATTTTTAGTGGGGGTGGGGGGAGGGAGTTATATTGGAAATATTGTAGATAATTACAAGTAGTGAATGAGTTTGGTTTTGTGACAATTTTAGCAATATTCAAATAACATCATGATGGGGATGCCAGAAATGTGCTTCACACATTGTACTCATGTAGAGAATCGAACCCAGGCCTTTGGCAAGCTGAGCAAACACCTTAACCACTAGGCTCTCCCATAGCCCCTAGGACATATCTTCTAGATTAGAGGATAAACAATCATCAACTACTCAAAATCAGAATCAAATCATGAACAGACTGACAAATGCTACAATCAGTGCTGTACACTGAATCTGGAATCCAATGCACAGTCAGAGGTTTCACGTGTTATGTTTACACCTTATACACAATCTTGAACTTAATACACAACCTGAAGGTTGGAATGTTAAATTCATCATCTCTAGAATTTGGAATCAACAGTACAACAGAAGGTTTCAAATGCTGCGTTTGCAACTTACATAACATCTAGAATCAAATTCACAGCCCGAGGTACTCAAATGGTAATTATACCAAATAGCAAACGCAAGTTTAAAAAAAAATGAAATGTCATAAAAGTAAGCGTTCATGTTTATGTCTTCTATTTAAATAATTGACAAAAAGCCAGAGTTGAGTTTCTTTTGCTATTCAATATATATGTTTTATCAGAGTGAGTGATTGAGTGAGCAGACTTTGATTCTAGCAAAACACGGATCAGAGCAGGAACAGAACTCGCCACACCAAATCTTGCTGCCAAAATAGACTAAATACACACATCCAATAGTTATGGAGTATTCATGGGTTTATACACAATATACACAACATAAATGCAATATAAATTGTATATGGACATAAGCAGGTTTTATATCATTTTACTGGCAGCACTTTATATGGACTTTTCCATAAGAGCATCCCCATCTTGAGCTTCATCGCAATATTTGCATCATCCACAATGCATAGGAATTGCCCCGTATCACTCGTAATTACTGGCTGTAAAATGGTTCTTTATGAAAAACATGTGGCTGCTGCTGACAAACTTTGAATAATGATAGGCATTGCTCATGACTTGCCTCCACAGTGGGAAGGAAAAGACGATCAGGGAATTCATCAAAGTAGATAAAATGCCTTTGAGGACTGGACTAATTTAGAACTTCAAAATGTTCATTTTCAAATAACATGTCTCTCACAAATCAGTCTTGGTGTTTTTTAATGGCTGCTTTGTTAAGCTTTTAACTACTATCTGTTGCTCACGTCCCATCCTTCTGATGTGTTTCTGTTGAATGTGCCTGTCATAGAATTTAGTTAATTCCAATGGGTTTGTCCTGATCGAGTCTGGGCTACCTTTACTGATGCGAGATGATTTCATCTAATGTAGGCTAGTGCTTAACTGTTTGAGCATGTTTAATGAAGACAAGTCACCGTGAGGTGCAATAGTGAAACTCTGCATCATAATCTTCCTCAGTAAATATCCAATTATACTTCAAGCCTTTATTCACTAATATGCAATAATTGTCAGAGAAATTTATTTATTGTACAATTTGATATCCATCCAAGTAAATGAAATAATATTTTATGACTATTGGTTTGACATTTGTATTGCAAAATGTAACCTTTTAACAGACTGTCATGGTGTAGCATTTACCATTGCTGTAGATCATCATATGTATGGATCTTGTTGCTTGCTCTGTAGAACATACGCTGGAGATGTGAGGGGATGGCTTGTGATCTTTGACTATCCATTTCATATCAGACTGAGTGAGTGAGTGAGTGATTTACATCTCATCTGCATTATTTAAGCCATGTTACTGACATGGTGGAAACATCAAAAAGTTGAGTGAAAGGTTAGGTGAGTGAGTGAGTGAAAAGTTCGGTGGATGAGTGTGTGATGTTAGTGTAAAGAGAGTGAGTGAGTGAGTGAGTGAGAAGTTGAGTGAAAAGTTAGGTTGATGAGTGTGTGAGGCTAGTGAAAAGTGAGTAAGTGAGTCAGTCAGTGAGAGTGAGTGAAAAGTTGGGTGAAAAGGTCGCTGGGTGAGTGAGTGAGTGCGTGAGTCAGTCAGTCATTCAGTGAGAAGTTGAGTAAAATGGTACGTGTGTGCAGTTAGTGAAAAGTGAGTGAGTCAGTGACTCAGTCAGTGTTAGCGAGAAGTGGAGTGAAATGTTAGGCAAGTGAGTGAGTAATTTCTTGTTGATTGTAAAAGCTACTGGTTTAGAGAATGAGTGAATGAGTGACTGAGTGGTGGAGTAAACAGGTTTCCCTAAGGGGTTTCGAGAGTGAGTGGATAAGTGAGTGCTTGAATGGTTGAGAAATTGAGTGAGTCATTGAGTGGGTGAGCAAGTGAGTGTAAGAATTCAAATACTTTGTTTATAAGCACTGTGATCCCATTTTTCCACAAAGTTTTAAATCTATAATTCAGCAACACTGACTCTACTGCCACATCAAGCTGACATGCAAGGTAACATGAGCATTGTTCAAAGCAGTGTTAAACCTACCTCACTCTTCACATTGAACATTGAAACCTTTCAGGACAATTCTAGTACTACTATACCACAAGTCAATTTCTTCCTTTGAAAAAAAAATCAGATCAAAAGCAGGGAAAAGTATGCACTCCAAAGTGAGTGATGTGATGTGATGGTTGGCACTGATGCTTTTAACGGTATTTCTGTCACATCACGGAATGCTAACCTGATGCTGGAACTGAGCCCAAAGAGCATCAGGTCATTGGTGGTTTCCAATTTCCTGGAACCCAGAAGCATTTATGGTGATGATTCCATGATGATCAGCATATCCTTGTTCATCTAAGGGAGGTAACTGTGGGTGACAAATATAAATTTAGGAATCAGATAAAAAGTAATTCCACTTACAACATGAAATGAATCACTAAAACATTGCTTTAAGCAGAATATCAGTTAACATACCAGTGTTTCAGATTCCTATGTGAATAAAACTGAAAGTAAGAATTAGCTTGGCAAATGTGACCAACAAAACAATTATTAGAGCTATGATCGTAGGAGACTGACATGTCTAAGGGAAGCAATTCTGTAAAGCAAATTACAAGACCTTTGAGGACTAAGCCACCACTTCCTGAGTACTTAATGGCTCAGCTTGATCAGCACTCAAGACAGTACAGAGAGTTCATCTTAATTCAACTTCAGACAGCCCTACTGACAATGTCTGCCGAAATAACTAATGAGCAATAATCACATAATTCTTGGCACAGACATATGGATTCAGACAATAAGCGCTAGCTACACAATGTGGTAATTAGAGGAATATACTAATCACATTTCTGAATAATTTTTCTAACATTTTGACACATTGTTTTGTTACCATACCACATGACCTACCATGAACCATGACAGCCAGACTTTCTATAGACACAGACATGTAGAAGTGACAGTAATTTCAGGTCAATATTACTCCAAGTAATTACTGTTATTTCTTAGGCAGACACATGTTTACTCTTTAATTGTGGACAAGTTGGCACAAATTATTTCATATTCTGTCTACAGTTCTAGTGTTATCAATGGAAAAAAGCCTGCCTATGTTATTGTTGGAAATATTTGAATTTTGGCACCATTTAAAAAATTGTTGAATGATTGTGGTTACTTATGAATAAGTGACAGGCAAGAACTTTCTATCTGACCCTTCTCAACAAGAACAACAACTCTAGTTGGTTTTTACCTTTTTCAAGCATGACACTATTTTAAAAAATGGATTACAGCAGTTGTGATTTGAATACAGATGCTGTAAAGAGTACCCTTCCTTCTCAGTGACTTATTGAAGAAAATTAATCAGAAAGACACTGAAAAAATTAAATGATATTTCTATGGTATGGATAAAAGCTAAAGTTATACCCACCATGTCACTCTTGTATTTCTTTGACATATTAATAATTTGTCCTCTTGCACCTCAACATATCTTTAAAACACAGGTGTAGCTAAATGCACAGAATGATAGCATGTCGTCTCAATTTTCTCTCATTTCAGTTTGGAGACAGCTGTGCGATGTAACCATTAGAGTGTATGAAAGTGTTAGTTTTCTAAAAATTAAGTCAGTCATCAGAACAAACAACAAATGTGGAAATTCAGTGAGTAACTGAATATGTTTTTGTTCCACTTTTAAAAATATTCCAGTAATATCATGGTGGGAGTACAATATGTAGTTAACACATGATGCTAGTGAGTGAGTGAGTTTTCGCCACACTCAGCAGTATTCCAGATATAGGGCAGCAGTCTGTAAATAATCGAGTCTGGACCAGACAATCCAGTGATCAACAGCATGAGCATCAATCTGCCAATGACATGTATCAACCGAGTTAGTGAGACTGACCCTCTGATCCCATTAGTCGACTCATACAACAAACATAGTAATTTTTTATGGCAAGCATGGGTTGCTGAAGGCCTTTTCTGCCCCAGACCTTTCACGACAAGCATGGTTTGCTGAAGGGCTTTTCTAATCTGGACCTCTTATGGCAAGCATGGGTTGTGAAGGCTATTCTACCCTGGACCTTCACGGGTCTGAATAGATGCTACATAATTTAGGAATGATGAAATTTGATGGCTTCAGCTCACAGATGTGTTTGTCCTGATCATGCCATCAATCAGTCATTGCTGACAGGTGTGATACTGCAACAGCCCAGTCATACTAGTGACTTTTTGTAAATCATTTTTCATCACATAAAGCCGTAAGGGAGGCAAATGTCACACTGTAGCATCTTCCTCATGTGTTCTTTATAAGCTTGTCAAGAACCTGTCCAGACTAATATTTTGTAGACAAACACTTATCGTATCTGTGGTGAATATTTTGCCAAGCAAACATGGTAAAACGTTCTTTGTTTGTACTTTTAACACCTAACCAGTTCAATTACGTTACATCTACTGCACGACCGTATCTATAGGTTTTTGATATACAATGTATGTGTTTGATATAATTACTAAATTCCTTTAAAAAATATTATTTTACAAATTGGCTCTTTACATTTATTGTTTGGTCAAAATAATTAATTCAACAGTCAATATTTGAACAGGAACATATTTTCATTTTCATTGCAAATTGATTTCTGTCAATAATTTTGTTTACATGTAATATGTACTTTTGCTTATACAAAACTGAAATGGAAAAACAAGAAAAGTCAAATACTTGAAAAATAAAACATAAATGAATTAGAAATATTTCTTCAGGTGCAATGAATTTGCAGTCATTTCGTTTTAACACTGTACCTTGCAGTATGACAGTGACTTCAGTTCGGACAAACTATCACTGTTAATGAGACATGTGTATTGATGTATACTGTTCTAGGGAGAGTTACTTCACCGACACGACCCATATTGAGAATTGAACCCAGTTCTTAGTAATGTCAGATGCTTTCCCATAGACTAACAGCTAGTTACTGAAATGAGCATGTTTTCCTAACAAAGGTTCATAATAAAAAAACATAATGTAATGAAATGGACCCTGAGGAAATCTAAACTTGCCACATTTTCTAGACTTGCTTGGGCATTCTATTTGCTTCAGGGTCTTTACAACAGACTACTAGCTTTCCTACAACTCTAACATTTTGACTCTGACCACACAGACTATGCATATGAAATATAAAAAGAAACTGACTTAATTGAATGTTCTGTGTGTTTTTGCTTTCCTGTAACCATATCAAATAAACTATATCCAGCATAATTAAACCTGCTCTTGAAATTTGAAAAAAAACAACAAAAAAACTTGGTGATGAACAAGGTGTTGAGTAAATGACTGCTCCCTAGACTAATTCCAAACTTAATTGACATGGTTTCCATCACCGTGAACTGAAAAACTGTAAGGCATCTACCTCGTTAGTCAAATAAATGTGCAATGACTATTTGCATTCTAAACACCCCCATCAAAATATCTTTCTTTTAGTTGACTTACACCTCTTAGACAATGTGATACTTCCTGTACAGGCCTTACGTCTTGCGACAAGAGTAAATAGGAAGTATGGTGCTAATGGCCAGAAGCATGCTGGGATAGCTGCAGACTAATGGTTAGTCTCCAGAAAATATATAATTTTGGAAGAACAAATGCCTTCATACAAGCTTAAAGGGAGTCCTAGTAAGATGGAAGATTCGGAATCGACAGACTCTAGACTTGCTTCATTTTACACTGTATAAATGGTTGGGTGAGAGTAGAGTGAGTATGGTTTTATTCCACCTTTAGCAATATTCCAGCAATATTACTGTGAGAAGCACCCAAAATGGGCCTCACACTGTACCTGTGTGGGGAATTGAACCAGGTCATCAGCATGATGAGTGAATACCATAACCACTAGACTACCTCACCACCCCAGAAGAGAAAGTATGTGGCTGAAGGACTGTGAGACAAACTTGGATGGTTTGAATATGCTGTCTGCGGAGGTCATGCACATTAGAGACAAGCACCTGCGTTTACCAGACAACAGTAATGGCTCCTCTGAGTGGGGAGCAATATTAAAATTGAATCATCAACCTTTACTTTAAAGTGAATTCCCAGCATGCAATGATTCAGAGGGGGAAGAGGGGGACAAAGATTAATCTCCACATTTCATCATAGCAAACAAAGAACATATCCCAGGGGAGGGGCGGGGGCATTCGAGATCGTTCACTGGGGCATCATTTGCAGACAAAGAAGATTCATCCATCTTCCTAGCATGTAGTATAGCATGCAATGTAGGTGCTGTCATTTCTGTGGAATGGAGGATGCCAAGAACTAGATGACTGTACCTCTCCATGACGAGGAGGAAATCAGGATCCTTTCAGTTCCTGCGATACATATCTTCTTACGTATGTGGTCATTGTGATCAGATGGTCTTCATTTAAGCACCTTTTTGCAATGATTGCATTTTCCTCGAGGGGAATATATTCTCTTCTTCATCATCTATGAAGAAAGTTGGCACGTGGGTAGGATGCAGTACAGGCCAATGAGTATTCCTATACCAACGCTCATTCCCATTATGAAGTAAACGTAGCGTGAATTGAATTGTTGATTCTAATAAAAGCTTGTGGCAGTTTAAATAAATGCAACTATCTGTGATGAATTATAGATGCTCTGCAAATATAGTAGCTGTAGTGAGATGTAACCTGGAATGTTTTAACTATTCAACTGTTACTAAAATAACAATTACTACAAATTACGTTTAGCACAAGTGTTTGTCTTTTATTTACATCTTGATGGCAAAGATACAAAAGAATGAGTGAATAGTTTGAGTTTAATGCCTTCATCATCTGGTCTACTTTTTAATGGCTGTCATCTGCCAAGGGTCCATGGTGGGGTATTTGTGTCTCTAATAGAAGCAAACAAGTGGCAAATGTTTGTTTATTTGATACAGTTTTCAACACTCCAACTTCATAGTGGGTAGGGAGCGGTGACGTAGACTGGTGGTTAAAGTGTTGGCTCAAACTGTGCCAAAGAACCAGGTTTGATTCTCCACATGGGTGCAATGTGTGAAACACATTTGTGGTGTTCCCTGCTATGATATTGCTGGAATATTGCTAAAAGTGGTGTGGAACTAAACTCACTACCTCACTCATACTGGATAGTCCAGAGTCATCTCAGTTACCAAAGCATTCATCTACATTTTACCTTTTTTTGAAGTTGTATCCCTTTGTTGTGTTATTATCTTCAGGTCATGGGTTGAAATATTATGTCTTCTGGTCTATTTTCACTCTTGGTCTGTCTATACCATATTTGAGAAGGTGGGTTCAACTAAAGATGTCTGAGAAGGGTCATCTTCACTGACAAAAATCAGTGTTTGCTCATCATGCTGACGAATTGTGAATGTGTGAAGCCTGTTTCTGGTGTACCCAGCCATGGTACTGCTGGAATATTGTTGAAAGCATCGCAAAACTTAACTTGTTCACTCTCGTGTTAAGGCAAGGTGAAGACATTTAAAGGAAACGTCTGTTCCTGACAAATGCTGCAGCTGAGGTCAATGTATGATGTCATCTATGTATCTAGTCTACACTGGACCATTCTGGGTTTGAATCCCAATACCACCACAAGAAGTTGTTATCCATAAAGGTTGTTCTATATTGCACATCGTCAACCCATTCACGATGTCAAAGGTTATAAAAGCAATGTGCCAAGTTATGCAGTGATTCTGATTCAAAATGGCATTTCAGTGATTTCTGCATAACCTCTGATCTAATATCCAAATGCTTCTGTGATGCTGTTAGTATGTTTTGATTACACAAATGCATTTAGTGCATGTCTGAAGTAACCAGAGATCCAGGGTTATATTCATATTCTGGAAGTGCAGATCATTGCTTGCTTTCGGTGCACAGTGGCCGATGTAATCTCCTAATTGCCTGCAGTCCAGTGTTGGTCCCTCGCAACAGAGCCATGTATGGAAGTCAATGAAAATCAGAATGCATTTGCAATCAGCGTGGATTGTGTTTTCAAGGTCACCAGAGGGAGTTTCAAAATGGACAGATATAACCCATCTGCAATTGTTTTGGAGAGGATTATTGGCGCTCCATCACCACTGGGCTCCTTTGGGAACCCCATGCACAGCTTCTGTCCTGTTATCCATGTTTGGTTTGAAAGATTTGTAAAATTTGATGGTCTGGCTTTGATAATATGCTGGGGGATATTCATACAGAAAGACACAAGGGAAACATAGTCAGCACCTGTTGGTTTCACAAATCCTGAAATGGTTTTGGAACATTTCAAAGGATACTTAGAGACCATATACCGATATGGTCACTGGGATACTGAACCAATAAGATTTTGTACAAATTGGAACTCAGCGAAACTTGATTATGCAAATAAATTGCTATGATTTTAACCAGGTAGAAATGATCAGTTGTGGTCCATATACCCTAATATCTATTTGCAGGGTGAGGTAGTATGGCTTCCAACAATGTTAGCAAAATTCCAGCTATATTATGAAAAGGGACAACAAGAATTACGTCATTGTATGGCTGGTCCATGCCTGGAATCTGACATGAGATTTTACCATGGTGATCCAAGATTTTGTTTGCAGCTGAGCTTGCTATCACTATATAAACTTAAAGTCCCAACTCTTTCTTTCAGCATCTACATACCTGTTTTGGCAACTGGCATACCACTTACCAGATGATTGGCATCCAATGAAACCTTTGACTCATGTCATTGTTCATGAGTATTGTATATCAGAAAGGATTTCACACAGAATACGACATGTCCATGCATACTTATAAACATAAAGCTAGATATTTGATGGATATGTCAAAAATGAAAAGTAAAGTTTTTAAATTGCATACCAGTAAAACTTCATGGCATCCCGAGTACTGTACTGAGGCATGTGTAATACCACCAAACATACCAACATACCAAACTCAGTTGGCAGTCTCTCAGCCTAGTTTGTCACCTTCAGCCTCAATTGGCATCCTCAGCCAGAATGGGCATCCTTAGCCTGGGTTGCCACCTGGAGCCCAGATTGACATCCTCAGTCTGGATTGGCACCCTCAGCCTGGTTTGACACCCTCAGCCATGATATTGTCGTCAACAGCACTAAGCTCAGATCATCCCTCCCACGACTGCAGGAAACATCAGCTATCAAGTACTGTCTGTATGCTCCCAGATCTATAAAATATAATTCCGTACTCCACTACCGAATCCCCCATAAGACCAACATTTGAAGAATTGATCTTCAGTAATGTGCAACAAAACCTCAAACTGCAATATGGGCGACACAACCAGACAGTGATATACATTTGGTGTGCTCAACTTCAATAATCCCTCATACATAAATGATTGTATTGGTTTCATGGTTTAGATTTTATAAGGTAATGTCTATCAATCCACGAGATATATGTATGACCCTTGCTTGGCCTGTCGAGTGTGGTGTCTGTGGATGGGGGAAATGGCCGACTGAAGTTAGCGATGGCTGACTTGTCTACATGTATGGAATGGTAGCTGTAAATCTGTCTGTCACAATACACTGGCATAGAATGGAGAATGTAGCTCTCACCCCTCCCCAAGGAAACTGCAGCCTGAGTCTTCATGCTAATTTATTTAATTTTACAGTTTATTCCAAATACTGGCTTCAGATTTATCATGTATCAGTTCACTGAAAATTTTTTTCAGAGAGCTATATACAAGCCAGGAAAAGTTTTAAAACAATTTTATGTTCCCTCTTTTTATTTTCTCTCTCTCTCTCTCTCTCATTCCTCTTCATCTCTCTCCCACAGAGGCATTGTAAAATATATTACTTTGTTTTACTTCATGTGAATAATTACTGACCAATATTTAGGGTATACTTATTTACTTAATTATAGGGTATACTTATTTAGGGTATACTTATTTACTTATTTAAGTTTATTACTGTCTTTCACCTTATAGCTATCTTCTTCAATATTCCCGCAGGGGACACCAGATATAGGATTGATATATTGTACCCATGTGGGGAATCAAACCCAGACATTCAGCTAGCGCTTCAACCAAGCAAACTCTTTAACCACTGGGCTACCCCACCACCCCCTCAATCTCTTGAGTATAACTTCAGATTTTTTTTCCTTGATGTTATCATATGGACCCTTATGTAAGCATAGTGTTCCTTCATCATAAGAAATACTCTTGTCTCCTAAGTGCATGAAATGCTGTGAGCCAGAGCTAGCATGAACTCAGGTGAAACTATTGATTAAGTCAGGCAGTATCCTCGTGGTCTTTCTGTGTTGAAATTTCATGCAGAAATGCCTCCCATCATTGATTCTGCAACTGACATTGCTTGAGTTGGTATCTTGGCTGGATAAGATAAAGCTCAAGCAAATTTGTGATTAATATAGACATGAATATTTTTGTTCCAAATACTTCGCGTTTACTCTCATAAATTTCTTAAACAGGAAACTTCATCCAGAATTTGTGCCCCTTTCAACTCAGTGTCAAATGAAATTTGGCAGTTTCAGAGTTTTCCAATCTAACACCAAGAACCAGCATCATGACTTTCATGCTTCCTTATAACAATCATCGATTGATTCTCACTGCCTTTGCCCTAATGGACAGAAAATATGCAATGTTTATCTAGCATATACCATGCACGCTGTTTCATGTAATGAATATTGCGACAGCGAGTTCCCTCAACTTTTAACAAGATTGTCCAGTCTTGTTCCATCAATGACATACAGACCAGGCACTGACTAGAAACACTCAGCCATTACAACAGCACCAGGTCTTGTACTTCTTCAATCAAACTACAGCGATTTCACACCCTCAGTGCAAGTTATTCTACCATTTAATTTACCATTTCCTAATGCAAACTTGCTACAACTCAGTTGATCCAATCTATGGATTGGCATGTTATGATATATGAATTATGAAATAGAGTAAGAAGTGGGGCCTACAAAGAAGCATGGTTAGTTGTGGAGGATGAAGAGCTTCAAGTTAATCTCAGTTGTCTACAGAGCTACGTGTGTGCCAGGTATACATACACAATAAAGGTTCTTACACGAATGAAATCATGCCTGTAAATATCAGCTTGTTGGGCATGGCAATAACGTAATAACTTTACACTGATGAATGCAGATATTACAAGACTTGGTAGAATTATTGGTAGAGGATTGTCTCCCGGATGTCTCCGCAAATGGGATCCAAACTGTACTTCATTGTTAGATGAGGAAGCTTTGGACCAAATTAGCGATGTAGAAACCAGAGTCTGCAGTGACTTACCACAGGTCAGAACTGATGAAGATGTACAATAATTTTAATCCTCTAATATTTTTGGAAAAGGAACTTGCACTCACTTTCTTCATATGTATTTTAAAGAGTGAGTGAGTGAGTGGGTGGGTAGGTGAGTGGGTGAGTGGGTGGGTAGGTGGGTGGGTGAAAGAGAGAGAGAGAAAGAGAGAGAGAGACAGAGAGAGAGAGAGGTATTCCAGCAATATCCTGGTAGGGGACACCAGAAATGGGCTTCACATATTGTACCCATGTGGGGAATTGAACCCAGACTTTTGGTATGATGGGCAAATGCTTCAAACACTGGGCAACCCCTGCTTAGAATTTAACAAACATGATGTTATTTATAGATGAAATATTACAGACAGACAGACAGACATTTTATTCAGTAATAGGCCAGTGGCCCAAAATACAAACATAGGTATAATTAGAATTTACATGCGTTTATCTAAATACATCAGAATCTCTTATTTTCCCAACATTATATAAAAATAGGCATAAGTTTTTTATAACATCTATATTTTTTGAGGTCATAATGTTTATAAAACTGTGTTGTGATATAGGGTGTTTCAAATATTTATCCAGAAACTTTTTTCTTATGTCTAGGTAGGCTTTACAATAAAGTAAAACATGTATTTCATCTTCAATTACATACAAATTCTTTTGATAGCAAAAGTGACAGAATCTTGAATCATAAGGGATATTGTTGTATCTGCCAGTCTCAGAACAAAGTTTATATTTGCCGCATCTAAATTTTGTTAAAGAATTTCTCAAATATGGGGCAATATCTATAGAGAGATAAGATTCGACATTCAAGGTGGACTTAAAGAGTATATAATTAGAACACTTGGTTGTATTATGTAGCGATGAGAACCAGTCTTGTGAAAGATTATCAGATAGTCTTTGTTTAAAAACAGACATGAATACATCAATATTACCAATATCCTGTGCAATCCAGACAAAGCCAAACCCAAGTCTATATAATATATTCTTGATATGAGATGCCCAAGTCGTTCGTCCAGATTCATCTAGTGACTTTAGCATTAAATAACACTGGTGGGGCAACCTACAACTTGGGAGAGTTAAAAGTCTACACCAATATTTAACTGCCTTTGACATATAAGTAAGCTGAAGAGGGAATCTGCCACATTCACCTAGTGCCATGTTGTTGCAAGTATTTTTACCAACTTTTAAGAAATATTTACATGTTTTTATCTGTATTTGTTCGATGATTTTACAGTGGGTAACACCCCAAATTTCTGAACCGTAGCAGAGAATCGGTTTTACCATAGCATCAAATATTCTAAAAAGATCTGCACATGACAGAAAACCTAAACCGAAACCGAAATATTATAACATTATCATTAAAGCAATTTTCTTAAAATTTGAAACTAGAAAGTGTAAAATAAACTATAAAGTAGTAGATTGAAATAAGACTAGGCGTCTCCACATTACCCTGACTTTGTTAGTATACTATCACCAATGACTGGGTAGCTTTAAAAGGAAATAATCTTATCTTGAAGTGTTAAACTGGAGATGGAAACTGGAAACCATAGCTACTTAAGGAAGATCAGCACTGGAATGAAATACTGTGTTGCCTGTTTTTGGTTTATACTTCTATTCTTGGTGCCAAGGAACCTCAATAGTCTGGTAACCATAGAGTAAGGACATAAGCAGACACAAATTAGGGGTTTTAGAAACCTATCAAAATATATGATGACAGCTGAATTATTTTCAGAGTATTGTACAAGATAAATCAGGAACAAGGTATTGCTACAGGTCAACTAAATATACAGCCAAAGGATTATTTAAGAACGATTTTATGACTGAAGTGATGTGGATTTTCATTGCAGCTGTATTATTCTTCTAGAATAAGTAATGGCTGGGGAACTAGTCTCGAAGTCATAGTGTTCTAAAACAAATCACCCTTGAAGCATGTTTGTTTATACTGTGAGGCCCATTGCTATAGCAAATTTGTTATTAATGTTTCAATAGTCTTGATTAAGTATTTATACTGACATTTAAATATATGACTGGATTTGTATATGGGTGAATATTCATAACATGTTTTTATTTTTTAAGTTTGAGCTTATTAGTAAACTAAGCAGCTCAGTATTTTATCTTTACATCCACTTATATGTAATCACTAGTATAGTCAGTTTGAAAAACAAAACCGAACAGAGGGATTGAATTCTTAAACTCAAAAACTAAGAAACATAAAACACACAATGAAAATTTGGGGGTGAGTGAGTGAGTGAGTGAGTGAGTGAGTGAGTGAGTGAGTGAGTGAGTGAGTGAGTGAGTGAGTGAGTGAGTGAGTGAGTGAGTGAGTGAGTGAGTGAGTGAGTGAGTGAGTGAGTGAGTGATATTCAACCTAGGACCACCTTTTCCTTCTTGCTTGATGAGACCCGTGAAGGTCCTGGAGTAGAACAGGCCTTCAGCAACCCATGCTTGCTGTAAAAGGTAACTGTGCTTGTCATAAGAGGCACCTAATGGGATCAGGTGGTCAGGCTCACTGACTTGGTTGACATATGTCATTGGTTCCCAATTGTGCAGATTGATGTTCATGTTGTTGGTCACTGGATTGTCTGGTCCAGACTCGATTATTTACAGACAGCTGCCATATAGCTGGAATATTACTGAGTGCGGCGTAAAACTGAACTCACTCACTCTTGCTTGATGGTGATGGTGATGGTGATGATGGAGAATTTACATACTATCTCTAATATAATGCATATCTCACACATTGTTTGAGAATCATGCATGGTTGTTACATAGACTAACAACTATCCTCTGAAATGAACATATTTCACAGAAAAAGTTAAGTACATATAATGAAATGTAATAAAAAGCAGCCCTGGGACTTTTATTTTCACTTCATTTTTTTCTAGACATGCCACATTTTCTACACTTGCATGGGATTTTTTGGATATATTCTCTTCAAGGCCTCAATAACAGACTATCAGTGGCAAAACAGAACATTTTCATTTTGCACATGATTAGATTTACATGTATCACTATTTGATAGTGATTCATGAACAATTCCTGAAGATCTAGTGAGAATCATGTTTGACCTCTCCTTTCATGCTAATGGAATATATTTTTGTCACCTGTAGCCAATGTGATATGACTGGAACATTGTAGACGGCAGAATTTATCATCTTGGGCCCCATTTTACAAAACTCTCATAAGCCTAAGATCTCGTGAGTTTTCTCGTAGCCACTGTACCTCCTATACTGTAATGCAGGAGCTATGGATGCTACAAGAAAAGTTACGAGATCATAGGCTTATGAGATCTTTGTGAAGGTCCGGTGTAGAACTGGCCTTAAGCAACCCATTCTTGCCATAAATGGCAACTGTGCTTGTCACAAGAGGAAACTAATAGGGTCGGGTGGTCAGACTCGCTGACTTGGCTGATACATGTCATCGGTTTCCAATGGTGCAGATCAATGCTCATGCTGTTGATCACTGGATTGTCTGGTCCAGAATCAATTATTTACAGACAACTGCCATATAGATGGAACATTGCTGAGTGCTGTATAAAACTCAACTCACTCACTCATAGAATTACTGCATATTTGTATATATGAAGATTTTTCATTTAATGGTTTACCAATAATATATGAATAAATTTGTTTAGTTTGATAATTTATTTAAGTAAACATAAAGTTGTGTGATCGGTTATATGATTAAATATTTGACAGTGGTGCCGGGTGTTCATTTCAGCGGGGATTTGTGTATAAGTGTGCACCTACACAGACAAGGCTCAGTTCTCTTGTGGAGTTAGCTGTGTCCAGAGACTATACAATGCATTTGATCAATTACTGTTGCTTGCCATGATCTCATTGCCCAAGGGACAGTGTGCCATGCATAGTTCAATATTTCTAGCCTTTACTTTGATGATATCAGCTTCACAAAGACCATCTGACTTTTGCTATGTAGAATATTTGAATTTTTTTCTCAATGCCATTAGGACAGAATGGACGTAGGTTCAAATGAGGGTAGAGTTTATTTCCACAGCTTAACTCAAACATCTTCAGTATTATGTGCTACAGTTTCTTAGAAATATCAGTCCAGTCATACACTTGTGTTCTTCTTTTTAGCAATTAAAGAATTTAGACATTTGTGTTATATTTTTTGTGTGTTTCTACAACAACCATTGTTGCATCATTTGAACTTCATTACTACTTAATGGCATAGTTTGTAAGATAACTGTGTATTTAGGGGAGTTTTTATCTTTGTATATTGTTTCCATTAAGAGATGACAAAAACTAGAAGAAAAAGAGACTAAAAACATGGTCATTTTCAGAGCGAACGGAACTCATTTTTGTATCAAGTCATAACCATAGGGAGGTGCGACAGGCAAGGTGTCTGTGGCACAAGGCTAATGTTCCAGTAAAACTGAGGTGACAGGATCGAGATCAACTGTGATCAGGTGTAAAAACCTTTGAGTCAACTTTGTGCACAGACTCTTTCAGTGTTGTCACACCCCCTAGCGTACAGTATGCAACCATGTGACTTGAAAGAACCCACAAATCTGTTGCTATATGACAGGATGGTGACCACATGAATGCATGCAAACACCTAGTTGTAGGTACAGCAATGTAGGGTAAACTAGGACAATGTACTGTGACTATGTGTCCCAGTCCACCCAGCTATGAATGGGTACCTTGTATGGAAGGGAAAGCCACATTAACTTTGTGACCAGACTAGTAAGCAGCAAGAGTTGTATGGTCCCAGGGAGTTGAGATTGAAAATATGATGTGCTGATGTGCTGCAATAATAATTACTATGGCTTACTGATCTTCACAGAGTACCAACATTCTTCTGAGATGGCTGATGGTACCTAGTCAGATGGCAGCATGTTTAATACATACACCTTGAAAGTGTTGAGGACATTAAATTCTCATTACAGCTGGAGACATTTGTCTATGGGCTGTATCACATTTTGCCATAACCCCCTCTTAACCATCCATGTAATTTTTCATATCACACCAAATACATACATTACTTTTTCATGACCTCCTCCCTTCCCCCCACAAAATGACCAGTCATTCAAATTTTTTTTAATTAGTAAAAGGAAATTATTGGAAAGAAACTGTTAAAAACTATAATTATGATGCCATTTTTTCATGACACTTCCCTAAGTCCAAGCCTCCCTCAGCTGTAATAAATGACCAGCCATTCATATTTGTTAAAATTTACAAAATAGTCATTTAAAGAAAAGAAGGCTCTTAGAAGAGCCCCACTTATTGTCTAGTGCTCTCTCTACAATTCTTTTGCGATCTCACTCTTTCATAATCCTGAACTTAATTCTCATGTTTCTTCCTTAATCTCACTGGCCACTGGCCACTATGATAAATGACCAGTCTATTACATGACGCTGATCAGACCAGCCATTCGTCTTTAATCATCTACATCTTTCACATATGGGTGTCATCACCTCACCTTGTAAAGATTACAAGTTCATTAGACGTGATATCTCATAACTGGTTCCACGGACAGATAGATTGTGTTCTACTCAAGGTGGTCAAGTGTCTGGATGTCTCTTGGTCTTGAAGGAGATATAAAGAGCACTGTCATGGACGCAAGTCAATCACTCTGATTATTCTTATTACATCAAGAGGTGATATCATCAGAACTTCAAAATAGAGTGATAGCCAAGATATCTACGACATCTTTGACAGGGAGTACAAGCTAATCTCATTATATCATCAAAATGACTCCAACGATTTATGCCATTGCCACCGTGAAATTGTCTGAGACCTTTGAACATTTCTTCTATCCAGGCTGGCAGACTGACTACATGTGAACACGACAGTCAATATTACATTACACCTTTTCACCGAGAGTACCTTTTTGAAATCAATATCTCAAACCGGTCATGTTAATTTGTTGGTATATGTTTCATAAAGCTGAAAATCATTGATCAAACAATTTGCCAAGAAAAGGTTGTAACGATAGACAGAGATTATCAAAGCTGCTAGCTGGTGTAATCTAATGAAAGGGAGTCTAGACATTGAAATCTGGTACTATCCGTTCTGGACATGTCCGATGGTGTGGGATACATACAAGTGATAGAGAGACTTGAACTAAACCTGTGATACTCCATTAATTGACTGGGCACATGATGATCATCAGCCCTGACACTTCATGTATCCAATAGCAGATAGATCCCAGAATTACCAAATCAAATCTGCTGTAACGAAAACTGGCTATCCTAGCAGTGAGTTTCCTTCTAACAAGTATCCCAGTGAATAAAGCAAGTGCATAAGTCCTTTGCTTGTTCAGGCCTACTGAAGAAATCACATGTATTGATTAGAAAATGACAGGATTGTCCACGTTTGATGACTTTGCAAATATAAACGACAAAACTCTTCAGTATTTGTTGACTTTGCACATGAATATAAGTAGTTGCCTTGAATATGGTGCCACTTTGCAGTAAGAGCATGGAAACTGACATGAAGAAATACTGTTGAAGTAGTTAGTGCTGTGAGTCTTATGCTAAAAAAGTCATTTTACAGATGAATGGGTGGCAAAAAAGGAGTTATATGTTTTATGCCTTTTTTAGGAAACGTCATCAATGTCAGGCTGTTGGTAATACTTTCCGTGTTTCTCAACTCCCACCTGCCCACATGATTTTTTTTATTCAACATGAAGTGATAACAAGTTCTGCATCTCTGTTACCGTGCTGTCGTGGAAATGTGGGCGGTGATGTGATAAATAGTGCATTTATCCTTGGACACACATACAAAAACAGGTCAGCTCTGTCTTCCTTCCTCAGTGTACAGCATAATGTGCTTCCCATCCAAAGTTTAGACTCACGTAACACACTCACTATATGTTATCTGTATATATATGGTTACACAGAAGATTGATTTTTCCACTAACTTGGGGAACCAACTGCAAACCTCATGCAGATGAACTCATGCATCACATTGCTGAAAAGCATGTGCAAATATTGTGCATGTGAACAGCTGCCTTTTAGTGTAAAGTTTTGTTAAGAATTATGTGATTTTCAATGAGTTTCATCAGTGACTGAACCTGTGATGATAACATTCGAAGCATTGTGAATTTGTTTTACAATACATCAGTTCATGGATCAACAAACTTTTAAACAATATGGAATATTTGGCAAAAACAGTTTAGAACGGTTGCCAGAAGTAAGTGGCTATATTTACTCTAGTGAGTCTAATCTTTTGATGGGAACTTATTTACCAGCAATTCAAAGATTAAATTGAAACTAAAATTCTGAGAAATAAGTTACACAATTAGTAAAAGTAATATCTATTTCTTTATCTTTTATCTTTCACATCAACTTTCTTTGTGGTTGAAGTTACAAATGAGAATTAAATAAACCCTGGATTTTCTCATGGCAAAATAGTGAGGAGGGGAGAAGAAATGGCTTCATATCTTTCATCCATGTGAGAATCAAACTAGGGTCTGAAGAAAAGACACACAGATCTATGCATATGAAATAGACACATATCCCATCGTTTCCTGCTATCTTATATAATTCAACCTGACGACAGATGCTCAAAGAGTTCCACATAGAGGACAAAAACTTGGATTTGTCATGAGTGGATTTGTCATGAGAAACTCCAGGGAAGATTTGTCACAAATGCACATCACCAGCCATGGATGAAAAATGCCCAGGTTCTCAAACTCTAAAATTCATTTGGTTAAGCGAGGACATGTGACAAATGCATTTTCTCAAACCTGCTCCATATATCGCATCATATGTGCACCAATTGAAAGGTAAAAGACAAACGTCAAAAGCAATTCAATTTCATATGCTACTTTGCAAAGGTTTCCAACAATTTTGTAGATCTATGTGAATCACTTGAGTAAACAGCAGGGTTGTGAGCGGTCTGTCCTGTTATTCTATCTGCAGATTATCTGTCATTCTGAAAGAACTACAGACAAGTGGCATATAACCAGAATAATAAGCCTATTGTATGATACTCAGCAGATGAAAAACTGGAAAAGGAAAGAAGATGAGTCAATAATGGTGGTCGGTGGCAGTTATTTGAGAAGCATTTAGATAAATCGAAATGTTTTTGCTTGATATGGACAAAGACCAAAATACACTCCTATCATTTTGTGAAATAATCACCTGCATAGTTTCTGACAAGCTGAGAATCATTACATCGGGGAAGAACACTCTTTCAGTGCATATTGTGGATCCTGAAAGGACTAAGAAAGGTAACTCTTCAAAGTAAAATGCAGTTTTTGCCATCAATGCAATGAAAAGTACATGCTCTGTGAATCTTGGCACGAGTTAAAGAGGCAACACTGCAAAGAAAAAGCAGGACAATAGAATGCAATATGGAATGAATGTGGCATAAACATGCAGCTGTTGTAATGTGTTTCAACACTACTATGGAGAACTAGACCCATGAAGAGCTGGGTTAGAACTGGTCTTCAGTAATCCTTTCTTAAAAACCCAGGGATCGAGTGGTCGGCTCAGTGACTTGGTTGACACGTCATCGTATCCCAATTGCATAGATCGATGCTCATGCTGCTGATCACTGTACTGTCTGGTCCAGATTCGATTATTTACAGACCTCCTCCATGTAGTTGGGATATTTCTGAGTGCTGCTTTGAGACAAGAAACCAAACCAAAAGTTAATAACTACGTATTTTACAACATTGATAAATGTGAGAACAAACAGTGATACTGTCTATGCAGTCATACCTTTCTTAAATCTGACACAAAACTCAAGGGTGAAAGTGCAGAATATCATCTGATCAGTGTGATATTTCATCTAAAAAATGGTGGATTTGTGTTCCATTGGGAAAACTATTTCTAATTCCCAAGTGTTTGGCTGTTGCCACAAGGAGGAAAGTGGCCTCATGATGCTGCTCTTGGTGACAGAAATTTGATAAATTGCATCTGATCTCTCTTCCCCTGGCAGTAGGCAAAAACTAAGCTTGTTACTTCAAATTGCCTAGTTTGAACCAGGGACAAAAATATGTCTGTCTTAGTTTACAGATTAAGTACTGCTATTCTGTCCCCTGTTTATGGAGCTAGCCTCTGATTTGATTTGTGTTCCAGACCTCTATGCATTTCTTCAAATTTAATTTTTCTTCTGCCACTCTGACATAAAATGTTTTCTGTTAGCATACCTTATGTTTCAAGACCAGATTCCACTCTGCACATTGATGTTAGAGATATGACTGCCAGAAACCAAAGTTAATGTAGATGTACTGGGGTAATAATACCAGTAATGGTGGGACTACTCTGTTCCACTTGATTACAGTCTTAAAGATTCTGGCCAGAGCTACCAATCATTTGATCATAAGTTACCAATATCTCATATGTGATCAGATAATGAATTGCAGATGCTACATACATCATCCTGTGTAGGTGTATGAGAGATCTAACACTACTGATTCTGTAACCTGTGCCAAGTCAGCCAAAAAATAGCTTATACTTGATGTCATCACCTGTTTCATCATTGGTGCCATCACTAGTGTCGTCACTGATGTCATTAATTATGTTACTGCCATTTCATCATTGGTGCCATCACTTGTCATAATTTATGTCACAATCTGTGTTACTGCATGTATCATCATTTGTGCCATCACTTGTGTCATCATTCATGTCATCAATCGTGTTACTAACTGTCTTATTGCTGTTATCACTTGTGTCATCATCACTTGATATCATCACTTGTGTTACTGCCTGTCTCATATATTGCTGTTTCATCATTAGCATCACCACTATGCCATCAGTTTGTGTTGACATTTTAATTCAGGTTCATCACTTGTGTCAGCACTGGTATAACCATCTTGTACAGAATGGCTTCATGGCTTGGTCAATAATTTGTAGATACTTCTGGGCAGTAATACAAATATTAACAAGGAACCCATGATCTAAAATATGTCTATGATTAAATGTATTTTATAAATCATAATGGTAACTGGAAACAAAACCATTGTCTGTACAGTTAAAGTCTCATCACAGAATACCTGATGAGTGGTTAGGCAATCCATAGACTAAGGCTTAAACTCTGAATATATATAATTTGGATAGTAACAAACAAACCCATTGTAATTGAAAAGGTGACCCAGGGAGACCAGAGATCTGAAACCTGAGGAAATATAGACTTGCTTCATTTAAGGCTTCAGCACTGCAGAGAAGGCTTGGCAGTAGGCAAAATAATGTGGTTCAGGGACTGTGAGACAGACTAGGCAATCGAAGCTACCGTGTGAAAGTCAGTAAAGTGGGATATTCCAAACCAAAGATGCTATTCCCACAAAACTTTTCTAATGAAGAAGTTGATAATGCCTTTTGGCAAATTTCCATGGTACCTATAACTTTGGCAGTTATCCCATGTGTCCAAGAAGTGTCTGAGTTATGATTCTATAAAGTTCACAGCATGATTATACAATAAAAACTGCTGATTCGACAATAACGCTCTCCACTCCACAAGACTATTATGCCCTATAAGAAATGTGACCCAAGAGATTTTCTCCTATTATGGGTAAGTGACAGTTTTGGTTTGGGTTATTATGCTTGAAATATTTTATTCTGTCATGTTCACGACTATCATGCCATTCTGCCATGTAATAGTGCTGTTAGGAACTGTTTATGTGTTGGAAACATTTAATCATTATGGATCGTGAGCCATGAAAAAAATAGGATTTCAACAAAAAAATATTTTAAGGCTTATAGTCTCAGTCTGACAAAACTTTAAAAAAGGGTATTTTAATTATCATTCCAAGTTCTATTATAGGTCATGTTTTTTATACGTCTTGAACTAAGATGTTAAGGAAAGCAAATGCAGGATTTGACTTTGTGATACAAAATGAATTTGCAAAATTCAAACAAACATAGGAAGCACATCCAGAATTGCAGAATCGTCATCATCATTTATTCACATATGGGTCAGTATAACTGTGACATATGGTATCAGAGATCAGAAGATCAGAGGTGTGTTCAGAACTATAAGCACCTGCAAATGCCTGTGAGCGCTCGATCCTGAATGCCTGTGCCCAGATGAGCGCCCACAAACCATCCCGACAGCTGCCTCACCAAGCGAACCAAGATGGTGACCATATATAATGTCATTCGAAAAAAACCTGAAACAAACTAAATAAGAAAATCAAGATTTACCTATGTGAACTTCTTTATTGTGAATAACACGACATTTTGGAGCGTATGCTTACTCCTTCATCAGGTGCTAAATGTCATTTGTCACCACTTGCCCCTTTCCGTAACCTCCAACAAGAAGATAAGAAGTTGTTTGGCTTGTACCAGAATAACACGAGTCAGTCACGAATGGTTTAATGTAACCAAGCGCTCACAGGAGGCAATAGCATGGGTGCTCATGGTGCTGAACATGCCTCTGGATTACAATTTGTCTTCAGCAACCGTTGCTTGTATTTTGAGGGATCTGGTAGAACATTGGACTTTGGGACCAATTGTGTAGATCGATGCTCATGAAGCTGATCATTGGATTGTACAGGAGCATACATACAGGAGCTTGACCATTCTGTATGACTGTTACTAGTTGTTCTTGGTGTGACCCATATACTTTGTGTTACAAATCTTTTTCTTGTCACCAATGTTATTGGTGTCATCCATGTTCTTGTTGTTACCCACATTCCTGGTATTACCATGGTGTTCTACGGTAAACATTACCATTACCCACTTAAGTGTGCTTGCTGCACAACACGTAATTGATGTTGAATGGGTCTAGGCCTATTTTGCCTGGCATAATGATATCACTGACCTCAAGATCTTTAAAGAATTTTATATAGGATGTGAATGTTGGAGTGACCATCAACTCTCCTGAGTATTAGCAATGTTCATCAAATCTCCAGGGCATTGCCTGCTGCCTCAGACTCCCTCGCAAAAATCCAATTTTTGACTTTGATGGTTATATAATTTTCGAAGACTAACTGTAGAGAAACCTCTTCCATCATTCTTCACTTTTGTTTGTGGCATCACAGCCCTACCTATTTAGCAGGCACAAGTGACATATAGTGGTAAGGCCAACTGACATGCAGAGTTGTGTCCCTTTGGCTCATCAGGATCTGTTGATCAACATTCCCAGATTAGGACTGAAGATTTTTATGGATATCAACTTCTTATTATGAGAACACAACGTTTCGGAGTTAATGCTTACTCCTTCATCAGGTGAATGAGAAGGGGGTACAGAGCTATTGGTTCCTTGGTTTGTCACCACCAAACCAATACATATGGGATTCACTGAACCATATAACATAACATGGACACATGCTACTTTGAATTCCACAGAAATTAATCGAGTCCTACTATAACTGTGTTTTGGTCAATCATTCAAACTAGCACTAGTTGTGAAGACGCTACAACCAAGCCTATATAAGACACCCAACTGCATTCTGAGAGCATTATGATTCAGTCAAATAGGCAACATATTCAGTCACAACTGCTTTAAAGGACCAAAGGTAGCCTAGTGGTTAAAGTGTTCGCTCAACATGCCAAAGACCTGGGGTTGATTCCTAACAAGGGTACAATGTGTGGTGTTCCCTGCCATGATATTGCTGTTTTACTGAAAAAAAATGGTGTAAAACCATATTCACTAACTCACTTTAGTTTTCCATCCACTTTATGACAGAACCGAAATACTGCTTGAAGCAGCACTATCTCACTAACTTAAATGAATGGTGAAATCTGTCATTGTAGTATGTCTACAATATCATAATGAAAACCCTTCTAAGATTGAGCCTTAGATCTTCTGCTACTTTTCATGTTGGAGAGATTCAATAATCAGTGTCCTCCACCACTGACATTTCGTTGAAGTACTTATATGAATCTGTCCCTTTGGAGGGAGAGTCAGAGGGTGGGGTAATGGGGTAGGGATGGGAGATAGAGGGTGGGGGAAGCAGGGTGTGGAAGGAAGAGGGAGATAATTAAGCAAGGAAGCAAGAGATGAGGTCTTAATTTCATCTCTTGTCTATTAATGCTTCCAATTTCCTCAGCATGCAATACAACCTTGTCTGGTATTGTTAAAGAGCCCATAAAGCTTAGACGGATTATACATAATTGACCCTGAATCTGTGTAGTGTGACAAATCTGACCTATGCCACAAGAAAGTGCATGGCTTTCAATAGACTAGCTCACAGTCTCTTAGTACCAATATGTAATGTTCATAGGAACAAACAATTCAATCTTAATTGCACATCAGTCCCAGTGAGATAGGAAATTCAGAACCTGAGGAAATCTGGCTTCATTCCGAGCTGAAGCATTGCAGAAAATGCCGCGCAGAAGGGTCAATTACAGTTCATGGACTATGAAACAGAGTAGACTTTCCAGAGCTGAGCTACGATGATGATGATCGTGGGATCTGTGAAGTACATGCAAAAACCACCAGCATGGGTTACTGGGGACCAACCCAAATCCTGTTATAAATTTTGATATACAAACCAGATCTCCCACTTACATGCATGCTTGACCATGGGGTAGCCTAGTGGGTAAAGTGTTTGCTAGTAACGCTGAATATCCAGGTTTGGTTTCACTAATGGGTACAATTTATGAAGCCCCTTTTCTGGTGTCCCCCGCGGTAATATTTCTGAAATATTGCTGAAAATGGCATAAAACTCAACTCACTCACTCTTGAAGATGACAGAACAGATGAACAGACAAGTGAACACATTATCAGCTAACTGAGAAGAGATCATCATATAAGTGTACAGATGAACAAGTAGGGAACAAATGAACAGATGGGTTAACATATCAACAGACTAGTATATAGGTGAACAGATTAACAGAGATATGAAAAGGTTCCAGATAGGTCAACAGATTGTGTATAAAATTACAAATCTGCATATCCCCTACTTTTTTTGGGTGGTATATAACAAAGTTACGTCATTAGGTTGAGGCACATGGATCATATCAATACATGACATTTCAACTGAAAGACTATTAACTTTTGCAAACAAAAAATTATTACATGACAAATGTGATGTTGTTTCTTTATAAATCGCTGTTTCACAAGACATACAGATTACAGCTGGGTTCATGGCACAATTTAATGTGTCAATATTCATATTCCAATAGAAATCTGTACCCACGCAATCAATACTGCTTCAAACTTGGTAGGCAGTAAATTATGCCAACTGGCAATAATATCTACACCGCCACGGCAAATTGGTGATTCGTGGAACCCCCTTTCCTATTAGGATCATAACAAGAGAGCTCGAGAGCTGATGGTGGTCTGTCCCCATGCTTATTGAGGATATCCGGCAAATCCTGTAATGGTGGAGAGAGATAGGCACATGTTCCAGCGCAGATGGCCTGTAGATACTGACTCTCGATCAGCAAGGAGATATGCATCAGACCATGTCCCACGGTGTCTCACGGTGTCTCACAGTGTCTCACAGAGTCTCACAGAGTCCTTGCATGTTTTTCCCACTCATAACACTATCGAGACACATGTGAGCTTTCAGCTTGGGAGTGATCCATGATTGGGATTTGTAATAATTCCTTCACATCTTTAAAGGATTAGGCCAGGAGAACTTGTTCAACACACTAAGACCTTAAAAGCAAGCAGCTTGTATATAGACAGAGTAGTATGAAAGAAGAAAACATAAACTTAACGTGCCTAATGCCCATTTTCACCTACTCCTGATGGGGATGAGATTGAAGATTCTTGTGTAATCAGATCAAAGGTGGTATATTGTTACATTGTCAGCCATTTGCTTTTGATGATGATAATATTTTCCAGGCATCCACAGATGCTTAAACAGGAGAATGACGATATGGAATATTCGTATAATTACTCTTGTAAGATGTAAACCACAAAAACACATTTTAGAATGTATTTTTGAACCTTCAAAGACTTCCTACAGACAGTATTTGTATGTCTCTAAAATTAACTTGCAACTTGAAGATGGATATCCTGGCTGAAGTGCTTGTCTTTCTATGAATAATCTCAGGTTGTGTAGTAAACATGCTTGGGGAGAAATGGCCAAACCCAGTATCATCAACATCTGACACAGGAAAAGATTCAAACCTTGTTTACAAATACTGTACCTTTTTGTGACTATTGGGAGGATGATATAAGATAGCCATGTTAATTCTTGTGCTTACCTAAGCATTTAGATTTCCACAACATTTTAGAACAGACCGTTTACTAAAGAGTTAGTTCATAGTGAAAATGAACAACATCCTGTGACAAGCTAAGTGAAATGGACAACACACTGGGACAAACTATTTTAAATGGACAAAACCCTGTGGAAAGCTAGGTGAAATGTACAAACCCCTTTGACAAGGTAGGTACAAAGGACAAACTTGTCACAAGCCCAACAAAATGTACATGACTCCCTGTGACAATCTAGGTAAAATGGACAATGCCTTGTGACAATCTAGGTGAAATGTACAACACCCTGTGACAATCTAGGTGAAATGTACAACACCCTGTGACAATCTAGGTGAAATGTACAACACCCTGTGACAATCTAGGTGAAATGGACAACACCCTGTGACAAGCTTGGTGAAATGTACAACACCCAGTGACAAGGTTAGTGACATGTACAACATCCTGTGGCAAAATAGACAACACCCTGTGACAAGCTAGGTGAAATGTACAACACCCTGTGACAATCTAGGTGAAATGGACAACACCCTGTGACAAGCTTGGTGAAATGTACAACACCCAGTGACAAGGTTAGTGACATGTACAACATCCTGTGACAAGCTAGGCAAAATAGACAACACCCTGTGACAAGCTAGGTGACATGTACAACACCCTGTGACTTTAGCTGTTATTCATGCTTTAATGCAAAGTCAAACATTAAAAAATGCATATTATCCTAGGAGCATATGGACCTCACATGGTGTTTGTCAATCAGAAATTGCTTACACCTGCCACTAACTGATTTCAACATAAACGTACCACTAAATACTCTGTGTCAAACATTTTTCACTTTCTGTGATAAAATATTCCAGCATTAATACCCAGGGTTAACACATCACATTCCTCTCAAGATCTTCCTGATAATTTTCTTACAGACATATTTTGCTTTTGGAAAAAATACAGTAATGCTATGTTGGGGTATTTCTGCAACACATTGCAGTTATCATGATCATATGCACATGTGGAACGGCGGTGCTGTCTTGCCACCTGCCAGGATGCATAACAACATTGCATCAATAACATATGGAATTGTTTATGCATGTATGCATGCATGCATGTTACCCCCTGTAAAATAATTACATTCAGCCATTCAGCACTACTTACCTGTATTTATCAAGTGTAAAGGCAGAGTGTTACGAAAACATAACATTCATATGCTGTTGTAAATTATGTCAAAATTTGTCACATGCAACATTCAATAAATTCCTGATTAAATATCTCAGCAGTATATTTCATCACAACTTCTATTTATGTGTTGGCCAGATCAGCTATAATTTGGTTAAGGGGTTAAAACATATGTTCCTGCTTTGCCATGATTAATATTTTTTTTTCTAAATGTTTTCTTTACATGTTTGATGACAATTAAATATTATTCAATTATTTTTAAAGAAATTTAGAGTGAGTGAGTGAATGAGTAAGCAAATCTTATCAAATGATTTGTGTGATATCAACAGTCATCAAATTATTTGTTTGAACCCATGAAGGTAGTGGGTAGAATAGGCTTTCAGCAACCCATGCTTGACACAAAAGGTGACTATGCTTGTCGTAAGAGGCGACTTACGGGATGGGGTGGTCAGGGTTACTGACCTATTTGACATATGTCATCAGTTCCAATTGCGCAGATCAATGCTCATGTTAATGATCACTGGATTGCCTGGTCCAGACTCAATTATGTCTAGACCACTGCCATATAGCTAGATTATTGCTGAATGTGGCCTAAAACTCACTCACTTGCTCACTCACTCAAATTTGTTTAATGATAAATACTGTATTACTTCTTAAGCCGTTATCGTAAATCATTAATAACTGTAATTAAATACTCTCTGTCAAGTTTAACCACATGCTTCAGTCTCCAGAATCCTTATCTATTTGACTGAGATATCATATGAAATTGGTGTGGCATTATGTAATTAATAACATGCCTCTTCAAGAATTGTCTCCCTTGATGTGTGCATCTGACATGGTTAATCTCAATATGTTGTAACTGTAACTGATGTTTATAATCATTTATAATCTTCATATCTCCAATGTGGTGACTGATAAGTATGACAGTTTTTAACCCAAAAGATTAGCAAATTGATATTACCAGGACAATCAAATCCCAATAGAGCTCTGCTTGGCTACTAATTCATGACAGACTTCAACCTGTTAGCCCAAAAAATGAACATGTGTTCATATAAAAAAAAAAATGCTGAGTTAATGGTCTTTCATACCATTTCACCAATATGATAGCAACAGTTTTAGGCTCTGCTCTCCTAGACAGATGCATTATCTTAAGGGATCTGTGTTTTCCCCCAAAGAAAAAATGACATCCCAACATTTTTCAGCTGTGAGTGACAAGGATTCTTACATCAATAAATACAAAATATATATCTGTCACTCTTATAAGTAAACATGGGAGTGTGAATATGTTGAAGTATATGTAACCGTAAACATTTATAACTAATAAATATACACCCAACAAAAAAAAATGTTTTTCTGGGTTTAAGTTACCATATATTACTGTAGATAAGCCAAATTTTGAGGATCAAAAAAGCAGCCTGTAGAATGGGGTTATCTATGGGTCAAACTTTCAGCAAACTTTTTTTCAGTGGATTTGAAATTGAGATTATGTCACTTCACATGAATGAACAATAAAAGACAACTTTGTCAGTAAAGACAAGAAAGTAACATGTGTATTTGCTGCATGTACTGAACCAAAAATAGCAATCAGCTACTGATTTGAAGGGTGAAGCTAGGAAGCTGGCTTATCTATGGTAATACATCAGGAGAGAGCAGAACTGGGGTTCACACATGGGGATGAAACCTGCGGTCTGCAGAAACCTTCAACCTCTAGACTAACCCAATGCCCCATCTGGGTTTGAATCCCAGTATTATTCCTGGTTTGTAGGTACCATGCAAGCATTGAATGATGGCAAGATACAGAGAGTACATGCAGTAACAATGACTGTAGAGCTGAAATTCAAGTCTCCAACATGCTGCTGGTTCAGTATAAAACTAATCCCCAGTTTAGTTTTGTTTGTACAATTGTTCCTTGGACAAATGATTGATTAGTTCAAATGTACATATAAAGTCTTCCATTGAGCTTTTCTGGAGCCATCAAGATGGAAGTCATATCATAGTTGTCGAGATATCTTTTTATCAAATCAGTCAGAAGCTTACATTAGTTTTAGAGTTGCCTTAAATGTTTCCACAAATGGAGACTGTGTGGCTTAAAACTATTGATTCTGATGTTTAAAATGCCACATCCTGTCCCTCTTTTGGAGGCGATGTTATGAAAACTAGAGGTTGCACTTGATTCTTTTAAAAGTGGGACAAATTTTATCATTTACATGAATAAATTCATTTTCTTAGATTACAGGAAGATGTGTGATGAATTCAAATTGTTTTCCATTTAACTAGCACATAATATTAAAAAACTGTTGGAATACAAATGAGGACATTTTGAATCATTCATAGTTTTGACATATTGCCTGAGATTTAGCAGGACATTATTTACGAACCTGGTTTCTTCTTACATAAATGTACTTAAGCCCCGACATATAATTTGGGGCGAAAATAACTTCCTTTTATTGGAACTTTATCACTTAAATGCCTTGTAAATAATTTCTGTTCACTGGAGACGATTTTCACGATTTAAATTCAATATAATAAACATGGTAGCTGTTCTGAAATAAGAAGCAATTTATATAATAAACTAGGGCATAAATTTCTTGATTTATATGTTTTCAGGCAAATATCATCCACTTTTACAGAATTCTTAATAAATTTAAGAACTGTACAAGCTACCATATTCACATTAGAACATTCATTGTATAAAAAGAAAAATCACTTTAATAAATTATTGGTTTTCAGGAAAACATCAGATACTTTCAAAATTTGAAAAACAAAACCACACAACCACGTTCACATGTTTTTTAGCTTAAAATATCAGGTGCTAACAGTGAAACCGCTTGGAGAAACTCTGCCAAGAATTTGGTAATGAAGTCAAATCTAGTTCATACTCACCCTGCAGGATTTCCTCAACAAAACATTCAAGTGTGAAAAAAATGGTGTTTACTTTGTCATTTTAGCATCCTGTGGTGAGTTGTGCCATCTAATTACATGGCCTGATTGCCCATGTGTGTTTTTACACGTGTGTGTCCCTACTAGGGTGTTCTGGTCTGTCAGGCTTCAATCAGGCCAAGTGGCAAGCATAATCAGTCTCATATCACTGTAAGTAACAACATGTATACAACAGTCTTTTTGCTCAATTCAGATAATATGTCCCTAAAACTGTTGTTAAATAATACTAGATTTAAAGACCTGACATGATCAAGACTTGAAACATTAAGATACTCTGGGGTGTTCAGCTTCCATTTAACTTCTGAACTGAGAAGGTTCATTGGTGGAACAGGATTGAAATAGAGCTGATTTGTTTTTCAAATTACTCTTCTTAATGATGAGATGTCCCGGGTGATGAGCTGCAGATGATAGGGTTCGAAATAATGATTCCTTAAAGAATGAAGATGGATGTGATGGAAAGAAAAGAAACTAGTTCAAACTTCATTAGGACTGGGTGGTCTTGTTGTCTAAGGCACCACCATTAATTTTGCAGAGTTGCTTCCCTTTGATATAAAAGGCACCTGAGGTCATGGGTTCAAGCCCCAGATTCTATTTTTATATTTTTGCAGCATCATACCATTACTTTTGAGTTTGGTCAAGTTTGAAGTTCTGAGATCTGCATAATTTTATTTTGTTGTTGATCATTAGATTAACATCACACTGTATAGCTGAAATATTTTTAAATATGCTATCATATCAACACTTGCTCACTCACTCATGCTGACAGAAGCACTGAAAAACAAATTTCTTCATATATCTGTTTAGTATTAACCCTACAATTCACATGAAAGTGTTTGCAATCCCTCTGGCTTTTCATTTCCATGGACAGGACTGTTTCTAATTCCACAACTAGAATGTAGCAGAGATGATCGATAGATTAACATGTTGTACTATATTTCAATCTAGAATTTGCCAGTCATGCTCTTGTTCAAATGCTTGACAATAGCGAAACATGTATATCTTGTACCAGTTACCATTATGAGGCTGAAACTGGCGCCGACATAGATACATGATAGATCTACCACAGAAGTTACATAAACACACTAGTCAAACAGTCTGAGATGAACTCATACTTCTTGTTTTCGGAATTAGCTGCAGTTTCATCATCAGTCTTTGGTCATGAATTGTATGTTCCAGCTGATCATTGACTGATATCCCCTAAATACCAATGAAGATGCAGGTTAGAACAGAGGTTATAAGCAGTGACTAATGGGATCAGGTAGTCAGACTCAGTGACTTGGTCAACATATGTTAGAGTGATGCTCATGAAATCAATCACTGGATTGTGTAGTCCAGTCATTTATTATTTACAGACTGCGACCATATGGCTGGAATAATGCTGAGTGTGTCATTAAACTACAATTACACTCAGTGGCATAGAGTGATGCTCATGACATCAATCACTGGATTGTGTAGTCCTGTCATTTATTATTTATGGACTGCCACCATATTGCTGGAATAAGGCTGAGTGTGTCATTAAACTACAAATAAACAAAATCCTCTAAATATCAAGATACAGGAAGGATAACAGAAACTAAAGTATTTTATCATTCTTTGCATGACACTGTCTTACTTCCTCTCTCCCAGAAGATGCACTATCCATTACACCTAAGATATGGTCCTCGGTTTTATGCCCACTGCATGTTTTGAAAGTTTGATATTGATGAAACAACAACAATACATCAAAACCTCAATGGCCCTGCTTTCTCTTTCTCACTAGCCCTTCACTCACTTGCTCAGCATCAAATATTTATTTTGAGAAAGTTTTGATGACAAACTTTGTTTCATTTTTCTTTAAGTCTCTTCTTCAAGGCTTTTCAATATCCATATGTTTCTCAGGGGCAAAACACAATACTCTCTCCAATTTCATTCCATTTCTGCTAAATTAAATCATAACGCCAACCATGCTGTTTTTCTACGGCAAAAACCTTCTACCAAAAACAACAGCATATTTCTAAAACTGGGCCTGAACAAAGCCCACAATACTTATGGTGATGTGATGTAGAAATATTTTATTCATTTAAAATCAGAGGCTTCGTGGAATTGTATAAAGCTATGAGCAGTGATGCAGCTTTGACAAAAACTCAGAAAAATTCCCATCACTGGGAGATAGTGTCGAGAATACAATCTATGCTTTGATATCATAGCGTAATCATCATATCAAGGAATTCTTTTTTGGCATCATACATCTACTCCCTCGAGCATTGAACAGAACACTGTACATCAATTATTTAAAATTCAGTCATCACAAAAACAATTTTACTGACAGGAGAAAAGAAATGTTCCCATATTGTTTGAATTTGCAACTTCAGTTCACAGTTGTTGAACATGGCATGGGAAGGATTTGATTCAAAAGATGCCCACGTTATCTAAACATGTATTTCACTGAACATTTGTCCCAGTTTTGCAGATGTGTCTTGTGCTAAGGTCACAGTGTATCAACTACTATTTTTCAGGAGGAGAAACTGCACTGTTTAATTTTTCAAGTATTTGAGAAATTTTGTATATATATTGGTAAAGTGTTTGTGAGAATTTCATTCAATTTTTAAACATTTAACCCATTTTGAAAAATGTTTCAAATGGCTTATCGTGTTAATAGGTGATGTTAAATGTTACATGCAGCATCCAGTGGCGATATGTTAAAATAGTCACAGCTTGATTACAAGGGTGCTACAAAAAGATGGAATGTTACAATACAAAAACATCCTCCCTAACTGCAGAAGAAATTTCTTAGAGGTCTTGCACCACACACAACAGATACCATTCCAAGTCTGAGTGTGCTTCAGTGATCCTGTGTTTCAGTTCATGTTTTCACACACTGTTTCACAAAATAAACAGTTCTGGAGAATTTAGCTTCTTATAAACTTTAACTGCAAAAGATTTTGATATGTAATTGCTTTTTCAGATATTTCTTCTCATGTTCTACATCATCAGCAAGTATTTTTAAAAGTTTGAAAAAAAAATCTCATCAAACAAAGGAATTACAATACCGAAGTAAAAGAATATATAAAATAGTGCATGAAAATCAATATAGAAGTAAAAAGTAGGATTGTGGAATTTTTTGAAAAACAAAATATTTTCTAGTTAAACGAAATAGCAGCTATCATTGTTTATGCTGGAGCATGTTCATGTGCACAAAAATCCTGTAAGTGCTTCTTTTTTAGAATGAACTTAAATTACTTGCATACTGTTCAAGACTTCACGCTGTGAGTAATTATGAATTACCTGCCCCAAGTAAATAATTACATGTACTTTAAATCCCCAGACTTCACACAGGGCAGATACTCTGTATAATGCTTTATAAAGTCAGTCTTTTTTAGAGACAGATTCTTCATAATTCTAAGTTTAATGTGGGTTATCGTATCATTTATTTTATTTAAGAGAAAGAACAAAATTTTGACTAGATGTTTACTGATGGCAGCATGTTCATCTTATGTCATGTAATGTCATGTCATGTGACATCATTTGCAAATTATGACATCATAGATGTATTTGTTAAAATTGAAGCAGTTTGTATTTCTTAGACAATCCAATCAGCATTTAGAATGATGAATATGTACATTTGAAAATATAAAAAAGTATATTCTCTTCATAGATAATATTATAAGAAAAGTAAAAATAACATTACCAGTAGTTGCATTTTGAAAAATTTATGATTAAGAATGCTGGAAAAAATATTTTGTTGCATGTGTGATGTTGGACCACAAATTACAACCATCACATGTACACCTCTCCACTACTCAACACTTTGACATTCCTCAAACCCTTCCACCATTATCCCTTTTCATGTGTGACCACTGGAAATCATGTTCGAATCGGTCTTCAGGAGCCCATGTTGCAACTAACAGAGTCAGGTAATCAAACTTCCTGACTTGGTTGTAGTCTGTCTCACAGAACCCAAATAACTATATTTTCCCTGCTGCCTAGTCCTCTCAGCAATGCTAAAGCCCTAAAGAAGAAACTGTAGACTTCTCCAGGTTCTAAATCTCTGGTCTTCCTTGGGCTTCCTTCCAATTTAAAAGGGTTTATTTGTTACAATGAAAATGTATGTTCAGAGACTTAGCATTCGTCTAACTTAGATGACACATACTAGTATCATATCCCAATTGTGTAGATCATGCTTGTGATGCTGTCATGCCTTAAATTGTCTGGTTTAGACTTGCTCATTTACAGGCTGCCATTATATAGCTGGAATATTGCTGGCATTAAACAAACAAACAAACAACATATTCTCATTCCTTTTAGTAGGCAATGACTCCTGTTATATAGGTGGAGTATTGCCGGCATTAAACAAACAAAATGTTCACATTTCTTCAGTAGGCAATGACTCCTTAGTACCATTATGTCTGAGATGACATCTGACGCTAATGTTTACACTTGGAAAGATCACACTTGCATAGACTGTAGTTTTCCTTTGAATAATATCTACTATCAGTGTCAACCATAATCAGTAATGGCTGTCAAAAAGCTTATAAACTCTCCAAAGGATAAAAATATATTGAAAAATATCAAATTGGAGTTCCATCACTATCAAATATTCACATGTTCTTGAGAAAATATTGCAGTCTGAAAGCCAACAATTTTGTTATTCAAGCAAACATTGCATCATCTTATCTTACATCATACTTTTTTGTTATTTTTTAAATAAAAGACATAAACATGAATGCGTTCTTTTATGGGTTTTATTTTTGTTGAAAAGTGCGTTTGTTTTGCTGGTCAGTATATTTGTCAGTTAACTTAGGAAATGAACCCATTTGAAAATGCTGTGGACAAGAATTCAAGATTTTGTGTGTGGACTATGACACTGTAAAATCAGCATTGACAAAAGGTATTCACATCACATTGAATCTCCTCAATGTTATTGAGGGGAAGGAGATACTACGAGGGTGGACAAACATCTCGATACCCCCTGCAGAAGAAGTACCTATAGCTTAATAATTATAACCATGGGTGGCTCAGCGTTGGTGCCCAATATCGGATGTCACACAACGAATGAATCGCATGCCTATAAAACACCAAAATGTAATTTATGTTAAATTTATTCTCTGTGTGATGTAGATACAAAACATATACTGTTACCTTTTGTCGATGTTCAGAATTTGATAATGTCACGCAGCTATGAGTTCGGATATGCTTATTCAGACACCTTTATACTAGAGAGAATGGAGTGTGGGTCTCATATTACCACACAAACATACAATAAGAAATGTCTGTAAAGGATTAAATACAGTGTATTGATGTTATTATGTACCTGGGTGTTCCTGACAGAGAATATTGCATAGCTTACTTGATACAAGATGAATGAAGAATGAAGTACTGCTACAAATACTAGCTGATTTTGAAACATATTTTTAATGCTAAAATACATCCAGAGACATGAGTGAGTGAGGAAATGAGGGAGGGAGGGAACAATTGAGTGAGCAAGTGAGTGAGTGAGCATCATGGTGGAAGACAACAGAAATGGGCTTCACACACTGTACCCATGTGGGGAATCGAACCCTAGTCCTTGGCATAATGAGTGAATGCTTTAACCACTCAGCTACACCAACACCTTAAAAATGTATATGTTTGTTTGCAAATTAATGATTCTCAAACATCCATTTGCTGTTTGTGGATTTAGATTGCAGATACCATGTGCCATGATATCACCCTACCTAGACTATGAACTGGGTGTCCCTTTGGGACTATTTACACCATTAAGATAACTCACCAAGATGAAACTGTGTTAACATTAAAATCTCCAATGAAGCCATCCCAACTGCCATAGATTCTGCTGTAGTACATGCTCCATGACTGAGCACAGTTACTTTGTTGAAAAAAAGTTTCAAATTGTTTTATAATCATATATTTTTCTTTATCTATATTAACATAACTCAATTTTGACATGACATTTCTGAAACTGTATAAAACATATTCTTTGGCTTCATTAAAAGTTAATTAACTGAAATAGTCAGAATTCTTTCAAAAGAACAATAGACATCATCAAGGACATATAGTTGTCATTTACCGATATCAGTTTTAAGGAAAACCTTTTTCAAATTATGTGCCACATCATATGAATGGATTATGCATGAACACATAATGTGAAAGGGTTATACCGAAGTCAAACAGCACATCGAACATTTATATAAAGACTAAATGTATATAGGTTTCCCTGTACAAAAATTGCCTGTTTTGTCACTTCAGCGAGCAAATACACTCCAAAGGCTTGTCATAACTCCAGATTCAAGGGAGCCTTAGTCTCCTAATCTGTATTATGGCTCTACTGGGCTTCCATAGCTGTAACCCTAATGCATCAGGATAGGTGGTCACCAGGGATTGTGTTTGACAGATTTTAGTTTACTATGATAGATGGGAACCCATTGCAATAGCTGAACAGTGCGGCCACGTGGTATGGTAACTGAGACAAAATAACTCACAGGATGTTGGTACGTTTGTTGAATCATTACACCACGGCACAGTTGTTCATATCCAAACAGTTCATTACTCAATGTAGACGATGAGCAATGAAATACGTAGAAACATTTAAACATGAGTAGACACCATTTTCCATATCCAAATAGTTTACTACTCAATTTAGACCCATGAGCAGTGAAATATTTTGAAACAATTAGAAATATTTCACCAGGGATATATGCCATTCTTTATACCCAAACAGTCCACAGGTAATTTTTTACTCAAGAGTAAGTTACTCAACTTTTATTGATTTCCAGGCATCACTGCAGCATTTATTATTTGTCTTAATTCTCTTAATCTTTATATTCGAGAAAGAAACATGATATTAGAAAACATTATACTGATACAGAAAACTCATGGCACATATGAACATCTTGATTTGAAATATCAACTTGATTAATGAAGCAGGAATAATCATGATAAACGACTTGTTTTTGACTAGTGATGTGCATCAGGTTTTCTGAATTATTTAATTAGCTAAACATTTGCATAAAATTAAAAGTCACATGTGATTGCAAAATGGAATGATTCATCTATATACTGACCATACTTTACTTTTGACATTTTTGCCAGATGTAACTTATTCTTGTACATGTGACAGAGTTCACTGAGTCCTGAACAAACGAGTTGAAATAATGTGTGACATGTACTTCAGTGGTCGAGAAGTTGATGTTAACAAAACAATGATTGGTGAAGAAGCAGGCAGGTAACTATTAAGATCATTATAAACAAGATTTAAAGTCAAATACTGTATAAGTCCATAAATAAGCTAAATTTTAAGGACCAAAAATGCAGTTTGTAGAAATGGTTGGCTTATCTGTAGGTTACACTTTGATCAAACTCTTTACTAGGTTACATTTTCATCAAACTCTTCACTGTTGGTAAGAATATGACATTGAATCGCTTTGTGTGAACGAACAAGAGAAAGCAACTTTGTCAAATTTGCAACTGAACATCACAAGATAATTTACCTTACCTTTTCAGTTATAACTGTTTTTGTAAAGCATTGCATTATATGCAGGGATTAGATTACCATGTGTTTTTGTCATGTAAACAGAGCTGGAAATAGCAATTATCTGTGCTCTTTACATTCTTAAAACATGGCCATAGCAAGAGGAAGGGAAGAGCAGTGCTAGAAAAGCTGATGTTCCCAGGGAAAGGCAATGATTGGTCAAGAAACAAGTAGGCAAATCTGAAGTCCATTCTTTGAAAAGTCATAACTGAAATGACATTATCTGTGGTCAAGAGGATTCAACATTATTCCATGCAAGATTACAACTGAAACACATTAACATTCCAAGAATTTCTAGGAACACGTTTACAAATGCCCAACAATGGTACTGTGGCAGGATGATGAATCTGTGTCCTTGGTGTGAACTGCTCTACATTCTTATGATATTACAAGATTGCAGTCCTATGTTGAATGACAATACTGCTTAATTAGAATGAAACCATCCTAGTGAGTAGATACTCCCTGCTGAGTCAGACCAACATCACCACGGTATCCCATTTGGTCCAGAGAGCATTCATCAATAGGGAATCACTTTGGCCAATAACAAGTACATCCTGGTAGGTTGTAACCTTGAACATGTAATACTAAAATCAGCTGGCGGTAGCTTGGCACTCCATGGGGACATGAATATGCCATAACTGGCGTTTGATTTGCAGGCTGGTCTTGGATTACGGCACGTAAGGTGCCAGTGACACCAAGGTCACTCTTATACCTAGCATTTGAAGGCCCTTGTTGAATTAATTACATTTAGAAAACTTGTCTTTTAAAAGGTACCCCCCATTTATCATGGGAGTGAAAGGTTTGATGCCATACTTAAAGATTTGGGGAGTAAAACTGATAAGAATCAAAAAGAATAAAGGTTTTGGAAATGTCATTCGAGAAACTTGCTAGGTTTTATTTATAAAAAAATCTTGTCCTTAAAAGAAGTTGAACAATTCCAAGCATTGATTTGTACTAAACTCTGGCCATGTAGCCAGCAGTACTGAATGATCTTATCACTTTGCTGTCTTTTATTAAGATCCACTAAAAAAGAACCAATTACTCCTTTGAGTTTCAATTACATTTCAGATTTAATTACCGAAGAATAAAGTTTGAATTTGAGAAACAACTGAATCAGATTCAAAAGTGTTACTTTGGACATTAAGAGTTTGAACAAAGGCATTGACTTCAATTTAATTTTAATTTAATTAAGTTGGAGTACTGGAGTTTCGGTGCAGTGTAACAAATGTGACAATTATTTCTTCTGAAAAACAAAAACAACACAATGTGAATTTACAATAAAAGGGACCATAAAATGTTTGATATGAAATATGTTTTGATGATTTACTTTTATGACATGCCAACATAAGGTTGAACCATCTTCACTAACTTAATTCAGAATTTATTTGTAATTTTCAATCAGTGTAGTAAAATTAATCCAGTTATCTATTAGAGTGATGGTTTATATATTCTAGACCCAGAAGTTTGTAAATCTTCTAAAACTGACACATATATCAAATAGTATGACAGGAAGAAAATCATGTACCAGCATTTATTGATGCAAGTAAGCTTGACAAGTCTTAATGTGTAGTTACATATTTTAGTCCCACTTAAGCATATTGCAAAACATAACAGGAAATATTTGTAGCGATTGTCAATTACCACACTCAGTGTCACTTGCTGAACATCTCGAGATGTCAAAGTGGTACATGTATTGATTCCCAGAGAACTGGCCATTCCCCAATAACTGGACTTATGATATACACAGATCTCAAGACGACTTGCTGGTAATTCATATGCTTGTCTAGGAAAAAGAGCCTGTCTTGGTCTTCGACAAGAGCAATCTCTCCTCCTGTTAGTAAGGAACTATCAGAATTCCAGGAAGCGAATAGGCAATGAATATCCTCCCCAGCATATATCCCCATGTTTAGCTAATGGCTGTTTGACCCAAGTATTGATTTTGTGGATATGAATATCTGTGACCCCACACCAACTTGTTTTACTCTTGTACAAAATTCTAACCAAGTTGGAAGTATGATTATAAGACGTAAAATGAGAAGAAATTGTTATCAATTATGATATGAGTTATGGTACCCAGGAAAAATGGCTGACATATTGCAGCATGATTGTAATAAGTACAGCTACAGGGCATTATCAATTGACATGGAAGATTTTTATAGCCAGGCAAACCTGGCTGGAAAATTGCAATGTCTTGATGGTATTTTAACGTTTTCGCTAAAGAACAATCAGAGAACATCACAAACTCTGATTTCATGTTTGTATCTAGTTTGACCTTTGTTATGTTGACCTAATTCCAACCTCTGCACTACCAAAAGGGATTTTTTTTTATTCATGTAATCATTTTTTCTTTGGCTTATGAATTGGTATTTATGAAGTTAAATTCATTTTAAGGAGCTTAGGAAATAATTCTCTGGGCATACAGATTGCTTAAACTGAGCTAAGGCCATGCAACACATAGTTGCTTCTGTCATGGTTTTTGCTTTTTTACAACTCAGAATTTCAGACTTTGAATGAAATCAGAAGGATGTGCTCAAAGTTAAACTGTGTACATTTGATACAGATTGTGCATCAGCTGCTCTCGTCAGTGTTTTTGTGTGTATGGTTTTTCTGTTTGTGGGGATTGCTACAAGATGTCATAATACTGGAATGAGTGAGTGAGTACTTTTAGCAATATTCCAGCAATATGACATTGGGGAACACAAGAAATCGACTACACACATTGTACCCATGTAGGGTTTCGAACCCTGGTCTTTCAGTGTAATAAGCAAATACTTGAACCTCAGGGCTAGAGCTACCCATCCAATCCCCATCCCAATCCCCATCATATTGGAACATCAATAGGTTGTTATTTTGTGAAGGCTGCAATCATAGTTTCATCCTAACGATCCTTGACTCGTGTATAGATTGCTTAATGGTTAGAAGGATTATGCTGACTAAGCACTAATGGTCTGACAGGCATTGACATGAGGACAGTAGAAGGAATCATGTCCAGAATCTTGGTTCACATCTATCAAATAAACAGATTCACCACGCACACATTGAATCTTTTTCAAATAATTCATGTCCACATTGCAAGGATGATTCATATTTGTGTCACTGCTATGTTCATAGGTCCAGTATTGACTGTGTTGAATAACTGTTCAAATATCCTATAGCAATCACTCCATGGCGAACATATTGAATCATATGTTATATCCATGTATCCAAGAAAGATGTAACACAATATAACAAGAACTTACCCACATCTCTTAGGACCATACATCTGTATAAATTCTAATGGTCATGAATCATATCTTTGGTTCATAATTATGTCTGTGTAAAATTACTGACCTACATACGTGATCATTTCTTCTACACTGTTAATACACTGAATCATTTCTTAAGACCTTTTATCAGTCTCACATTCAGGGTGACTGGGTAGCTTAGTGGTTAAAGCGTTGGCTCATAATGCAGATGTTCCAGGTTTCATTCCCCACATGGGTTGGATTGGTGATGCCCACTTCTGGTTTTCCCAATTCTGCTATTGCTTTAAAGTTGCTAAAAAAGGTGTAAAATCACACTCCCTCATTCACTCGGTACCACATTCACTGACCAATTCAATGAATCTGTTCTTTTACAATATTATTAAATAAACTGACCAACACATCGAACATTTCCTAAGAATGTCCACACAACATGAATTGCTCTATGTTTGGAGTATTTAGCCACAACCCATATCTGTATCAAGACGTCTGACTTCAATATGACGCCATTAACTTACACAGCTCAAGTCCATATCACCTATCATTGATTTCTGACTGGATGGATTGAGTTGTGATAGTCAGACACTATAATCACAGAGGAATGGCGTCTGCTCTTGACACACACAGTTTGAATATCCTTGTAATTTGGGCAAAAGCTCAGCTCCCTTCAACACTGGAAATCTAAGACAAAGGGAGTGGCTGGTATTGATATAGAATATATCAATGCCATTTTCAGCACTGGAGGAGCTCAAGCTTAGGGAAATCATGTCACCAGAATCCAAACACATGTTCTGGATCTGCAGATCTCTGTACATCCTCCCACCCAAACTCATTCCCAGCTATTCATCTCTCAATGCTGTTCATGTCCTTGGCATCAATATCAACGTCATCAACGTTCTGATGATGTCTTAATGACATGTTCCAGATCCCCATTCAACAGAGCCCATATTTTGAGAGCATCAAATGCTGTGACATTACCAAAGCCTCAGACAATCATACATATTATCGCCATCTTCAGAATCCAGATTTGTGCCCATTTAAAATGTCAAAGGTTATAATACGTTCAGCAACTGTGTCATCAGTTCAGATATAGGATTCTCAAGGTGTTAAAGAGAGTCCACTTTAACCGTCCTAGCTTTGAAAAGTTGTACAATAAACACGACTGGCAGTGTCTTCTCTGGAGATTTCAATATTGACTGGATTTCAATGGTAAAGTCAATATTGCTTGGAGAAGTTCCTGTGATAAATGGCAAGTCCATAGTAGACCAGCAATAACACTCCAAACAGTCAACACTGCCTTATATGAACTCATGGCAAATAGTGTTGCATTTCACTGGAACAGAGCGGAGTCATGAATAACTCACTCTACCAGAAAATTCAAAGGACTGAAATGAATCTTTGAGCTTGAATCGACAGATTCCAACTAATGGTGTTTTATCATCTCATCATCATATCCCATGATTCTAAGTCTGAATGTTGCATTCTGTATAATATCAAATGAATGTCTTCTCAAGAAATTAAAAAGGCTAACAGTGAATGTTTCAATAACATTTGTTCAATTCAGCTGCACGTACACCATAGAATATGGACAGGCGACTGAAGAAACGTAGTCCATGAACCACTGAGGGATGGAATTGGTGTTAGATCAGATGTGCCTCAGGACATAGAACATCAATATTTATACACAATTATTAGAGACTACGGGCCTCAGATGCGACTTGCCCATTCCATCAGAGTATGTACAATATGTATCAATAGATGCCTTTAGCACGCTCATCCTCTACAGCTGGATTTAACAAAGGATGAGTGAATGTTGTTTTATGGCTTAGTCATTAACCTTCTGGTTCTATTGTGGTGATGTGTAGGTAGTCAAGTCTAAGCTAGTCAATTCAGTGGTTGACAACAAGAGCAGCTGATGTCATCAAGGTTTAATGTTGATAGTAGGCCAGATCATGTGATACTATCAGCATCAGATAATGTTTATGCTCAATTTATTCATTTGTTGTTGTTTTAGCACTGCACATTTCCATACTTGGACCATATGATGGACATCCATAGATATTTGAGATTAACAAACAAGTGATTGACATCATGAGCACTGGTCTACACTTGAGTGCTGGTCTACCCAATTGGATTGTTTGTTTGTTTTTGTTTTTTTACTTGTTTGTTTGTTTATTGTTTTTTTTTTGTCCTTGTCACATTGGGGTAGCCAAGTGATTAAACCATTAGATTATCACAAAATTCTGTTAATTTAGCTGCAAAAGTACAATGGAATATTGCTATAAGCAGCGCAAAACCAAACTCACTCACGAATGGATTGAAGGGGCTGTCAAGTGGATGTAGTGTTACTCACAGACTCACTCATGAATCATATGAACCAAATCCATGCTGTCGTTGTTCTGGCTATAAATGTTGTTCCATGTCCCAAAACGAAGGCTAATTGAACTTTGCACACTCCTTAAAGTCTTGTCAAGCAATTGCCAGTGCTAAGGGCTATATTGCTCCAAGTAATCTTGTTGTACAGTTGTAAATGTGGACAAATCCATACTGTCTGGGACTCCTCCATTCTTAAATCAGAAGTCATTTACAGAAAACCAGAATGGTAAAGATGGGTATGAAGGAAATTGCTGCTGTCGTATTTTCAATTACTTGTTTGCAGCAATGATTGTCTTTACTAAACTTAAATCATCGCACTGGAAAAAGAATACATATATACATATATACCATCCTATACTTGTATGCAGATGGGGTAACCTGATTGATAAAGTTAGGGTGATGCAGAATGTGGATTAGGATGAGTGAAGACAAATGTTGAGTGTATGTCTTATTGATCTTCTCTGAATTAGTGCCAATCTTATCTTGTGAGCTTACAGAGTACTGATGCATACACCCTTTTTCTTCTTTCCCTCCATGCCCCCACCCCACCCCACCCCACCCCACCCCCACACACACCCACACCCAACCCCAAATACACAGAAACACTCTCCCCACCAACTTGACTCCTGACAGTTTCAAGGACTTCAGTCCTGCCCCACAATGAAGCACATGATACATGTGGTCTTACCTAAAAGAAAGTGAATTTGTTCAAAATTGCCTCTGTTCACCCAACAGAAAATGGGTACCCAGTGGGATGTCATGTGACTATAATCTTTTAGCACCTAACAGGGGCTTGGGTTATCAGGGGTAATAATATGCCTGCTTTAACTGTTAGCGGTATGAGTATTCATCCATTGAATGGAGTTTGCACAATTTTAAATGCACATATTATCATTATTATTTAACTGGGACAAGTCCTTATTTAATTCCTCCTTTAATAGTGAGCATGAAGCCGAGTAACATAAAGCGCCATCTTTTTATGAAGTTGGTATGATGACACCTGTCATCAAACTACTGATCTTCCTCTCCTTGTGAACACACTATCCACTACACCATAGAGGTTGTCTCCTCATAGTTAAAGTAATGTTATGTACTGAAGAAGACCAGGGTTTATTGTGCACAGTTGTGAAGATCCTAATGAAACCCATACTTGTTCAATATAGGGCTTTAACATTGCAGAAAGGGCTTGTGGAAGGGAAAATGTTGTGGTTCAGGGACTGTTGTACAAACTTCGTCATAATATGCACCAAATATCAATTAAAGTGAAAGAATCCTTCTCACTCACATCCTTGTTCTCAGCCACTTCTTCTTCAGATAATTAAATTCATAATATCTACATCAGAGAATAATCTGTTTTGATACTCAACAAAAACAGACTCCATGGGGTGCAAAAAGCAGGAACAGCAATAAAACTGATATGAGTGGATCTGTGGAGATCAGACATCAATGGTGGATAACAATTTTTATGAGTATCAATAACCAACTGTACTTATTGTTCATAAACATGCACCTAATATGACATAGCACCATTATTTGACAGTGATGTCCTAATCAAGAAATTAGACCATCACTATTCCTTCTCTGTACACAGTGTTCAGAATGACCCATAATCAATGGACGCTCGTATAAAACTATCAGTCAATATGGCACATAATGCTTCAAGTCCTTACACTATTCATTAATTAGGAATGCGCTGATGACATTTTTCTAAACAATTAATTCATCTGCCGACTGACAGCAACCTAATTGAGCTGTGTAAGGCAAATATTATGTTCATTTTTCTATCACTGTCATGTACATGAACCACAGAAGCCGACAATGGCTTTATTGTGTTGGCTAGGATCAAAGCAAGTGCTGTACCATCAAATAAAGTGGCTTCCGAGGAAGGTAATATTCTTCCATCTCTCCTGGGTATGATAAGCTGAAAAGTGCACGCTAGGTATGGACACAATGCGTATCATGTGAATGGTCAGTAATGAGTGACCATGGCATCATTAGGGTGTAATAAAATACTGTTATAGGCTTAACATGAAATATTGACAACACCACACTAAGTATTCCAGTAGGGCAGGAACAACAACCCCTGAGATAGACAAATAAACAATATGCATACCATAATCATGGAGTGTTTCCAACAGACCAGTTGTTTATCTTTGGCATTCTTTTATTTGTTGTATGAATACCTGTTAATGAATGATATATAAGTAAACAATATTTCAGATGTGTCATGATGGTTTTATGACTTTTTTGTCAATAACGATGCTCAAGATGATGGTCTAAATCAGAAAATGGGTATTCTCAATTGATCTTAAGAAATTTTGATTATTGTTTTAATATAAAATCTGATGATTACTGCACAAGAGATATATATTGCACATATTTTATATCATAATATATATCATGGTTGATTTGAGTCATTGTTACAGCAAATATCTTCGTGATTAATCCACTAAACGAGTGATGCTGTTTAGATTTGTTTGGTACTCTGTGATGTGTTTGAACCTCAGTACACTGTTGGGTTTGATAGGCATCTCTCAACTTGTTTGACCGATTAGTCCTGGCAATTTGGTACCAACAACAACATCCCACTTTGACCACAGGTGTCTTGACCACACAGTCTGTGTGTAAGAGGAGCTGGTTAGTTTAGTACACATCAAACAAACATCACACATACTCTATTCCTTGCAAGTCAGTATGGCTGCCCATCTGGTCCCTACTTCCTACTGATTCAAACATGGAGGACATGCCACAAGACTAACAACTAGTCTCTGAAATGAACATATTTTACAGAAAAAAAAACATCATAGTGAAAAAATAATATTTAATGTGAAGGAAGCCTGAGACTTTCATAATCTAGATTTGACACACTTTCCAGTATTTTTTTCTTGGATACATATGTTTCCATGACCGTATGACAGACTAGCTATAGCATACTGCATTCATCAGACTGTTTGAGAGATTGGAGGACTGACTTCAGTCATCTGTCAGACTGTGTATGAGAACATGACAAATTTTTTTAATGACATAATTTTTAGTTGTTCTTTCAGATCATGTTGCCTTAACCATAACATGTTTGGGCATAAATACAGACAAGCCATCCCTGATAATAAATAAAATGAACAGAATATTAGAAACACACCTATGAAAATATCATTTTGTTTTTATTGATAATATGTTCTGTTAAGAGATGTTTGAAAATTTTGTTTAAAAAAAATCCTAATTTAAAAAAATAACATATTTCACATTTGTATTTTCATATCATTATGTTTTCTTCCTGCGCCTTTGCATATTGACCAACAGAAGTCCTAAAACCAAAAAATGAATCTGTCAATATAAACACATTCTCCTTTGTCCGTTGAAACATATTCAAGTACCTGCTGATCTACGAGTTTCCTAGACAAGGTAATATGCATGACCTTTCCTCATTAACTCCCTATCATTCCAAAGTGGAAAGTACCAAACCCTGAAATAATTCCATGCATTTCAACTTGTTCCAATCCAAGCTGTGAGGCCCACCTCCAAACCTGACAGTTCATTCGAGGGAGGCGTGATGTTGACAGCCAAATGTAAAATGTTCAAGTTCATGTTTTGTCAAACAAATTCAAACAACACATGTCAGTCACACATTCCTTGTCTCTGAAGATGGTAAGTGCAGTGCAGTTCGACTTCTTTTAATTTACTGCCTCAGAAAGCTGGAAATGTTAAATGCATATGCCAGTCTGTCTCTTTTGACAGGGAGGGATGTCAAGCTGGACAGAAAACCAACATCACATGTCAAAGATTGTACCAATTTTCTGCATCACCACTCACATTTGACTTTGTTACTTTTCTTAAATTAACAGAAGGAAAAGTTTCGCTTGTTTTTTGCAAGGCATAGCTTAAATTTGACCCAAAATAAATAGTTCCCTTGTTGGGCTGACAGGCAGCTCTTAGGTATGTGATGGTAAATGAAATGGATTAGCACTCTTCTAATGCTAACAAACTTACAAACTTAAACAAGGTGAATGAGACTTTGACACTTAATGGCAGGGGGGGATGTTCCTTGAAGCCCACTTTACCGTCCATACATTTGCTTCCAGTTGTAGTTTGTGTAGAATTTTATGAAATGGAGGTTTTAATGTCATTGTAAGAAGCATGTTTTAATGTCATTGTAAGAAGGATCTTCATCATCGATATTTCAGCCTTGGGAAATGGCACTAGTTTGGCTAACGTTTAAATTCCTTTCCAGGAAATTGATTTTCTTTTTTTTGTTGAGATTCAAAATAATCTTATTTCATCATGAACAAGTTCATAGGATTTTGCTTAAAATCTGTCTCAACTCCATTTTCAGAAATAACTTGCCTAAAAATCCATCAAAGACAAAAATTGAGTCTTCATAAAGTCTTAGCTTGACAAATAAATATCGGAAATGTTTTTGAAGTAAACAGGTTGCTTCTAATGGCAAACATGAGGAACATTTTCAAACACTGTCCTGAACATGTCTAGCTTCAACAGATGCATATACCGCTTGTCCACAACTAATCCTTACTCAACAAAATTAAACCCGTCAGCTGGTTGGTATTTGTCAGGCTCTTCTACAGCGATGCTGGAACCTATAGCACTTTCCTGCCTCTCCAACTGGAGATTATTCTATCAATAGCCAAGAGGGTGTTAATCATCAGCCAACATATGCTGTATGACAGGTTCAGATTGATCTGTGTTCAGCTAGAGTGCCAGAAAGTGGACATGTTTCCTTGTTTACTGCAACACACAGAATAGTCCAAAATATGGGCATTTTAATAGGCAGCTTCAGAAAACCAATACCGAAGGGCTTGAGACACCTTGAGGGTAAATTTTTTTGATGAATTATTGAGTTTCTTAGGAACCAACTAACGTAAAATATAGCACTCAGGACCCAAACTTTCAACACTGCTCTAAAATTATTGTTATCCAGGTTTTTCTAGGTTTTACTCTATTTTTACCACGAAAGTTTCAAGTGCATTTCAAGCACTAATGATGAATTTTATGAGTTACATGTGCCATTAGCAGTATTGATGGGACTTAACAATGGTTTTGTATTCCATTGGATCTTAGTCTGGTGCACAGCCTGTAAAATTCTACACATCCTTCAAAGGCCATTGTTTTTAATTCTTTGGTTTACAGTTAGTTTTTCGTGTTAGATTCAGGCCACCCTAAGTAATGGAAGGAATTACAGCAAATTTGAAGGAATTGCATCAAAAATGTAAACAAACGCAGCCCACTCGCAAAACAATTGCAACGATATCAGTAGTTTAGTGGTAATAACATAAACACAACACCGCTATCGGAAACAATGTCAGTAAAACTTGAAACAAGATCTTCAGAAATTTCTCGGCTCAGTTCTGTGATTGTCAGTCGCGTCCTGAAACTCACACATCAAAACATGGCATTACTGGAAGGAGCACCCGTCTCGGTGAGTCTTGATTTTAGTTTCTACTGTTTTCATTTTCATAATTATCCATCTTTGACCACCCGTGTTGAATGCGTTGAGGTATGAGGTGTTGTTGGAGCTATAAATTATTTTTCTTGCAAAAGATTGTCACTGCAAGAGAGCATCATAAGTCATGCCCACGAGAAATGCCCGAGAAATGTCCGAAGATGGCCGATCTTGTTTCAAGTATTACCAACATTGTTTCAGATAGGGGCGTTGTGTTTATGTTATTGCCACTAAAATAACGATATCGCTGCAATTGTTTCGCGAGTGGGCTGCGTTTATTTACATTTGAGATGCAATTCCTTCAAATTTGCTGTAATTCCTACCATTACTTAGGGGAGCCTGAGATTTATATGATATATCTTTATGTTATTTATGGTGTTTCGTTTGGGATTTGATCTGGTTAAAGAATGCTTTCTTTCAACTTCAGGTGTAGTTTCTGCCAGAGCAGGAGGGAGGAAATAAAAGAATTCCAAATTTCAGCTTTATCGTAGGTTGCTACAACAGAATTATTCGATGCAACAAAGAAAGAGATTTCCACAAAGTGGATCACCTGGTATCATCACTATTTAAATAATATGAGTTGTTCACTTATCATGAGAGGACATAGGCTGATGTACCCTTGATGTTGGTTTAGGAGCCTGAAGGGTGAGGGGGACATAAACAAGCAAACATGGAGCTACCGGTGAACTCATTTATCTTACCGAACACCTCCATGTTACTTTTGAATTGTTTGAAGCATGATTAGAAATTTGTTTGTAGACAGCTTTAGATTTTGCATACAAGAAAAAGAGATTTACAGATTTAGAGTTATCTCCCTTCCAATGATTTGCTTTTATGAAACATCAATAATTTCCTTATATTATACATGATTCAGTGTTTTTCAAAATAAAGGATTACTACCAGGAAATACCAAATGAGTTCAGCATTCCCAGCAGGGTACAAAGAAATGTCACTTGCTTGTTATGGGTGTTCACTGAAAATAATTTCCAGTGATTCCTCTGTGTGCGTGGAATGCACTTCAACAAGGTATTTCCTACTTACATATCAAAAAGGATATATTTACTTCTTTTGTAATTTTGTCTATGTGAAATGTTTATCACAATACTTTAATTGATCTCAATGGAATTTCAACTGTGTCATTTGTTATTACAAGAATGTAAAGCGATTTCGAAGGTGTGTCAAAATTATGGTGTTCTGTGTATGTTCTTTTTATGTTGGTCATAAGGACATCATTTTTATCAGGCAGCAAATTCGTCAGCAGTCTTGTCAGAGTTATATCAAAATGTGGATTTGACAATGAGTAGGTAATACATTGATGTTGAATGATAAATCTATATTTTTGTTTCAGTTTTCCATTTTAAGAATTAGCACAATTGCAAATGTCATTTTCATGACAAAAAGTTTTTCTACCATTCCAAATTCATTTCAGCCTCAACAAGAGTGAAAGTTAAAGTTTTGTAGCAGCAGGCTGTCATCACTAAATCATACACCACTCATCTGCAATGTCTGGGAAGCTGGTTAAAAACTGTCAGTATTAATGACACGATCCATCAACAGCCATGTTATGAAATGTGGGAACAAAAACAACTGGAACCAAAATGCTTACTGCTTCTCCAATATCAGGTATTTGTTATTGTGTACAGTAAACAGGAACCATTTTCATAATTCTGAAAATGATATCTTCCTGTCCACTGTTTAAATAAAAAAACCAAGAATATGACAGGACACCAAAGGCTGTCAGTGAATTACTAACAAACAGGTTTTTCATCCAGAGACAAGATTGTAATGCAAATAGAAGCATCCTTTTGTAAACTGAGAAAACGACAGACATACTGGCCTCCAGATATTGTGATATATAAACATACACTCTCAGCAAAAATATTTATTCTTCAGATTTTCATATATAATTGATTTCAGCAACTTACAAATCCTGTTTGAAAGACAGACTCGAATCATACCATAGCTGATGAATGCACTTAGAGGTATTGCTTTCAGAGATGTCAAAATATCAAAATATTTATATTTATTAATAATATATCACTTATTTTAGGTGACAAACCTCTATGCATGATTATATGAAATCTGTGCTAAAAGCAAAGTCTGCTGAACAATTCTGATGTGTTTATATATCACTATCCCAAAGTTTAGAACATGTCAGTGCTCAAGTGCAACAGTGATTCTTTTGAAAGTTGAGTTTTTTGATAATATCAGTGTAAAATTGTTGAAAATCATAAAACATATTCTAAACTGTCAGTATCTGAGTACATTAGACCAACATCAAGACTTGACACTTACGCAATAGTGATTCATAAACATAGTCTCATGACGAAGTCAAATTTGTAGTAAACTCTGCTTTTGGCAAAGGTTTTTGTGAATGTGGAAAAGATTTAGCAGCTTGAATTTGTTAAAAATAAATCGCAAAGAAAGTCAACATTTCAAGCTAGTTTCAAGCTGTATTAGGTTTACGTGAGAAACATCAGATCCTTGCACACAACTTGCCTACTTGTTATCTGGAAATCTTGTCACGTTGTTTTCCTTAGATGCATCTGTTCTAACAATATTGAAAATACAGTAAAATAAACAGAGCAAACTATAGGGTGTCGTAACCAACAGATTTGCGAGGTAACCAAAGACACCATCTTGAAATGTGAAACTTGCTTCTTTTTCAGTTTTACATCTTTTGTGTTTGTTCAAGGAATGCATTTAGGTAGTGTCATTTTGAACAATCCAGTTCACAAATGTGAATCCAGTTCAACAAATTTAACAAAACACATTATACAAAAGATATCCAAATCAAACCCAGGAAAAACTGATTGTATGACAACTGATTTTCATTTGTAGTTCCACTTGTACTCATTCCTCCAAGTTCTTGAGCTAATATTATTTCATCTGTGGATGATATGCAGGTTGCCAGTCATCTAAGGGCAATCAGGGTTACCTCCCTTGGCTATGTCAGCAACAAGTGATCATGAGTTTGAATCTGGGTTCCCTTCTAAGTTTGTCTATAACATACCAAGTTTCACCCAAAAAGGTATACTTTTATAATCTGTATCACTTCACGTTTTGCTCCTAGTCTTGGATGACATGCTGTGATATAACTGAAAATTATGGGCCATTAAACCCAAATCACAGTATTTTTTAGATGTGAATCCAGGTAAAAGATGTTTAAAATATACTTTATTGTTCAAATTTGTTACCAACCTGATTGTATTTTCATTTCTACATTTTTTAATTAAAGATATGGCACACATAAATGTGAAAATATATGTAGAATTCTTTGAAAATATAACTTCCCCAAATACACTCATAACTAAGTTTTGCCAGTCACCATTTTTCTTTTGAGTTCTTAGCATTTGGTGGAATTGCCACATTCAGTCAAATGTCTGCTGGGCCAGAGGAGAAAGAAGAACAAATTAAATATGACTGATTACTAAAAGTTATTCAGTATGAATATTTCCAGCTACAATTTGTTTGAAATGACTTAGAAAATTCAAATTTATTGAAATTAATGCAACAGTAAACACAAACGATAGGTGAGTCTGAAATCAAAGTATGCTTTATCCATACTGATTTACCAGACTCATTTGTTAGTATATCCATTCTGTGGATTTTTATTGTCAATTTTAATTATGTCGACATTATTTAAAAAGTGTGTGAGTTAAATGATTGCTTAGAAAGAAAACCCAGAATTTGTCCTTTCGTTATTAATAGGATCTATGGAGAACTGACTTTCTGCAAATACTGTTGATCAATAGGAAAGTGACAACCTTTAGTTCTTCCAGTCTTACTGTGGCAAATGAAATCCAGCATCAGTTTCTAACAGATGATGGAGTTCAGATCTAGATCAAACAAAGGCCTCCAAGAGTCAATTGAAACACAAGGTAGGTGGTAGGGAAGTATCATCTGGCAGCCATCTTGACAGGGTGGACAATCTGAAGCTTCTAACATATTTTGACTTGACTCAAAAGCTTAAGTGATAAAACTGTGATGTTTGAACATTGGATTGAGGACTGTTTTAATTAGGTTGATTCAAATGATTTGTCTACTTGTGAAGATGTTTGAATGGAGCAAAAGTATGTAGCTAGCAGATCCAATTTGTCATCTTCATCCAGCTGCCTTCATTAAATGTCCATTGCTGTAGGACTGACTACATAATCCACAGCATACAGAATTTCCTCATACTGTATGAGGATGGGGTTTAACAGAAAGTGATGTTATGAGTTACAATCAACAAGGTCATATGTTCATGCCTTTCATTTCCACATCCAACCACAGACCAACAATTTTTCTCCCTCCCTCCCTCACTCACTTTTTGCATCTGGCATTGGGGTAGCATTTACTTGTCCACATTCAGTTCCCCACATGTGTACAATGTGTGAAGCCCATTTGTAATGTCCAGCCATGCTATTACAGGGATATTGATGAAAGCAGCATTCAATCCAACTCATTCACTCACTGACTCGCTCATTTCTGGTGTCTGATATTGCTGGAATATATCCAAGAAAATGGCATTAAACTCAACTCACCTCCCTCACATACTTACATACTCACTTACATTCTCACTCACATACTCACTCACCTCCCTCACAAGCTTGTGTAAAACAGGAAGTCTGTAGCTTGATGAGGGGGATGTCACTGGTCAACATCACTGATACTGGATCATCGTCTCATTAGACATGAGCTCTCTACACCAAGGAATACTGTTTGTTCAGTCAGCGATGAAATTAACAAGAAAATTTCAATCATGTACAAATAGCCTTAAGCTTGAATAAAAATATCATATTTGACAAAAAGCATAAACAGTGAATGAATTCATGGCTCAAATGTTGATTAAAGTTATGTCCTTGAGGGTTTCACGATATGAAATGGTGCAAGCCAAGCACAGACAAGACCAGCTAGGGGATGTCTAGCAATAATTCTGGAACAATTTTAGTGATGAGATGTGAAGATGTGTAAACCTGAGAATGGAGAGTGCAATGGGATCTGATCAAGTAAAGTATGTGAAGGAAAGCTCCTTTAAACTGACAAAGCTGTTATCAGGAATGGCTAAAAATCAGAATCAGTGTTGAATCATGACAAGGATTCAAAGATGTATTCAACTTGTTCTGCTAGTGTGAATTCCAGGCTTATGAAAAAAAAACCATAAGTCCTTGAAATCAATGTATCCTTTTCATCATCTGTGCCCTTGAAAACAAGTGAAAGACTAAATCCCCATCAAAATTTCATCTGAGATGCCTAGGATATGAGAGTACGGGGATAAAAAGTGGGGCAAAGCTTGGTCTTTGGTGTATCTGGGCAACAAACTAACATCCCATCTATGACACATTTATGACGAGCACCTCAATATTCTCGAGTGTCTGCACTTTAAGTGCCACAAATGGCCGCCATTACAAGCAGTCATATAGTTAGCAGTGAGTGGGTGGCTTTCATGCCTCAATCCTGCTACTTTAACAAGTCACACTGGGCTGAGTTAAGCATTCTCTAGTGGTGTTTCAACAACTCTGGGAACTTGAGCCAGACTAGTAAGAGAGTTTTCCAGCTTAGTAAATTGCATTGAGAACTTTTTGCTACATACTTTTTGAAGCGACACTGTCCTTAGTGAGATATGTCATGAATATCAATTTACATGATCCATACAACAGTACCTCAGTTTCAGACTCTTTGCTGTATACAACAAGCTATTAGAGATCGGCACAGATAGGTGTAAAGAGCCATGTTTACCTATTATGTCTGTTTTTGCTGAGCTGACACAACACTCCTGTCGTTCCTGAGTGATATTAATGTACCTAAACAAATTGGTTTCCTCACAGACATGGTTCAGTCCTATCAGTAATTTGATACCTTAAACTAGGTGAATGAATCAAGTTCTTCGCAAAAAGTAAGTGAGTGAACAAGCCAATGAGTGTGCGTGTGATTGAACAAGTGAACAAGTGAGTGAGTGTACTGGTGAACAAGTTAGTGAGTGAGTGAAGATGTGAACAAGTGAGTCAGTGAACAAATGAGTGAGTGAGTGAATATGTAAACAAGTGAGCCAGTGAACAAGTGAGTGAACATGTGAAAAGGTGAGTGACCGAGTTAACAAGTGAACAAGTGAGTCAGTGAACAAGTGAGTGTGCATGTGATCAAGTGAGTGAACATGTGAATGAATGAGTGAACATGTGAACAAGTGAGTGATTGAGTTGAGTTTTAATGTCAAGGCAGGAGACACTAGAAATGAGTGAGTGAGTGAGTTTGGTTTTATCAATATCCAAGTACTATCATGGCTGGGGAATTGCAAGCAGATGCTACCCCATCACCAGATGTAAAGAACCTTTTTGACAACAGCGCACAATTCGTTCCTGTGAATTTCAAATAGTCAGAAGGGGGAATATCCGTGACGTAATGTGAGGCATGTTCAGTGGGGCATGGCAGAATTCATGTACATTTCTAGGGGTAAAATATCTTGTTTGCAGGTTTGTCTTAACCAATTGTTGTGAAAAATTAAATTTCTATGTTTTCACAATCCACTGTCATTTAATCTTGTCACCTGCTTTGCCTTGCTTCCAAGTTAAAACATTTTTCATGGATGATTCTGTTGTCACAACAGTTATAGATTGTTATGTTACAAGGTAGGACAAGCAAAATCTCATTGGTCATGATACAAATGCATATTTAACTTCAGTAGGAAGCAGTTTTGGTTTTCTAATGTGATGAAAACAAACCATTGATTCTTGAAGTGACATTTGTAATGTCACAATGTTGGTGGTGTCCTGATGCAAACATCTGCCAGTCTGAGAAAAAATGCTATTGAGGTTTATTTTCACTGAGTTACAAAATCAAAACTACTTTCTATTGGTAGTAAAATATGTATTTGATTTGTGGACAAAAGGATTTTGCATGACATAGCTTATAATGTTACAATTTCATTATTGGGAGCAAGGTGGTTGTCAGTATAATACTACTTATGCAATATTATTGTCACTTCGAGCCTCGCTTTCCAGGAAGAAATTGTTGTGTTGCAAGCTGTGTCATGCAAAATCCTTTTAGTCATCAATCATTTACTACAAGGAGTAAGTTGTTGTAATTTTTTTTACTTGAAAACAAATAATTTTTAACTCGAAAACAGATCTTGCATCATGGAAGTGAGGTAGGTGTTGAACCACCCGATTTATATGTACAGGCTTCCACACTACTCGCTTCACACTCAAAAACAACATATTTAGCACTAAATGATGGGTTTGGTGGAAATCTGTGCATAGTTACACAATCACCTGACACCTAGGAGTATTTGACAGCAGCAGAACAATACGGTATGTCTTTGTTGACAACAAGTAATCACCAAAATGACAAACTTGTTACACATTTAATATACATCTAAATGAAAATCCTTCCTCACATGACGTCACTGCTGTTCGCTGCACAGTGCCCTGGTGACAGAGTTACATAACCTGACTGTGGTTTCATTGGCAGGTTAGAGTGAAGTAGATGACACTTTTATCAATATCGCTTGGCATTAACTAACCACAAGTTTTTCAAGAATGAATTTGGTGCCCCACTTAAGACTAATCACAAGTCTTTCATATGTAATGCTTTGTATAAGTTTATGTTTAATTGCTCGTTGTTCAATGAGCATCAGTGGCCAGTGTTAGTGTTGATCCGTACAACATCATAACCCACGGAATGTTCAAAGCAGAATGAGGATTACTTGAAGATTACGTATGCATTTTTTGACACATCCCTTGAAAAGCTTGTCTCTAACTCAAGGCCATTCAATCCTTTGAGAACAATATATCCAGGAGTTTTACTGTTTTTCAGTCACATCAAATTGTTTGTCCATTTCACAAGTATGATCTACAAAACTGTACCCTTTGAACACAGCATGAGTGTCTGTTATTGCTTCCTCTAGTGCGATGTATGATTAACCTTTAAGCCACATCTGCACAATTTTGTCTTGAGTATCCACAACATCTCTCCCACTCAGTACAACTTTACGACTAGGGATACATTGTAAGCTCCTCTCGGTCAATCACAGACTCAAGCTAACAATATACTCAGACCACAAGCCATAGGTCGCCACAGCCATAAACATTTTATTTCCAACACAAATGCTTTAAGAATCTGTTTTCTGTCAAAACATGTAAGTCAATGTGTTGCGCGTTGCATTGGACAGTTTTAGGCATCATTACACCAGGTTTTTCTGAAAAATCACTTGTGTAATGACCTCTGTTTTTAATGAGAGCTTTCTTTCCTACTGAAACCTGAAGTGCTGTGATGTGGTTTATGGCTACGAAATTCACGCTTCTTTATGACAATAGCTATATGCAAGCACTCTCAAGGAGAAGTGCGGAAGCGGTTTTTCATATCATAAATGCAAGTGAGTCTGTTAATGCTGGCGTTACTACCATCTGTAAATGATACAATTTACAGAAAGCTATATGTACACACTGAAAGAGACTTTACATTGGAGGATGTTTAGGAATCTTTCAGCGATCTTGCCAAGCAGATTGGCCTGATGGTCCTATCTAAATGATCTCATCTGGTCAGCCATAAGACTGTCCAATAGATAAGGCTTCATTTTTTTTGCTATTCATTTGAGACATGGTCATCAAAGATTATTGGCTTCCATTTACTAACCTAATTGTGTGGCAAAACAATAAAATCTAATCCTTTGGAACTTTAATCAATACCATACGCCATGAATCAAGCCCAAGATCAAATATACAGGCTTGCTCTGATCGGGTGATACACCACCTCAAACCCCTGCCATGAACAAAGACTGGCATTTTTCATTTAGATAGAGGTTGATGAAAGTTAATCCCATGACATATTTTACAAATTTTATTTATTTTATTAGACGCACAGGCATAAAATTGGAGATTGCTGAATGTGTTCTTCACACAAATAAAAACCTGAAGAAAACAAGATTCCCCTCAAGCTTGCAAGGATGCATTGCTTGCATCTAATCATTCCTGTTTTACTACCATTGTTCTTTCAGACTGAAGATCAGGTTGACGTTAACACTGGATAAGATCATACGCCATTGCATCACAATAATGTGAAAAACTGTATCACTTGATATCTATCACTTTTACCTTCATTTAAAGTAACCTTTAAATGTTATTTAGTTCTTGTAGAACAGTTAAATACATACCCCTCCTGATATTTGTATGCAAAACCCCATTGTGACAATTGTGTAACATGCCGAGACTGTGCAGTTTGAAATTAAGTTTTGGTCGAAGCATTTTTGACAGCAAAAAATTACAAATCGTACTTCACCATTTCTTTTCCTAGCAGGAATTAATTCCATTTCCCAGGTTCAGCGGACATATATTTCTTTCATTCCTTCATTTCCGTTTGAGCTATTGGTGATTTTATTATTCATTCCTTTGAAAGAGGGAGTGTTGAGGGGTCTGACTGTTAGTGGTCTGTTGTGCGAGTGAAGCACTTCAAAGTGGCATTTTCTCTCAGATCACAAAGTGGCTACATGTCGGAGATATACCAGATATTCATGTTGTGGCATTCCATTTGATCCAAACACCAACACCGTTCGCTTGGGTTTCATGTTTAATGAATTGCCGAAGTTATGAAACTTTACAAGGAGTTCAAACATGAATGTCTGTCACAGCAGAATGACGATAAAGATAATTAGCTTAATGTTCTTGTTATGCCAATTTCATTGATACAATATCAATGATTGATATCTAATATCTCTTAATCTTAGTCAGTAATGATGATTTATTTCTAAGAGATTGATTTTGTATTCATCGTACTGCAATACAGAATAAGAAATGACTTTGGAGCCATGTTCATTTAAACATTTAAAACATGTATAATTTTTTTAAATGTACCGATTGAAGACTCACAAACTCCATACACGAAGCATGAGAGGAAGGCTTTCTCTCTTTGGTAGACCTTTTTAGAAGTTCTAAGAAGAGGAACAAAAAGAAAGAGAAAAAAAATAGTGCTCCAGAAATCAGTCATGTAATGGTGTGTCGCAGCTGGTTGATAATTATTTTTTTGTTAAGTTTTCAACAAAGGGAAGCAACAGATCACGTGATCCTGGCTTGTCTTATCGCCAAACTGATCAGGTTGTTTCAGTCAGCTAAGACTAGTGGAAGGGTCATCAAACACCAGAGGAACATGCTCATCACCTGCATCAAACCTCACACATACAATATGGAGGCGTGAAAATCAAATATAACGCACATACATAATGACTTGAGGAAGATTTTTTTCCTGAAATGAGGAAGATGGCGAGGAAGCATGGTAAACAAATTACCTAATTTCCATTCTACAAGATAAACTAAAGAAATAAACATTTTATGAAAAGAGCCTTCACTGATGGGGAAGATAGCGTCTGCTAGAGATGTAGTAATGTTGCTTTTATTGCCTTTCTTCATTTCTTGCAGCAATATCATGCTCTGATCTGCAGTTAATGTTTTGTGTGTGCAGTTAGAAGCAGGGACGAAACTGCACCTAACACATCATGTGATGTACGAGAAGGCAAAGCCACTGATGGATCACATCAGTGGCAAAAAGCCCATGTTTAAGCTTTAGGCAGGAGCTAGGGACTCTGTACTCTACTCTTGACATTTTCCATATCTCAGGCTTTTGGAGGAGACAAAAAAGTAAAGGTAAAGTTTAATGAACTTTAAAATTTCAAATTATAAAAATCATCATCTGCAGCCATCTCCGATCATTCACTGATTCACACACACTGATGGTTTTGAATATTGCTTTATGGTTGATAAGAGACTGGTCTGTTATTTATGAAGATAGCTTAAGGGTCATAATACTGATAGATATGGATGGTTTAAAAATGGCCACAGGAAAGCGTTGGTGTTTTGTGTTTGTCTCCGTTAGGCTGACAGTTTTCCGACATCTGTTTTCACAGTCTGGTTGTCATGGTGAGTTGAGTGAGTGAGTTTTAAGTTTTAAGATACAGCTGGCAACATTCAGGCTTTGTCCTTCACATTACTGAGTTTGGTTGAAGTGTTCTTCATCAGAGTAACTAAGGGGAAAAACATGGGTATTGAGAATCAAGACCTGCTCTGAATAGATACTGGGAACCTATCCTTATTGAGAAATGCAAGGGATTAAAGCATGGATACCAGGGGCCTATCCATAGTGAGTCATTCAAGGATCCCAGGGACCTGTCCTTACTGAGAAATGCAAGGGATTAAAGCATGGATCCCAGGGACCTATCCTTATTGAGAAATGCAAGGGATTAAAGTATGGATCCTGGGGACCTATCCTTATTGAGAAATCCAAGGGATTAAAGCATGGATCCCAAGGACCTATCCTTATTGAGAAATGCAAGGGATTAAGCATGGTTCCCAGGGATGTATCCTTATTAAGAAATGCAAGGATTAAAGTATGGATCCCATGGACCTGTCCTTATTAAGAAATGCAAGGGATTAAAGCAAGGATCTTTGGGAGCCTAGCTAGCTATTCTTGAAACGTTCGTAGCCCTACAAAGTTCTTAAGCCCATTCTTAACACATTGGCTACAACCAAAGTTAAGAATTCTTAGGGCTACGAATGTTTCGAGAATAAGGGCCCTCTTCTTTCCAGAATTCCCAAAGGGGTGATAAGCATGGAATACAGGGGACCTGTTCTTTCCAGAATTCCCAAAGGGAGACATGCATGGAGTACTACGAACCCGCTCTATCCTGAATTCCCAATGGGAGATAAGCATGGGTTACCTAGGGGATTTGTACGTTCCAGAATTCCCATTGGGAGACAAGCATGGGATAAGTAGGACCTAACCTTCTGTGATTCAGTTCACTCTAGCTTGAAGGACAGGGTTTGTGGAGGAAATACCACAGCCCTTCGTGAAAAACTGATGTTTTGACTTTGCCCTTCATTACACAAGAAACCCTCAGATTTAATCAACTATATACCATGATTAAACTGCAAGGCACTACAAAGTCAAACCATCACATCTTCAAACTATCACCCTGGGGGTAAAACCAAAGTAAAGCTTGGCTCTAAAAACATTAAGATCAGTGTCTTGGTTCTTGTCTCATGCAATGCAAAAAACGATCACATTTTGAAATGCAGGAACTCTCCAGTAATGGAGACAGGATACACCACACTATCATGAAAGGCCTAATCAGGAAATCTGCACAATATCTCTGTGTATAATGGCCCCAATTTGTCCCACTGATTGTGATCTATTGTCTCATCTTGCTGATCATCATCAAAATCAGAATTGATGGGAAGTGAATGAATTGTCAAGTTAACAAAATATCCACTGAAAGTGTTCTGTTAAATGTATCCAGCACGTCAGGTGTGAGACTGCATTCAGTGGCATTGAATTATTCATGCCTCTGGAATCCCATGATTCTATACTTTACTCCCATTAAGCCTAAGACAAAGGATCACCTCCATGCTGATATCACAGATAATTTGGTGTAAATACATTATTTTAGCCAGAATTATTTCATTGAAAGTCTGTTAATCTCCATGATTAAAAATTAAATTCCATATTGATGAATTCTATAATTTTTGGTTCAAAAGCTGAAGTTTAGTGATTCAAGTACCATGTACAAATTAGAAAAAAATAAAATTTAGACAAATTCACTGCCTGTTGTGGCCAGTGAATGATTTAAATGTTTCCACAAAATGATGTGGAAAGGTATGTTATACACTTTCTGCAGATAATTCAGGCACTGTGTCTTGTCTGTGATGTGATGAGAATCTTAAGTGCTCTCTGTCAGCTCTTAAATGCATCATTGATGGGCTACATTTTTGAGTGCACTCAGATGATTCAAATTTTGTTCAAACTGATGATATACCCCAACACAAGTTGTAATAATGCAAGGAGTATTAGTTTTTGGCTCTGCAGTAACAGTAAAGCTTTTAAAGTATCAAGAGGGTAAAGATTTTGGGCAGATACTGTTCCTGTTTTATTTTCAAACATAATAATAAAAACTCAAGATACACCTTTACAATTTGGTTCTGTGAAGATACTGATTAGAAATGATCTTCAGCAACCCATGCCTGTTATAAGAGGCAACTAAGGGGACTAGGTGGTCAGACTCATTGATTTGGTTGACACATGTCATCATATTCCAATTGTGTAGATCGATGCTCATGCTATTGATCACTGTTGTGGCATTGTGCAACAAATAAACAGACTTAATAAATTTTTCATTTTAGTTTATGCAACAATATCTTTGGATATTAAGTCAGAAAATATAATGGTAAAGAAAGTTTTCAAATTCAAATTTCAACCTGACATGTACATAGAAAATTGCACAATTTAAATTATATATATTTAAAGGCAGGTGTCCATGGAAGAGATTGTGTAGTTTGTTGCTAGATCATTATCATTATTATTAGTATTATATATCATCTAGCTGCTCATATTATATATGACGTACAGATATAATTAACTGGATTAGTTTACATTGATTTCTTGGTAACTTCTATAATCACTGATCTCTTCAGTTGTGAATTATAAAGGAGTTGATAATCCTTCCAAACTCATTCAGAAGTTGGACAATTTCCAAATTACGTTATGAATGTACGTGGGTTGGCAGCCATGACTTCAAATGTTGTACAGTACTGCTTCAACTTTGATGTACAAGCAATTCTAGTCATAGTTCAGACGGGAGAGGAAAACTGACAGTGCAACAAAGAGGTTGATCAGTAGAGACTGGGATATCCGACAGATAATGAATCACGAGAGAACACAAAACCATCTTTCTTAACCCCATAGCTGGAGGTCAAGCAGGGGAAGGTGAAGGTCATGAGATCAACAACCAATCAGAAAATTAACGACTATCAGTTTTGCTTCCCTTGCAATTCACCAAGCAGAGTACACAGGCCTGCCTGCAGTTATTGAGATTCCACCACCAAGATGAGGATTTTCAATACAATATGTGTGAAATTCTCCCAGCCTAGCCTCAGGGCAAAACATTGCCAATAATTTTACATCAACCGTTACGTGAAAAAACGGAAAAAAACTGAAGTGGAACAGCTAAAGTTCATTGTGCTTTGTGCCCAGAATAGTTGAATGGCAAGTAAATAATGTGCTGATTTCAAAATCAAGGCTATTTACGTCCAGTGGGAAGGCCATGGTGATTAAATATTGATGATACAGCTGATGTTGATAGCTTTCAGTGAAAGGGATGGGATTTCCTATCTCTTATGTATCAATGTACATGGAATCACATTAACCTACAAGGATAATCTCCATCAAGGTATCTCTTACTCAACGCTTGAAATATGTAAGATATAGCTGATTGTCATACATGTTTAATTCTAGGCTTATATTCCTTTCTGCAACATAAGTCTTCTTCATGTATGTTTAAAATGTTTTTTTAAAATATTGATAGCTGTTGATCTGGCCATGTCCTACTTCATGACAGACTTTTTGTTAATGTTTCCTTATTTGCGCTGTAGTGCCATGGGAAACTAAGAGTATCAGAGTGCCTTTGTGGAAGGAGATTTCCCATAGAAGACTTCCCCTACATCTGAAGCAGATTTAACACATGACAACATTCCTCAGTAATGATTTCTTACTTGCATACGAAATACTGTTTATCCTTTAGTTTAAAGTCCATGCTAGTATTATCATTCAGTTTTTATTTCCCAGGAAATTCCAGTGTTGTGATTCCAGAAAAAGATTAGTCACACACAGCCACTCTTACCCACTGAGGTCATTCCAGAACTGACTAGGTAGCCTACCCTGTAGCCTATGCTTTCCCCCTGGGTTGATTCCAGAACTGACTAGGTAGCCTACCCTGTAGCCTATGCTTTCCCATTATGAGGATTCCAGAACTGACTAGGTTCCCTGTAGCCCATGCTTTCCCCCTGGGTTGATTCCAGAACTGACTAGGTCCCCTGTAGCCCATGCCTTTCCCCTGGGTTGATTCCAGAAGCGACTAGGTTCCCTGTAGCCCATACTTTCCTCTGGGTTGATTCCAGAACTGACTAAGTCCCCTGTAGCCCATGCCTTCCCCCTGGGTTGATTCCAGAAGCGACTAGGTTCCCTGTAGCCCATACTTTCCTCTGGGTTGATTCCAGAACTGACTAAGTCCCCTGTAGCCCAGTCCCCAAAATTCCAATCCTCTAATTGCTGGAAATTTCCACAAAGGCCAATAAAGGTCCATGCATTACGTAAGGTTTAAAGTTTGTACATTTCCCATGAACTACACAAATATCTAATCCAGTTCTCTCCTCACCAGTCAGCTCTACAGAACAAAATAACAAAACCACAGATATTTATTAAACAGGCCTAAAGCAGATTCCATGGTGTGGGGCTCTCAACAGCTAATTTTGCCAGAATGCAAGGCCAATGAACATTTCCTGATGACCAGAATACTCAAGTCCAGCAAAAACCATTCATCTCTAATGCAAATTGCCCAGACTACAGTTTTTCGACAAGATGCACCAAACGCTACCACTTCTTGCCATTTTTGTACCATGAAGATCAGGTGACCATGTGGGTCCATTATCAGACTGGCAGCAAGTAGTGTCCTCCTGATCCCCAGAAACACCATTACCTAGCCTCACTTGGTATTCTGGCGCTGTCTGTTCTGCCTTATCCACTGATGGTTTACCGCAACAAGCCACAACCTAATCTTGTCCATGCTGCCTGGACAGTACCATGCACACATATTTTCCTCTGGGAATAGATGATTGTGGCATCACAAACTGATAGTTACCTTCAGGTCATCTTGTTTTCATTGAAAAGTGCACTGGGACAATATTTCATGTCCCAATCTGACAATGGGTTCCACAGACATCTTGCTGGGAAATGAATATATGACAGAAAAAAATAAGTTGTTGTACAGGATACTGTTCCCTAGGGCACTGAACCAACAGCCTGTTGAGCTAGAATATTACTGGATGCATTTGCATTGTTAGTTGTTATGTTTCAGATTTATGAAATTGAAAATGCATGAGATGATCATTGTTGAATCTACCAGCCTCTATGTGTTGGGGTGCATTTCAGGAACCCTACACTAGGATTCATTCTAGAGTTTCTTGTGATATCACATTACCCACCCTTGATTTTCATTAGCCAAGTTGATTTGCCATTTACATACCTGATAGACCAATCAGAATGTGTCACATAGTGTCCCCAGTGATTTTCAGGGTGCAGTATGGTAGCATAATGGTAAAAGTGTTTGCTGGTCGTGATAAAAACCCAGGTTCAATTCCCCACATGGGTACAATGTATGAAGCCCATTCCTGGTGTTACTTGTTATGATGTTTATTGCTGGAATATTGTGAACAGTGGTGTGAGATCAACCTCGGGTCATCAACGATCTGAGATGATCCATTCACAGAGATAAGAAGATGTACAATTTGCAACATAACTGCTTACTTACTAAAATAAAACTAAACTCACTCACTGATTTTCAGTGATTGATTCACATAATTTTCACCAAAAATATTTCTTTACCTTCACACCAAGCAGAAGTTATTTCTGAGGAGGACTTGGGTTTTATGCGTGACATGCTATATTTACAAAACAAGCCTCACTGCCGAACCGGTGATATCAACAACATGGCTGCCAGGCCCATTGATCGTGATTGACACTGCAAGAAATTTTCCATTGAAAGACCGACTGATACACAAAAACAAACCCTCAAAGATCTTTTTGATGGAAAGGATGTCTTCATGTCCACTTCCTATACCCATTTCCTTTTTCCGCAACTTGACATTTGATTGGTTGGAAAAATGTAAACGAGAATCAAGGGTTCCATGATTTCAGATCATGAGAACCATGACATTAAGCTAGGGGTTAGTGTAGTTTTATCAGAATATGAGACTTGCAGATCTAGAACATATGTGTCTATATAATTTTACTTTTTCTAATTTTGTACTTTGATGTAAACATACAAGAATAAAATTTTATGTTTTAGAAATTCATTTGACATAGTTTGCAAGGAATCACTGTTAAAACAATGTGTTCAATAGAGTGTTCAATATCTAAGTCATAAAATCTAAAATACTATTTTTAACACAGTAACATGCACTCATTCTAGTATGGTATACTATGCAGTTTGTGGCAGATATGGAACATATGCCTTTAAAGGGAATAGGTTTTCTTAATGACCTTGACCCAGTTATACCAATTTTCAATGAAACATTAAAGGAAGCCATTAAATGTTCATTAACTAACTCATCATGAGGGTCTAATTGGCATTAAAAGGGTTGACATTAGTTAAGCATTGATACAACCGCAGTCGTCAGTTGTTGAATGCTAAACATATATGTTTTGGCCTCTGTATAAAAGTATGTAAAACTGCACTGGACATGAAAGTTTAAGTAACAAACTCACATACAAATGTTTCAGGGCTACTTCATGTTACTTGCTCAGGTATATATATATATATGGAGTGAATATATTTCCTTACAACATATTTGTCATTTTTTTATTTTGATAAGAAGAACTACAATAAAAGAGACATGTCTTTCAATTTAGATCTTGCACCTTTAAGAAGGACTCAATTTGGCCACAAGTTCCCAGACTCTGATCTTTTACATGCTGTCATTATAGGTCACAAAAGCATACCGGATCCTTATGACCATGCGTCTGCCACAGATCAATCTTATTTAATTCTTTCATAAATAAATCAGAGGAGGAAGTATTTGTAAATTTTGAACAGTAAATCTTGAAGATTCTACAGCTGAAGTAATGTAAAAAGCTACAAATTCTACAATCTGTCCAATTTAAGCTGGAGGATCCTGACATCAGTTCAAAAGATTTCTATTTTGGTGTCTCTGGAGAATACGGGACCATTTAAGTAAATTTGAGACTTGAGTGAGAGGTGGTGAAAATGCTGATGGAGGAGATATAACCTGTCCTAAAACTTTTAATGCTTCAACTTTCTGAAATGTTAAAACATCCTACAATCTGACAGTGCTTGGATCATCTACAACTGGTCCATTCCCATCTAGACAGTTATGGTCGAAAAACACTTTAAAGCAATTCTCCACCAAGTTCTATTTCTATACGGTAATCAAGGATATTTGCTTCATTCCAGAAAATTAAACAAACAAACTTGAGGATTAAAAAATGACACCATTTCAGTGGAGAGAGTACCATTGGTAGCCTACGGCTTGATAGTTTTCTGCGATCCATATTTTCTACTTCTCGGACCAGTGATATCAAAGAAAAAGCGACACTCTCTCTCACAGAGTCTGAGTATTCAAATAGCCTCTGGTTCAACTGAAAGTTTGTTGATAAACACTTTAGGCTTGGCAAGCCTTGCAAGAAACACAACCGATACCTCGCCAACAATCAATATGAAATAAAGGTTTGTGGAATACGGGGGGAAAATTGTTCTCCTCCTTACTGTGAGAAGGAGACTGATAGGGTCAGAGTTCAGCTCAAGAAATTAACCTTGAAGTTCATGTGGAACTAAGTAAAGCAGCTATTCAACTGTTTGCCCATAACAGTTGCTAGTATCTCCAGTTAGTAGTCATTGATTAGCATCGCTCAGAGGCTAGAGGCTTTTTCAATTGTCTGTTCTGGCTTTTAATTGTTAATTCATGACTTTGCACACTGCTGGATGATTGTTGTGATAAATGATCAAGATCAAGGATGGTGTATGACCATGATTCCTGCCTTATTGTAGCAGTGCCATGAATTTATTCAAGGATCCCTTGTCTCTAAGGGAAGTTTGAAATACTGTTTTGTGAACAAATAATTCTGAATCAATATACGATTCAATATGTTTGATAATGAGAAATTGATTCAATAGACAGTGCAAAGAACATGACGAACCAACATTGAGTTTGTGTTGGCAAAAGATGAAGAAGCTATAGTATTGAACAATCTTAAAAACTATTTTCTATTGAACTATCTGATGGCGGATTATTCCTTTGGGACATACACATGAAATGTGCTCCTTTTCAGGATAATATTCATGTAAATATTACATATGAGAAGCGAGGATGTTTATTCTTGAAAAGAGCCGGTTCTGAATGAGTTATATTTTACTTTGCTCTAAACAATAATTTAAGCCATATTGTGCCTGAGGACACTAAGAAGAGGATTCACAATGCAATGAATTGAAACTGGCTCCTTGGCATGCTAAACCTATGCCTAACCAATCATGTCGCTACTATACAAACCCTTAAAGATCTGAATAAGGATTTCATAACATTTTTTGTAAAGAATTTACTTTCATTGACACAGACATCAAACCATTGGAATCAATTGGCAACCATTAATACATTTCTGTGTTCCTTCATAAATAGCCTTTATTGGTGTGGGGTTGGCCCAATGGTTTGGTCGCAGTGTCCCTTGCTTACGTAAATGCTTTTATCACCAATGAATACCAATAACGATAACATTTGCCCTTTCACAACCGAAGCCTCAGAACAGCTAGATTATCTCTAATACAGACACAAAGCAGAGGGATGGGGATTGGAAGATTAAATAAAAGTCAGGAGGCTGTGAAGATTTTCATCTTGACCATGATGTCTTCTGTATCCACAACCTAACATAGAGGTACAGACAAGGAGTCCATTGATTTAATGAAGGACCATTCTAAAGCGTTTATTTCAGCAATTGCAATAGATGCTCTCTGCCTGCCGGTGGCAATACTTTCATTTAAGTCATCTTGAGTCTCATTACGAGTAAGGATGTCCAGGAGATGTGGACATACAAACTGACCCTAAGGGTCAAGGATTCATACCAGTCATGGTAATCAAGGAAACTGTCAAAGAAGAGACAACTCCTGTCAAGAATGGACATTGTTGAGCAAATAATGATTAGCTGATCGTGATGAATATCCTCTGCAGGGAAGTGTTGGAAATAAGAGTCAAAGTGACCCCTCTGGGACTCAAAGTGACCCAGTAATTAAGACAAGACTGAGGCCTTTCCTCGCTGACATGGTCAGAGAAATTATCCTGTGACTATATGTTTGAAGTTCACCAAAGCTGAATCAAAGCAGATGGACAACAGAAACTAATGAAGTTCTAATTGGTCTTTTCCTTGCTGTTCTGTTACTTCATCTTTGAAGACAACCTTATCCTTTGGCATCGTCACAAAAGACTTGAGGATCTGATGAAGGTCATGGAAAGAGAATATTCATGTGCACATTGTGCATGTAGCCATGATTGTCTAGGGCATGCAAAAAATAGAGAGAGGGTGTGTTGAAAATAAGATTAAACACACTCAATACAGTCAGTAAATTACAGATCAAACAAGAAACTCTGTCTGAAACTGAAACACAAATTACATGTGAAGGTTTAGTGTGGTAGGGAAGGGTAGTGGTAATGTGTTTGCTTATCATAGCAAGGGTTTGGGTTTGATTCTTAGCATGTTGATAGAGTGTTAACCTTGTTGTTTTGTGAAAATGATATAAAATCAGTGGAATATTGTTAAGGCCACACCAATCTTATCTCTTGCTTTACAGATTCACTTACTGTATTTTACAAAGAATACGAAAAAAATAATTGATTTTTCCCACTCAAGTAAAATTCTAAACCTACAAGACTAAAACCTACTGAAACTTACAGGAAAATTGGATTTAGATTTTTTCCCCCATGCACACTTCATAAATTGCCCAAAGTAAAATACTTTATTATTTAAAAGGAATATTACTTTGAGTAGTGATTTTTTGTATTAGCTTTTTTCCTTCCTGCCTTTAGGTTTATGAGGACAAAAATCCATAAAACAGGAAATAAAATTGGTCTGGCCAAAGGGTGATCAGCAAAATCATTTTCTTACACAATCATGTGAGATAAATGGTATCAAACATGTGTGATATCAAATTCCAGGTCTCTGATTGGCTACTCCATAGTGGTGACTTAACATCAGATTATGAAGAACTACATTCTTGATTGTAATTTATTGATAAGCTAGTCATGCATAGTTGAGATCATTCATGTTTGTGTCCAAATTTTATGGTTTTGTAGTGTCAATAAAAGTCCCTTTTCAAGGTTTCATTATATACCTGTGGTGATCTGGGTTATAATGAGTCTTCATCAACCCTTTTTGGATCTGTTTGATTGGCATTTTAGACACTGGTGAGCAATAATAAAATACAATCCTTTATGGATAACAGCTTCTTTATCATTTTATGATGTGATGTTTCAGCATGGATTCCATACAGAGTGTCATACCAAGTGACCCTCATGCTTGACAATGGTATAAGAGTCCATACTGAGTGTCATACCAAGTGACCCTCATGCTTGACAATGGTATAAGAGTCCATACTGAGTGTCATACCAAGTGACCCTCATGCTTGACAATGGTATAAGAGTCCATACTGAGCGTCATACCAAGTGACACTCATGCTTGACAATGGTATAAGAGTCCATACTGAGTGTCATATCAAGTGACACTCATGCGTGACAATGGTATAAGAGTCCATACTGAAACATTGCATTATATAATAATAAGTTGTTTGTTACAATCTATTCTTATCGTAAGAGGTGACTAACAGGATTGTACAGTCACACTCACTGACTTGGCTGACACATGTCATTATATCTTTCTTGCAGAATTAATGCTCATAATGTTGATTATGGAATTGGTGCAGATTCCAATAATTACAGACAACCAGCACATAACTGGAATATTGCTAATAAACAAAAAAACAGTGTTGAACCAAAAACAAATGAAATGTTTTCATTATCATCTTGTTCATAATCCACAACTATGAGATAAGGAAACATTGTGTGAAGAACCACGTTAGGTAGTAAACTGTAAGGTGCATGACATCACTTTTGTGTTATGGACTAATGCTCAAGATTCAATTAAAAAATAGACTGATTTTATGATATCTATGAAACATATTGCTTTTCAATACTGTCCATCTTACGACATGCTGTTTTGAAACATATTTTACACTCATTCGCACATTTGGTAGATTCTGAAACAACTTGTAAGATAAAAGGTACTCTGTCATATAGACCCTGAAGCAAATATATCCAAGAAAACCTACCAAATGTGGTTAGTCCAGATGGGCTCCTTTTCGTTATATTTGTTTCACTAAGAACATGTTCATTTTAGAGGCTAGTTGTGAGTCTAGAGAAGAGGTATTGCCAACTTTTGTATTCACCTCTCTCTCACACAAAACAAATATAATAATCTTGTCCATGAAGTTGTCTTAATCATTACCCTATATGTATATTCACTATTTGTAGTCCTTGTGGAATTTTGAATAAATTACATTACATCTGTAGAGTAGGAGCACACCAAATCAAACACCATTCATTGCTCTAGATTAAGGTAACATGACACCTCTGTTGGTCCATTGTCCTTGATCATTAAGTCCATCAGTGGTGGAACTAGCCATCTTGTACTTTGACCAGTCCATAGAGAGGTAACTTGATGGCCACAAGAGAATCAGCATGGTACGGTGAATGGCATCCACCTGTATTCACCTACTCATCCATCTCGGTCAGTCAACAGACAAACGATACTTGAAATTGATTTGTATTCAAACATCAGCTGTACCAGAAGTCTACAAATGATACGGTATGGGGTTCCATTCACTTACAACAAAGCAACCACTGGGAGAGGTTTAATGCTTGGGGAATATTGTTTCCCATTGTTGCTGTTTCAACAAACGATGAATGCAGGAATAGGATAACTTAATTATTTACCTACACCTGTGTGTCTAGATATTTTTTTCTGAGAATACAAAAGTGATTATCCTGATAAACTTTGAATTGCAGTGAATTAGATAATATCACCAAGTCAACCTTTCGAGTTCGATCATCTATTGTTGTTTTATGTCATCCATATTCACAGATGCAGTTAACAATAAGACCTAAAATTTGATTAACTTACAGATATAATTTACCTGTTTTCTGCTACATGTAGTCAATATATATTAGTCAAGCGTAGTCAATTTTAAACATTTTTCAAAGAGGAATGAATACAAATTGGAAGACAGCTAAGCTAATGGAGTTACTTCCCTTTACTGAAAATACATCCACTTACAAAAAGTGATAAATTTTGAATGAAATACGGGTTCAAATGACATGCAAACAAATATATAATGCATACTGTTGAGATGGGCTTTCAGTTTTGTTGTTGCATTTAACATGTTTCATTTAAAGAATCAATAAAAGCATGAGAAACCCCAAACCACTATCCAAACAACACTGTTTTACTTCTGGATTGAAATATTCAGTAAGTGTTTGACACAAATGATGCAAATTTTAAAGACCTCATTTTTATTGTTGGCACAGTAGCATTTTCCATTTCAAAAATGGAAATTTGTGTCTAAATTCAATTCAACATGTGATCTAACCATTGTGATGTCTGGCTTGACCTCTCAAATTTCTGCACATCCGGAGCCATTGGCTACATGGCTCCACATGCTCCAACAGTAGTGTTAAAACTCTTCAATAAAGAGGGAGATAATGGACCAGATTCCCTAGAACGACAAACTCCCATTTTTTGTGGAGGTAAAAAATGTGTAAATTGGCTGGTGATGCCTGTTAACATGTAAAGATCAATGAGAGGGTTGACCAGCCAGGGCCATTCTCAAACAATCAATGTTGCCCGCATTCAGTGTCAAGCTCCAAGTCAGAGAGAGGAAAGCATCTCTAACTTCGTCACTGCCATTGAAAAAACTGATACCATTTTACAAGAGAAAATCAATATAACATTGAAATTATTACCAAGATCACGTTTCTTGAAATGATAATGTGCTTAATGGATTTTAAGTGATCGACTTAATCAAAAAAATAAATTGTGATCAAATTGAGAGATGAAGTTATCAGAAAAAATATAAATTGAAAGTACCACAATGTTTGGGACATTCAAAAGAGAAGCAATTATTTGAATTGATGAAGCTGCGAGACATTAAAGGAAGATTTGACATAGCAGGACAAGAAATCAAATATTAAACTAAGCTTATTGAATTCCAACTTTGTGTCTAGACCAGTTGGCAATAGGACATAATCGATACTGGACATCAACTGGAGTACTGTGATTCAGATAATCTGATAGCTGACAGGATGCAAGTCAAACAGAACACACTTTTCCTCAACCCGAGCAACAACTGAGTATACTTGGTCTTCATTTTCATTGCATTGTGTTAGATACCTCACTCTGAAATACAGTCATCCACAGTCAGGATGTACTTACAGTTGTGTCTGAAGTGACTGGCGGCTGTTCATTATCGGGTAGGGGTCACAATGAAGGAAAGGTAGTCACTGATTCTTTTAATCCAGATAGTAGACTGCCTGTAGAATCACCTGTATATATAAATGTCTGGATTAATGAATGTCTGGATTGAAGAATATGATTAATAAGTCTTGGAAATAAAATATTGTCCAATAATCATCATTGGTTCCAAGTTAAGAGGTTTAACTTTCATATCCAAACAACCATTTGAATCACTGCTTTATATTTTGCATGACTGAGGGAATTTCTGAAAACAGATATCAAGGTTAGTGATAAATGTACATATATGGTAAGTTGAAGGTTAATTCAGTGAGTGAGTGAGTGAGTGTGTAAGTGAATTTGGGTAATATATAGTCTAGAATCCTTGGTTTGTGAGGACTGATTCAACAAACTCAGCGTGTTCACTCTATGACAGTAAATGAGTGAGTGTGTAAGTGAATTTGGGTAATATATAGTCTAGAATCCTTGGTTTGTGAGGACTGATTCAACAAACTCAGCGTGTTCACTCTATGACAGTAAATGAGTGAGTGAGTGAGTGTGTAAGTGAATTTGGGTAATATATAGTCTAGAATCCTTGGTTTGTGAGGGCTGATTCAACAAACTCAGCGTTTTCACTCTATGACAGTAAATGAGTGAGTGAGTGCATGTGTAAGTGAATTTGGGTAATATATAGTCTAGAATCCTTGGTTTGTGAGGACTGATTCAACAAACTCGGCGTGTTCACTCTATGACAGTAAATGAGTGAGTGAGTGAGTGTGTAAGTGAATTTGGGTAATATATAGTCTAGAATCCTTGGTTTGTGAGGACTGATTCAACAAACTCAGCGTGTTCACTCTATGACTGTAAATGAGAAAGTAACAGAGTCAGGCAGTCTAAATAACGTTAAACTACAACCAGTGACTACCGATTGCATGTCATATCAGAATGAATTTTCAAGCATTGGTTTGTTAAAGGCCAGTTTATGTTAAAAGAAAGGCATGAGATGATTAAAAATATGAAATGCCTCTAAGGGGTATTTATATTGGTACTGTTTATCTTGCATTGCCATGATCAAACAAATGGAAATGAGATTGAAAATGTTAAAGAAGCATTTTTACATATGATGCAAAATCCAACAAGAAATTGTGTGAAGGAAGAATCAGAAAACACTCACTCACTCACTTTCACTCTCTCACTCACTCTCCTTCACTCACTCACTCACTCACTCACTCACATACTCACGCACGCACTCACTCACTCACTCACTCACTCACTCACTCACTCACTCACTCACTCACTCACTCACTCACTCACTCACTCACTCACTCACTCGGCCATGTCATTACGAGGTGCAACATTTGACTTGATTTCAGACATGCTCATCTTTCCATATGTATCGGCCTGACAAACAAACAAACAGACAATGAAGCACCAAGTGTTAAAGTCTTGTGCATAAACCTTTTAAAGTTTTGTTTAAATACAGTTTTATTTTATGCAACGGGTGCAATGTTTGGCCAATATATGTTGATGATAATCACAAAGGTCAAGTACAAATCCAATACATGTAATAGGTCCTGCCATTTTAAGATACTTACCATAAATCCTAAAAATAGGCACTTAGGATTCCTGATGAACCCAAACAAATGGGAAAACAAAGAGGAAGAACTGTGTGTGTATCAGTAATACATGTCAGTTCTAGTGCAGAGTTAATGAATGATCCCAATGTTAAAACCCATACAATGAATGGTCCCTCTTGAACACATAGACCAGCACTGTTGATACAGTAAATGACTGTTGTCCCAAAGATACAAGTTGGCAGCATCCTTTTGAGACAATACAGCATCCATATTCAGAATCCTAAATCGAATCAATTTCAGTTTCAAAGTTAGACCTGTAATAGTCAGATACATGAAGACATAGTTTACAAGCATGCGGTAGGTAGAACTTAATCACACACACCAAACCAGGTCTGATAAGTTATCTTTTATATGAATATGGCGCCACAATTATGGAATTACTATCAATTTGTGGATTAAGTAGCAAATGGTGATGGTTTCAGAAATGTGCGTAGTCAGGAAACGCGTCCATGGTGAGCATTGGCATTCCAAGACCTCGTCATCAGTGGCGCTATTCCCATACATGCTCCAGTCTCCATGAAGACAATCATGAGAATCGGCTGCATTAAAATGGGTATTGTAAAACTGATGTGTGTAGGGTTGCAAAGAAAAATCAATCAAATTTAATGCTCAGGTTGAGATAGAATCCAATTGCAGATTACAGTGTGACAAACACGGTCCTGTGTAACATGAAAATGTGACATACTACACCGTACCTTTCACAGACTGACAGCAACGTAATAGTATTGGTCCGAAGCAATGACACGGATGGAATGCATACTGATCAAGATTTGCGACATTCTTCACTTTCAGTGATAGCTCGATTTCAAATTTAATTTAAATATTTCGGGTCAAATCTGATTTACAGTGCGAAATATTACTAAAACTGTAAATTTTTCTTAGTTTAAATAATTTTTTAAAAGTGTGACATGATATTCAAAACTAGATGAAATCCTGTAGGACATTTATACTATATCAATTATTTATGTTTGCATTGCTTTTACTGTAAAATTGTCTGTAAAATGAAAATGAGAGTTTATGATTGTAAACTAATAGTCAGCTTGTCAATTTTAGTAGAATTCAACAATATTCGATATTTTCACACACAATTGTTTTATATCATACCATTTATTTATGTTTCAGAATATAAATGTCAGACTTTAAATGATGACAAATAGTCATCACCATTGATCATCACCATTATGGAAAACCAAAATTTAAGACAAAATACATTAATTAGATTTTTTCAACCCTGAACTCAAAGTAATACACACTTACCAATTGAAAATCATTTGCCAAGTGAGATATAATTTTCTTTTCCATCTGAAATGAGCATGTAAAAGACCATGGTATACCAGGGTAAACTATGGTTCACAGACCATGGTGTATCATGGCTTACCATGTCCAGCAAATGGCAGCACAGTTTGGGTGCCATGGTAAAATAAGACTATGGTCTACCATGGTAAAAGGAGACCATAGTGTTTATGTTCAAACATGGTAAAAAGAGATCATGGATTAGTATTGATTAATCTTTGGGTATCTTAATGGTTGGGTAGCTAAAGTTTTAACTTATCTTACCTAACATTCAAGTTCAGATCCCCACATAGGTACAATATACTGTCCATCTCAGGGTCCCCAGCCTTGGTATTTCTGGAATATTGATAACAGCAATGTAACACTATACATATTCAATCACATATTGTCTGCTGAAAAACACATTTTTAGTTGAAGGTTGTCTTGATCCAGAGTGCATGGTGTGATGAAGATTTCAAAGTTGGTCAACATTTTACCTACATTTCTTTATTTGTAAACACATGTGAGTACTGTTAAACAGTCATGCTTCGTGTCAATCGTTAGCCCACGTACCTTCAACCATTTGAAAAATTGCTGTCCATTTAATCATGATATTTTGATAAAAATGTAATACATATCAGTGACATAAGATGCTAAGGTTTCCTTGCAGGGATTTCATGTTCAGAACTTGTGGCGATACAATGTTGAAAAACGTTATTCCAGAGTATCCTCCCTACCGGCTTAAAGGTAGGGCTGTATTACGTGGTGCCAAATCTGTTAAACCAGAGTGGCAGACTAATTACAGATGTCAACCAGATTTTCCAATTAACTGCTGGTTTGGGCGTAGTCTTGGTTAATTGGCCAAATAGTTTTTGAACCAGTTTTTTGCTTTTTACAAGCAGGTTATTGAAAACCCTTATCATTAAGTTTTAGAAGTGACAGAAGTCTCTAGAACTGGATGTTGTACATCTTTATGGAGTAAGGAACATGGATTTGGAAGGCACTGGCAACCAACAAAACTCTTCATTGGTTTGTAAATAAACATATGGTTATTTACTGACCAGCCTCAGCAACCTATATTGGTTGTACTTGATGATGAAGTGGTATGGTTAGTGACAAGATGGCTTGATTGGTGACACGGCATATTGGTTAGTGACAAGGTGGAATGGCTAATGACAAGGTGAATGGATTGGTGTAAAGGTGGAATGGCTAATTACGAGGTGAATGGATTGGTGTAAAGGTGGAATGGCTAATGACAAGGTGAATGGATTGGTGTAAAGGTGGAATGGCTAATGACAAGGTAAATGGATTGGTGTAAAGGTGGAATGGATGGTGACAGGGTGAATGGATTGGTAGGTAACAAGGTACTGGTTGGTGACAAGGTGAATTGGTTGGTGGCAAGGTGGACTGGTTGGCATCAAGATGGATGGGTTGGTGTCAGTGTGGAATGGTTGGTGACACGATAAATTGGTTCTTATGGACACAGGTATCTGGTTGATTATGTCACTATATCCCTACAGAATTAGTTGTTTCTTGTCCTGGTTTGAATTCTTAACAGCTGCCCTTATGTAGCAGGAAATTAAACTATTGTTGAGGGTGGTGCTACCGAACTTATTGCAGATACTGTTTGTCATCACAGACATACACACCAGTTGATACGGTGTATGAAAAAGGTCTGATTTTAACATTTCAACTGTCACATGAACCCATGATCAAGAAGCTCCAAACCAGAAAGCAAGATCATGGACAAATTTTGACTGAAACTCATGACAGCAGCTTCTGGATCTGGGAAAGAGATCTGTACAGTGATTGTCTTGCCATCAATGGTGCCATGGACTGACGGTGCCCTCAGAAGTTGACTACACCAGACAAATTCATTGTCATTATGATGATCAATACTCAACACAAATCATGTATTATCATACACAATCTCCCAGTCGCACATTGAATCCACTTGATGCCTATGTAAGTCATTTCTTATGACAAGCATGAGGCACTGGGGACCGATTCCTCCCAAGAATACTCCACTTTTCAAACCTTTTACAAATGCAATGAGACTGTTCCAAAGCCTCGTGTATAAAATCCGTCTGGATTTGATGTAGACAAAGATAAATCCAAGATAGTAAAATGGACTTCTGTTCTCCATTTATAGATCACAGACACATTTATTCTAATTTAAGCATCAGTAGGGGTTTGTTGAACTGATTCCATCAGCCTTGACTAAAACATCCCGTGCAGGTCATTGACTGGAAAGACACATCCCTACTCTTGCCCAAAAAGAGAAGCCATCTTGTTGTCAGAAGCAGCCAGTATACACAAAACAAGACATCTAAAGAGGAGAAACTGGAATAATAAGAGAGATCTATGTTCATTTTTAGCTCCAGGTTAAGGAAGGAAAACCTGATAATCTCGGATGAATCACACAAAAACTTCATTTCAGTTAAAATATGTTGGGTTTCAGCTACACAGTTGTGGAAGGATAGTGTGGGATGATGATGAAGGATGATAGTGGAGATGCATCTCAGATTCAAACCTGTAGTCAACATCATGGTGGATGCAACTATGCATAATGCTTAGTCCCAAGATGCAGTCCATATATGAAGTATTCTTGAAATAGTCATGCAGGCCAACTTCAGAGGTATATATGTATATTACATGAATGCCAAATGAAATTATAAAGACACATGGGATGGCAAAGTGGAACCCAAAATTTGTCATTATGTTGTGAAAGTACTGCATGCATGTATGGGTGGTGAGTGAGTGGGTGAGTGAGTGGGTGAGTTGGTGAATGGGTGAGTGCATGAGTGGGTGAGTGTTTGTCATCACATATACTAGTTGATTGGGTATATGAAATTAGAATTCATTTAGAATGTAGCTATCGAATGGCTTAGTGATAACCTGTGTTTTGAATGATAATACAGAAAAAAAAATTAAAAAGGTTTTGTTTTATAAGTGATATATTGTGAAAAATATGGACATGTTTTGCAAATGATGATTTTAACAGTTTTATGATCGCAGCAAATGGAAGATAGTCACACACAAATGTGTGAGTGAGTGAGTGAGTGAGTGTGAGTGAGTGTGAGTGAGTGAGTGAGTGAGTGAGTGAGTGAGTGGCCCCTGCTTTAAATCATAGTAGACACAAAACCACAGAAAGTTCATGAGAGTCGGGAGTCTCTCTTCTGGTGAGGTCTGAAAATAACCTAGGGGAAAATCAGGGGGGAAAAGTTTCTCCTTTCACTGGGCTGAAGTGAATGTAAATCATCTGTGTCCGTGTAGCCACTGAGATGAACCGCCACATGACCACAGGTAGATGGATTACCTGTGTTTCCAATCTTTGATCTTTTCATCTTACCAGGAATGCTTCAGTTAGCTAATTATCCAATGCACTAGATAAATTATTGGTGAATATATAGTCCTTGTGGGGCCAGTGGCAATTGAGGTCCAACTTGAGATAATGTGTCGTAAATCAGATCCCTTGGGACTTGGCTCAATGCTAATGTTGATGGATTTCATACTTTGCTGGGAAATAATGTTTCATTATATTGATTCATCTGCAGAAAAGGGCCATTCTTTGCCCAATGTTTGCTCTGCATTTGTACAGGGTTTCAGTTTTATAATTGATAACCTCAATAATTCTACATGAATATTTCTGATAACTCTCTTTGTTGCACTGATTGGAACAAAGCTAAAAACACTCCAACAGAGTACATTGCACATATTGTACAAATATACAGGAAATGTCAAAATTAACAGAAGGAATTATTAATGATAAATAAAAAGTAATCAATTTCATGAAAAATTTATCAGTATTGTAAGAAACACAACATGCTCTTTCTCCGCAGATAAAAACATTCACACCATTGCTCTCTGTGTTCTCATTACATTTCACCAAGTCATGCATTCCTTATACATGGCTTACACTATAATGGCCATCTGTTTATGCATGAGAGACATGTCAAATTGCTGAATAGGGATGTGTTAGTTCTAGCCTGGTTTCACATAATGGTTTCACAGTCTTGTGCAACAATTCGTGTTGTTGGTAATTTCTTTATCTAGATGGACATCAATAATTTTCAAGGTTTTATCTGCTCTTTATTCTTGTGATACTGTGATGAAATTCTCTTTGTTCATCAAATAGCATCTTCTAAAATGCCAATCAAGCATTTTAACTACAGCTGAATTATTTTCTGTGTTTGCTGTTTGTTGTATATGTTTGTTAGCAATGTTGTTTGTTTGTTTGTTCTAGTGTCTGCAGCTCGGCCTCTGCGGTACACAAACCCCCGATTCTTGGACACTGCTGAAAACATCACAGTTGAGAGTGGTCAAGAAGCTATCTTACCATGTGCTGTGGAAAATCTTGGACCAAAATCTGTGAGTGCCATGTCTCAAAATATGCCATGCTTGTCTTCTGTTTGCTATAATTCTAGCATGTGAAGATCCAGGTTAGAATTGATCTTCAGTGACCCATGCATGTCATAAGAGATGACTGATGGGATTGACTTGGTTGACACGTGTCATCGTATCCTAATTAGATGTTCATGCTGTTGATCACTGGATTATCTGGTCCAGACTTGACTATTTTACAGACCACTGTAATATAGCTGGAATATTGCCAAGTGTGGCGTAAAACTAAACTCATTCACTCACTCTGCTTTTATGATACATCTGTAACATGTCACCGGATGTCACATTTGTGTTACAGGAGAATCTTAGAGATGATGGCAAATAATGTTTATCACCATTTTGGTGAAAGCTCCATGTGTGGGTATGGTACAGACTGACTCATACCACTGTCCAAATTCAGACTCGTGATTACAAAATTATTTTGCAGCTAAATGAATTTAGTTTTATGCTGCTTTTTAGCAATATACCAGTAATATCATGGCAGGGAACACCAGAATGGCACCAATGTTTTGAGTCAAACCAGGGTCTTTTGAATGATGAGAGAACACTTTAACCACTGGGCCTCTTTACCTCCCCTTGAGCAGCTGAAAAACAACTTATTTACTATAAATTTTGGCACCATTGCTCACAGAAGTGGACATTGAAGAAATGACCATTTTAGAATTAAATAATTGACCCCGACGACAATACAATTTTAGAAAAATCTATTGAGTATGTCATCCATTTCTGTGTCCATCAAGCTTCAAGTTTAATTCAAAATATAAATCCCCCATGGTTTAAGACTTCCCTGAACCTGAAAACCCATCCTTTTAAACTAACCAAATTAGGATCTATCAGCCTGGACAAGACATCTGACCAATCTGAGATATATCCATTCCACAGAAGTTAAGGGTGGTTTGGTAGCCAATGGTTAATTCATTCGATCGTCACACTGGCATTCAATTCCTCACTTTGGTACAATGTGTGAAGCCCATTTCCAATGTCCCCACTGTGATACTGCGGGAATATTGCCTAAAACAGCTTACAACTAAACTCACTCACTGTACAGATGCTAATTAGTCATTGTTAACCCATTTTGCTTCTGCATGGCGGCAAAGATCCAGCATCTGGTATTGTGTCCCATACTCACCTTGTGGTTTAGGATATACTTGGCTCATCCCTAAGGGTTTCTCTTCATCTAGCTATGTGTGATAGCCAAATGATTACTTATAGATTGCTTAAACGGCATCACTATGTTATAGGCCTACTAAATAGGGCTTAACACAATTCCTAGCAATGGTTTTGTTTTTGGTACAGAATAGAGTTGCAAGTGATCATTTGAAAATAACATTCAGCTTTGCATAAAGGCATGATTAGATAAACTTATGGACCAGTGTAGTATTTCATGCATAGTATACAATAGTTTAGGCCGGAACCTGCTTTCAACTCCTGAACAATCACATGGTTAAAGGGAGAGAACTCTACCCACTAAAACATGTCCATCGTGGAGTAACAAACATTCTTCTTAGGTTAATTTGGTATCTGTGTCTGTAGAACTGTTGGCGAGGTTTCATACAAATTTGAGCAATATTTCAGCAATATTTCAGCTATATTTGTGCAGGGACACCAGATCTGAGCTTCACACATTGTATCCATGTGAGGAACGAATGCTCGTCCATCTGCGTTGAACAAATGCTTCAGCTACTATGTTAACCCTCCCTGCACTGCCTGTAGCTTTAAGACAAAATACAAGAGAAGACAATTATGTTTGGTCAGTGCTATTCCTGTCTTTCCCAGATTTGACTGATCTACTGGGTTACTTCAAGTTCTAAGTTTTGCAGGGCTGTGGGATAGCCTAGTGATTAAAGTGTTCGCTCGACACGCCGGAACCTCGGGGTCACTTCCCCACATAGGTATAATGTGTGAAACCCATTTCTAGTGTCCCCCAACCAGGATATTGCTGGAATGTTGCCAAAAGCAGTGTAAAACCATACTCACTCACTCTTAAGTGTTGCTTTGAGATCTTGTCTAAAATTGTTTTTTCGTATTTCCACGTGTATTTATCATTTTTCACACTGCTGCGACAGATAACAACTTTTGCATTTTCAATGATAGTTTCTTAAACAAGTTTTTGGGTGGAGTCCGGAAAATGTTCAAATATCAAAAAGCTGTTGGGTATTAGTAAATGATAAGCATGTGTACTATTTATATCAAAGTGGCAGTTTTGTTTGCAATTCTTTGGTCCATTTCTGACTCAAACAGACTGTAATGTGCATGTAATATCCACACATGTCTACAAACTAAGCAATGTTTGTTAAACAGTGTGTGATATCCATACACATAAGCATATTTTCTGTTAGATGCAAGACCTAGCCAAAGAGTGAGTAAGTGGATTTGTGTTGGCGGGTGAGTTTGTTGAGTGCTTCAGTGGGTTTGGAGAGTGGTTGAGTGAGTGAGTGAGTGAGTGAGTGAGTGAGCTATCTAGTGATTAACTGAGTGAGTAAACCAGTAACCATTTTTTCTGCAATATCACTAATAATTGCATTAAAATTCACCACATATTCCTATCAACATATCACCTGTTCAGTAACTAAACATAACTACTTTCCTTTCAGGTTATATGGAAGAAAGTGTCACAGCCACATCCAATCACAATTGGAGAATACCTATTTGCTCCGGACAGTCGATATTTCCTTAAAAGGAGATCTACACAGATCGCAAATCCTGAGTGGGACCTACATATCCGAGATGTTCAACCAGTGCATGCTGGTGTTTACGAATGTCAGATTAGTGCTAAGGAAGATATTGTTCGCCATGTAACATTGCACGTTATAGGTAAGGTCTATTTTTTTTATCACAACATGGGTCTGTACATGTCAGCAGTAGAATATCAAGCTCTAATGAACAATGTAAAATGAGTTGTCATAAGAGTACACTTTAATCTTTTAAATCATTTGTTTATAATTTTGTGCATTTAACCTTTCATGATTATTTTTTTCTGCAGACACAGGAAAAAAACAAAAGCTAGGTAAGACATGAATGTTTCTACTTTCTTTTGATGTTAAAAAGACAGTGTCACGTGTCATCAAGTCACAACACCTTCAGATTAGCAAGTGCCTTGTTTGTCATTGTCGTCCAGGTGTATTGTCCTCCAAGTGAAATAGCCCTGTGGTTGTTTTGCCTTTTGAGGCACTAAGGTGATCATCACTCAAATACCATTCCACAGACTTTTGACATTGTCTTAGCACCAGGAATGCTTTGTTCAATGGAAATCAGGTGTAATGGTCTTCTGTTCTAGTTCTTGACTGCAAATAGTCCTCAATTGCAAATGGTTCTCCAGATGTTATTGTCCTAAGTGTATATTTGATCTTTAGTGGAAATGGTCATCCAGGAATACTGTCCCCAATTGGACCTCCAGGTATGAATGGTTCTTCAGATGTTATGTTTGTCCAGAGTAAAGTCTTCAAGTTTGTATTTGTGTAAGTGTACCCGCAGTGAGGGTGGTTTATCAGGTGGTTCTGTAGGTAAAGGTTGTCAGTCCTGTGGTTCTGTAGGTAAAGGATGTTGTTCTTGTGGTTCTATGGGTAAAGGATGTATGTCTTGTGGTTCTGTAAGTAAAGGATGTATGTATTGTGCTGGTTCTGTAGGTAAAAGATGTATGTCTTGTGGTTCTGTAAGTAAAGGGTGTATGTCTCATGGTTCTGTAAGTAAAGGGTGTATGTCTTGTGGTTCTGTAAGTAAAAGATGTATGTCTTGTGGTTCTGTAAGTAAAGGATGTATGTCTAGTGGTTCTGTAAGTAAAGGATGTATGTCTTGTGGGTCTCTAGGTAAAGCTAGCATGTCTTGTGGTTCTCTAGGCAAAAGATGTCAGTCTTGTGGTTCCTTCCGATCAGGATGGATAAAGGCAATGGGGTCATGTTTTTCACTACTAGGAACCATTAGATCCAGTCCTTCCTCATGTGAGGTTGTGCTTTGGTTAAGGTTTTACCTGCATGGGGGGTTGTCCCAGAGGGGAGGTGATTGTTCAGGTGTTTAAGTTCTCAGATGACATCTTCAAGATGCTGTGGACGACTTCATCAGGTGAGGTGTTTTTCTGGTCACGTTGTTCTCTAGGCATGGGTTTATCGTCAAAGGAGTCTGTCTCCAGGGGGAGGTAATTCAAGTGAACTTAACCTTTGGATACGATGGTGCTGTGGTTCTTCCAAAGCTGTTAGGTAGTCCAAAGAATGATGCTGTTCTTAGGGTGGAGCTGCTTCAAATGTGATGCTGTACATACTAGGCTGCTTTTGATTTATATTTTCGTGATTTTCACTTTACATAGAAATAAATTAAATCCAATGATTTTTTTTGTCTGTAATAAATGACATGTCCAAAATGTAAATATTTCATTGCTTTTCACATATTATTTAGAGCAAAACCATTGTACACAATGAATTATAAATTTTCATGAAAGTGTGCCACCATAAAATCAGTAACTATTTAATCTAGTAACAAATCTAAAAGCACTGGAAATGATATCAATTTAAAATGATCTCCGACGTTCATGCTTACATAATCATAAACCTATCTCATTACAGGAATCAGGCTGTTGGGCACACCTTTTGTAGAAAAAGGGGATACAATTAAACTCAACTGCACCGCATCGGCAAAAGATTATTCTCCTCAAGGAGTCGACTGGTTTAAAGATGGGATAAAATTACGACAGACTGACAGAATCTCAATAAACAGCATACCCACACGAATACACAAAACAGTTCATAGCAAGTTGGAGATTATGAGAAGTAACATGACTGATGCTGGTACCTATGTCTGTCGGAGCTCACAGTATCACATTGCAAGCCTCAAAGTTATTGTCCTCAACGGTGCGTATTTTGCTTGAACTTTTTCAAATTCCTATTTTTACATTTACCCACCTGGCTTTATCATGAAGTAAGATGTGAAAGAGAATTATTTAAAATGTGAGACTGGAAAACAATCAAGCATTATAGGAGAATTTATTTTCAAATATGGTATCTTGAATTTGTAAAAATATATATAGTTTTCTAAGATATGTACATGTTCATTATAGGAACAATCCTAAATGACGAATCAGGTTAGTGAATAACACAATGCCTTTTTCTCACTTTCTTTTCATCAATTGTCAAGTTCACTCATTTCCACATGAAATATAAATATTAAATGTTAACCATCAAGTACAAGGGGAAGCAACTCAAATACAAGACTGAATATTCCTAACTTAAATGACTTGCCTTAGTCATTGACATTGAATTATTGAGTTAAACTAGTGCAAATTAAAGTATAATTTGTATATTCAACATACAGTAAATGTGTCACTGTACTAAATAACACCTTAGGCCATATTAACTTTTTCTGCTGCTGGGATCCACAATATTTGATCCTCACAATCTTTTTGAAATTTGTTTGTCTTTCTTATTGTTTTCATTTAAGCAATTTCACTAAAAACGTTTATCATTCTTAAAGTAAGAAGTATCTACCCTGCAATAAGGATATCTTAGTCTAATAAACTAAGGAAAACTAAGGAAAGGTTCAAGAAAAATGTGCCTAGATTAAGTATGTTAAAGAAACAATTCTAAACAAAATATCCGTGGAACTAATAGAGACATTTTTGTGAAATTTAAGAGCATATGACTATTGTTTTTAAAGGCCAGTCTATTCATTGAAATGAACAAACTCATGATCAATGCTTTCTGAGTCAGGAAAACAAAAGTAGACCTAGGCACAAATATATTCCCAAAGTACTTGATGAAACAGTTTGGCTTTACTACTTTCACTGACACAAAGCAGAGCATCACAGTGTAAATGCTATATTTCCTTATTGTTTTGTTTCTGCACACAAAGACATTTTAGATTCCCGTTACTATCGTCATCTGTTATTTCTTCATCATATAATCACATGAAAATACATTTTGGTGAAACAAATGCACAAGTAGCACACAATTATATTACAAAGCACATGCAAGCATTCAGCTTCAGGTACAGATTGTGTTCCTGATAATTTCACAATCATCTAAGACGTAAAAGCTTTTGCTTGAGTGCAATAAACTGCTTTAGTATAGGCAATAATTGCAACATTTTCAATCACAGTACAGCTGAGAACTGAAGAGAAGAGATCAATAATACTGATTACATGATTAAAGTGTAATAAATGTGTGAATAATGCTTGAGGCTCAAAACCATATATATTTTGATTCATAACACTACCACAAAATTGGAGCATTTTTGTCAGTATGCAATGATGGATGGTAATGCTTTATAGCATCTTTATTTCATTGTTATTTTTAAAACATAAATAAATTGTGCTTAATATTTGTGTTTTATATCTGATATTTATTTTCTGTTTGTTGCATGTTGCAGCCAAGTCCTCGAATGTAAAACGTGGTAAGGATGTCTTCCCTCTCTATCTTGCTATTGTAGCATTTTCATGGTTCCAATGTTACTATTAACCCCTCTGAATTAACCCTAAGATCAAGTTTATTCCCTCCCATATCTTCTGAAGTCATTCTGTAAATTATTCTTTTGTCGTTGCTCATTCTCAAGAGTCACCTTCATTGTGTCTGTTATGCCAAATGGAATCTTTTTTGGTGGATAAAAAAAAACCCAAAATGTTTTCTGCCAAGCGCTGACAGTAAAAACAAATATGAATGAATATGCTGATACAGGATGGAGTAAACTTGATCATTGTCTACCTAGACAGGATCGAAAAGCATGTGTTGTGTGGATCGATATGTTACTGCAATGATCTGACATTTAAAGTTTGGAACCAGGAACTGCTAGTTCCATCTGAACTGCTGTTTACTTCTGCATACAGAAGTACCTCTCTGAATTAATGCTTGAAGAACACTGTACATGTAATGATATGATTTCTGACATCTTTTTTCTTCTACCATGAAATCCATAGCTAAACACATTATGAGTGAGGATGTAATTAGAATTCTGTTTGATAAGGTTATAGTTTCATGTTTATAAGTTGGGAAAACATTAAGTAAAAGGATTATTTTAAGGGACTAGCAATTATTTTTGAAAAATTGCTCAGTTTCTTCTTCTACTACATCTAATCAATAGTAGAGAACCAAAATGGCTGATGTATCAACTTTCATGGAGAACAACATGGCCAAGCCTTTGATAATTGAAACTGAAACAGCTTGTCTGATGACCTTTTTCAATTATTTCCCGGACAGTGACATGTTTTCAGTTTTTCTGCAGATTTAAACATTTCCTTTTAAACTGGGTGGAACTGTTCTCATATCACACCATGAACTCATCAAAATTAATCAATTTTAAATTCATCAAAGTTGAATGTCAAAGAATTATAAGTGCCATTAACACTCAACATTAAAATATATTTGTTAATAAACACGGGCCTTCATATCAAATGTACATGTAAAGTGGAATTTATCTGAATATAGAATTTTCCTGCATACAAAATACTGGGTTGACTATAAGTGTTCAATGGTTGCATGCACTTTGGCTAGAAATAGAGTTGAGTATTTGGAGCACTGCAAGATCCACGGCATGGTAACATTGATGTATGCTCTACTTCTCTCATAGATACATCTTGATCATTTAACTAAAATAAATTACTTAGAGGAGTCAAATGCAGAATTTTCCAAGGGGTTTAGTGTTTTACAAAGTTTGGATTTGCTAGAGTTATTGGAGTTGTAGGAGTCTGGGGTTAACGATACATCATCATTATATAAACAAAGATAATTCTGGATTCATGACACAGGGGATCATACACAAGTTTATACAGGGAGAGTGTTCAAATTTGATGAGCTAAACTTCTGAGGTACCAAAGTTCCTTAATCCTCTCTCAATGATGCTCTAATTAAAGGGTGATAGTAGCTTAGGGGTTTGTGCATGTTTAAAACCCAGATCAGTTCTCAATAAGGTTATTCTTCATGAAGTATATTGATGTCATATCTGAATGCATCAACACTAGGCATGAAACTATATACTTCTGTCAATATACTGTCAACATGATATACAATAAACCCAAAATTCTGAAATTTCAGTAACTGCATGATCATTCTTTAGAATAGATTTCTTTTAGTAGTCGCATTGAACTAATCTGTCCATTTACAAGTTTTGTATTTAACTTGTCGCTCAGTTTATAAACAGAATGGCATCGTTCATGTTGATCCTTATAAATTTAATACTGTATATTGTACTACTAATATTTTTCTATCTTCATTTTAGTACACAAATAAAACTTTTTATGCATCAATATTTCAGACAATCCCTTTTCAAATTCCCAAATTTTTCCATGAGGAATTGAAATATTGCAGAAATACATGAGGGCATGTATTGTTTTCTTTTGTCTGTTGTATGAATATACAGATTCACAGACCCGAAGACCTAGACTAGGAGTGATCTACAGAAATCCTTCCTTGTTCTAAGGGGTGGGATTAATAGTCAGACCTGTATTTGCAGTTGCTTTGATATAGCTGAAATAGTGCTGAAACAGCAAAAATAAACAGCAACAAAACCCAAAATTCAAAAGAAATTGAATTCAATTATTTATCGACTGCTGGAATATTGCTGGAATATTGCTGATTGTTGCTTTATAAAATACAAAAAATCCAAAGAAATGTCATGTATTATCATCTATGTATTAATTTCCTCTCTTTCTCCCCCCTATGCGTTTGTGTCAGGATATATACGATTATTAGGTACAAGTATGACACAATTCCACTTTTCACAATGGACTTGCATGGTGTACAGTCTATAAATTTCAGTCTCTGTGTTTCTCTGCACCGTGGGAGTGTCACCTGTCTCATCTGATGCAGCCTGCATGATGCAATGGAAACTTTGTCAGTGATTCCGAAAATGAAAATGTCAAGCTCAATTTCAGTCGTCAACTTGATCAATGTTTTGTCACAAAGTTTCATTCAGCATAATACATATATAGATTGAATTAGATAGAAAAGTAAATGTAGTGATTGGCTTAATGATATGTGTAGCATCAATTTTCTTTGCATGCTTTAGCTCATATACAAGGCATGTTAAAATAATTATTGCCAGTTTAAGGTGCTAACATATAATGTTTTCTTCTGATATTCCCAGCTTATGTTATTGGTTGGTTTGTGTTATTATTCAAACTGCAATCTCATCTGACATCATGCACTGTGCACATGATATGCATTTAGATGGAAAAAAAGCTTGCACTTACAATTCAAGGTAATATTTCTTTCACAAGAAATATTGCACTTTTCTTCACAATTGTTTACTTTCCAATTGCTGTGCTGTTATTGATTATGAAATGTGTGAGGTGAGGTCTTTTTTATTTGCCTGAGACCTGTGAAGATCTGGGTTAGAAAAGAACTTAAGTAACCCTTTGCATGTCTTAAGAGGCGACTTACAGGATCTGGTGGTCAGACTTGCTGACTTGGTTGTCAAATGTCATCATATCCCAATTGCATAGATTGATGCTCATGCTGTTGATCTCTGGATTGTCTGGTCCAGATTTACAGACCACCATCATATAGCTGGAATATTGCTGAGTGCGGCACAAAACTAATCACTCTAGTTCACTCACCCATTTGCCTGAATGAAATCTTGAGAGACACATCATCTAAGTAAAAGAGATAAATGTCATACATACTTGTATAACAAAATATGTAAACATTACGTTTTCCATTTGTTAAGTTGTGTCCATCTGCAGAAGTGGCCAATGTATAAATAAAGATGTCACTTGGTTTAAGATGTTTGATCAATTTGGTTTAATTCTGCTGTGGTATATCTTCTATAAAACACCTGCTGATACACAGTTTCTGCAAAATCTTATCAATTACAGCTGCATGTAAATTCAAGTTTGTAATGATGTGTGCTTTAATTTCTTCTGTGTTATGCTTGGTGGAGAAGTTACTTTTGTCACTCCCATAATTCATGAAATTATTGTAGGCCTTTATTTATGTATAAATATCAGGGTTAAACAGATTTCAATGTTAAACTCTTCCAAAGGTCATACTCTGAAAATGACAATCAAAATATTTAGAATATTGATGAAATGGTTCTTGGAGCAATTAGAAATGGTCTTAATGGAATTTGGGTACATATGCCATTTTCAATATCAGTATGGTGTACATTCCAGCATTAGAGAAATCTAGTGAAAAATTATTCAGTTGAGAAACAATTTATGATGAGATTATCATCATTACCATAACAGAAACTCACAATGGCTGATGCTTTTTTCTTGCAGGACAATTCCCTGGGTACACTACTCCAAAGGCACAACTGCCACAGACCTCTAGGGGGACAAATTTGTCAATGACAACTTTGTGTCTGTTGCTTCCCTTTGTTCTGACAACACTGTTGATGTGGACAACATCATCACTGTCATGGCACAGATAGTAGACAGAAAGGTGTCTTTGTTCTCTCCAACACCATGCCGTGAATGGTGCACACTGTACATAACATCATCCTCCGAGAGTTCCATGTCAGATGTCAATGTTTGTCACAGGACATGATGACAATCAAGGTGTACTCAGTACACAGGACTTGATGACAAGCAAGGTGTACTCAGTACACAGGACTTATTCTTGAAGGCTATCAGTGTCTAGACATCACTGTACAGATTAAAATTGCCATATGACCAGTGTACAGAGTATCAACTTGGTCAAGTCAGTGTATGTGTACAAAAATGTGCACACAGTCATACATTGGAATCTTCTTGTGTTGGATGAACCAGTTACTTGAGGAGTTTGTGTTCTGAACAGTATGTAGAAACTGTCAGCTTCTGAAACAACAAGGCATGTCACAACATTCTACACTGGTCATCTACAGGTCAAGCAGGATGTGGAGGAAATCTGTTCTAAATGTCAAGGATTTGAATCAATGGACAACATTGACATGTATAAGCATAAGCCAACCATGGAGAAGACTATCCTTGCAATGGAACCATTGAATCATCAATCCAAGGCATGCATCTTGGAGATGACATAGCCATGACAATGAAACACTATACATCCTGATACTGATCAACTTGCATCTGATCTTTGGACACGTTCATCTTAGTTGACTAAACTGGAAGCCTCAGGTATCAGGCAATTATTAATTTATTTACTGTAAACATACTCTGAAGGCTTGATGTTTAGCTTGTATGATGCCCAGCCGTGAACTTTGTTGGTGAGCTTTTCAGTCGGATAGGACCAGCATCAAGCATTGGACTCAAATAAGGACGGGTTATTTATTGTTTTTAATTCCATTTGTCAGGTTTGGGGATGAAATCATTTGAAGAAATTTTAATTATCTGGAATTAAACACACCTGATGATCATTCATGTGCTGGTATTACGTACATTGAATGAAAGAATTTCCGTTACCTGTGTTGATGATTCTTGCTTCGACTCTAATTATTGTAGTATTTGCTTACAATGTTTATGTATGCATTTAAAACTTCCATCGAATAAACATTTAAGCTATTACTGCTAATTTCATCAACATTATTGTCAAATAAAGTCCAAATCATTTTCCTCTATTAAAATCTACAATTTTCCTTGGATGTTAAATGTTGTTAAATATATATATCAACACCATGTGCCTATATTGTTTACCCAAATCTCCAATTACTCATTGACCTAGTCTCAACTGGACAAGCTAATGCCCTAAACCTGACAAAGGCAATAAAATGGTTGCAATGACACTGTCAGAATATGTGTAATAGGGACTATCAGCCAACATGGCGATGGAAATTCAAGGGAGACAACTCTTTCAAGAAAGATAACTTTGATAAAAGGGCAGACAACTCTGAATATCATCAATGTGAACTGTTGTAAACGCCTTCTTACCATTGCAGATTCCTCTGAAGCTCTGACACATGTGAATTGTGATCATTTCTGTGTTTAGTGATGATTTTACAGACAAAGAGAATTCTCCCTAACATTTGAGTAGGGAGAACATTATATCTCCCTACCTCAGGACAATGGCGATTGGTCAATCTCCATCCAGGACATGTGACTGGTTACTTAGCAACAGTCAGTCGCTCGCATTGAACTTCGACTGATTTTATTGTTGATCGTAGAAGTCCCTTTTGGAATCTGTGTTTTATTGTATATGATGTATGCTATGTAATATATATAAATATATATAACAGATGTGCAATACACGTATGCCATGTTTTCTTGTGTCACTAACCAATCAGAAGGCAGCCTGTTATCAGTGCAAAAATTGGTTTGAAATTAACCTTGAGATACTTACTACAAAGCACAGATATAAGGCTGTTCTGTTCATCTCATAGAATTTGTGCTACTTCTTTTTTATTTTTCTTGCATCAATTTTAGCATGGAACTATTTCTGAAAGTAATTTCGAGACAGAATATAGAAATTGTAAATATGAGACAATGATAGAATAATAAAGGAAACATTGAAGTATACATTGTTGTCAACTTAAATTTCAAATGGTCAGAGGGACTGATTTGTCAAATCTAGAATACAGAAATGCTAATGAAGGTAGAAAATGACAGAAAACATTGAATTTTGATAAAATATATTCATTTTTAGTAAAACCTTCAAATGCATGGATACATTGCTTTATTTCTATCTCAAGTATGCTGAATCATGAACAATGGATACAAGAAAGTAAAATCTGGGTATTTGAAGGTTGAGGCCATTAGGATACAGCAAAATCTTTCCATCTATTTTCAGGCCAGTAAACAGACTAATTAACGAAGAAACAAAATCTGAATGTTTTTTGTTAAACAAGAAAAAGACCTATTGTCCATAAATAATAATTTTACGTGGAATTGATCCATTTTGATATGGAACATATCTTTTAACATTGGATGTTACCAAACTGGTGCATTTTTCACAGTGAAGATAATTGTCAGATTAATGAAAATGTTGGGCTCACGGCTCACAGATACCCAGGTTTCCAAACCAACAGTGAAGAGGACGGGTTTCAGACAGCATGGAAGAGCCACAATTCTTATACAATATGTTGTGATGGAAGGCAGTATATCAAGGTGTGCATTATGAGATACATTTTGATGTTGGTGGTTTGTGGTCTCCCTGTGTGAGAATTGTACAGATCTTGGACAGGGCATTGCCATCCCATACACGTCCTGAAAACACATTCCAGTGAGTCTTGCAGAAAATCTCTTTTGACCTTTGAAATTCAATTTGGATTTTTGCATGCAAGGATGTTTTAAACAGGTTAGTTTCAATCAGTTTATTTATATATCTGAGCTCCATGCCAGTGAGTCTTTCAGAAAACCCCTTTTTGACCTTTAAAATTCAATTTGGAGTTTTGCATGGACGGATGTTTTTGAATAGGTTAATTTCAATCATTTTAATTATAAAGCTGAGCTACAAGCCTACCTGGTAGTTGAACCAAGGAATATTTGGTCATTTGTATTGCAACACAGGGTGGTACAATGGCAAAACACCTTACACTATGCTGTCAATACTATCTTGAACTAATCTTGACAAAAACAATGATCTACAGAACTATAAATGGACTCTTCTTCAGTAGACTTCTTATGGTTTAGTAAAGTATTTTGTCACTTTTGTCATGTACTTCTCAGAACCAATCATGCATCACATGAAAGTGAAAATATCACATTGTGATGGATCTTGAGATATCAATAAAAATTCCCAATGGTACTGATTGACATGTACGGTCTGAATACTTCAAACTACAACTTGTCAAGACTTTTGGGTGATCTAGGCAAGTGCCCTGTTCATGAGTACGATGTGTGTAGATGGTCAAGCCTGAGTTGTACGTGAAGCTAGGTTATGTTGGTGATGGGACTGGATGTTTCCTTCTAAAGGACTACAGGTTGTGATGAAATTCTGCAAGATACATTTCTAATGATTTTGATGTAAGTATCTGCCTCGCCAGAGACATGGCTCATCACTATCTCACCACCTCTGCTGCATATATTGTGTTTTTCTTAAAGATTACCATGTAAGGTATCACATTCAGTGGAGGTTGACATAAATAATTATCAGAACCACATTAGGTTTTATCCAATGAATGACCTATGAATATATCACATGACATGCACAGACTCACGTGGATGCATGTTATTGTAGCAGCAGGGGCAGAACTGATTATCTCTGGAAAAAAAATCTACTGGGTAGGTTGTATATGGAAATTTGTTCAGGGTGATGTGGATTGAGGTCCTTACACGAGGTAGGATAATGGGTAACACAGCCTCTGCATTGGGACACAGTTACTAAGAAGACCTTTTTATTTAATCAGGGCCCTGTAATTTTCTCACGTGGGAAAGTGATGCCCACAGTGATGTTTCTTGAATGACCTCTTGCCATTTTTGCTTATAAACAAACTGCTTAGTAGTTCAGTCCAAAACAGGAAATATTTTCCTGTTCAAATTCATTTAATAGTTTATGAACCATTCAAAAAATGAAATGGCTTTTTAGACATTCCACAGAATCTGTCACCAATTTCTAACAATGGTCCCGTTTGAATGCATCAATACAAACTTAATAAGTCAGCCAGAAACAGTTCAGGTTCTCTCAATAACCAATTGAATTTTAGACATTTAGGGATGGTCTGAAATTTGAAAACTGTTGGAAGAAGTGAAAGAAGAGTTTAGCGAGATATTAAATAAACTGAGATTGATTCCGATTTTAGAGCAAAGAGTTTCATGCACATTATTTACCATTTTATTAAGAATAGTGATTATATAATCACATGTATTTTTAATTTCACCAAATTTAAAAGTGAATCACAATAATGAACATTGTCAGATGTCATATATCATATTTTCTACTCTTTTATGTTTCTTTTGAGGTCAGTCTGTTAAAAAATATGGAATAATACCCTCAATTCACAGTAAAATAGCATTAACAATATTATACATAAATACATGCAGAGACAATCATGATTTTCCATGACCAGCGAGGCAGATGTGTACGATCAGAACATGACTATTTCCTGTTTACATATTCAGTGTGTTGCTTGTAGTGGAACATGAAGTAGTTAGATTGATTTAAAATTGCTTCCAAATAAAGACATTAGAAATATAGACGAATATGTAGTGT